>NW_024412428.1:22874081-23109240 GCF_014898765.1 Herpailurus yagouaroundi | reverse complement strand
ATATATATATATATATTTGAACTGTATTTTTACCTTACAAGGGACAGGAGAGTATCTGAAAACCAAAACTAAAACCAAAACCAAAACCAAAAAAACTTGTTGGCAGATAACATCCCAGGAAAAGACTGTGCTAATACAGAATTACAGCACTTGCAAATGCATTTCCCATTAGAGATAAATCCAGAGCATGTCAGCCTATATTTTCCTGTTAATTATTGACAGTGCAGAGGTAGTTAAAATGACTATATATCTTTATTTTATGTGTAAATGTAATTTAAATATTATTCTGGGTGCATTTTTTAAGTGAGAAGAAAATGAGGTCTGTAGAATCATCTGAAAAAAATCTGTAATACATGGGATTATGAGCCACATAAACTCAACATGAATATTTATTTCGTGAACATCTGCTTGAATACAGAATATGTAGCTTAAGCAAATTCAACATGAAAAATATTGCAATTAAAAGTAAAAGCATTTAAGAAGTGCACTGTCTTGAAAGGAATAGATTTTATTTGCAGATAGTTGATAAGGTTGTAAACAGTGTATGATAAGTGGCAAAGAACAACAAAAGAAATAATTTGCTGAAATTAGAAAATACCAATGAGAACTGCATAAAGAATTGTACATCTTGCCTTCATATTGCTTCAGCCAACACTTAGAGCGAAAAGATACTTGAGTAAAAAGTTAATACAACAAACTGTTGGGGAATTATTTCAAAGAGCAAATTATCAGACCACTTTTGACTTTTGCCTCAATTCTAAAATTATGTTTTTTAGTTTATAAAACTTAAAACTTTACATTCAGGAATTTATATCGCTCTAGATCTTTACAAATCTAAAATCTTCAAATCTTCTTTTTTCAAACTAAACATGGGTTTTTTTTTTTTTTAGGGAAATTGAAAAATAAAAGTATAAAAAGAAAACATCTATAACACTCATGTCATGGTATTATTTATATTGGATCATGGCCGTTTTCTTATATAATCATGGAAAATATGATTTTAATGAGTGGCCTTATAATTATTTTTTTTTATTTTGTTATTCACCAGGAGATACCCATTGAATGAAAATGAGCCTAGTTTAATTGGCTTATCTGCAAGAACATTCTGGGTTAGTGAGACTCCAGAGTTCAATCTTCTTTTTCTCAGAATCCACAGAATGTAAGAGTTTGCTAGAGCAAGAAGCTGTTTTGTATTCCAATTTATTGTCTAAACTTTCCACTAGGAAGTAGGATTGGAATATCATGGCCAGAAATGCTTAAAAGCCTACAAATGCACCACTAAATTTTAGAGTAAGTATGCATTGAAAATGCCAGTAGAAATAGAGATCTCAATCAAACTGAGTAATTAACACAGAAAAGCAATTATAGATGTCTTGCTGTGACTTAAAAGGGTAACTGAAATGAACCCAACAATATCAACCATATGGGACATCCAGTGGAAGGCAGGAAATTGTTATTGGTTAGTCTTGTCTCCTTGGAACAATAGCAGCTCATTGGCCAATCAAGTTCTTATTCAAAGTTGAATCCTCCCAAGGGGTGCCTGGGAGGCTCAGTCGGTTAAGGTTAAGCATCTGCTCTTGATTTCTGCTCAGGTCATGATCTTATGGTTCTTTGATTCCAGCCCCACATGGGGCTCTGCACTGACAGCACAGAGACTACTTGGGATTCTTTCTCTCCCTCTCTGTCTCCCTGCTGCTTCCCCACTCACTTTCTCCCTCAGTCCCTCCCTCCCTCTCTCTCCAAAAATAAATAAACTTTAAAAAAAATACTTAAAAAAGAAAGGTTGAATCCTCCCATTTCATTCTTCCCTTCACTGCACCCCACAGTTCACACTTTATATAGTATTCAAAACGTCGCATTCTGCCTGTACTGCAAAATAGCCTTCAGGTTGTGTTCTGTCACGTGGGCACCAAACAGTATTTCTCTAATTTCACATATGAATCAGGCTTTAAGAAAAATGGGTTTCATGTCTACTATAGTGATATAAAGTGCCTTTGTTGTGTGAATCCAGAACTCATTGACAAATTCAGCAAGCACTTACCTGCTCTGTTCTAATCATTGTTCTGGGAATTGAAGATCAAGTGGTGAAGAGACATGTTGGCCCTGCTCCCTGGAGCTTGCATTCTATGAGTGGGGGACAGAAACACACACATCCATGCACACACATGTAAGTATTTCCATTAGCAGTAGGTACAGAAACACAGAGCCTAGTGATAGGGTGCAACTGGTGGGGCTTCTTTTCTTGGCCTGGTTCTCTTCTGCAGTGGAGTGAATTTTATTGTCCTTGCTCAGGTGATTTGTGCTCAATTCCATGGGCCTCAGAGCAGATGTCCAACCTGCCTGAGCCTAGAGATAGGGCTGCTTACTCTTGAGGTCCAGGCCAGCTCACTCAAGCCTGTACTTGTTTTGCTTCTAATTCTTTTTCAGTATGAGATGTTCCCAAACTGTGTGTTCATGCTTATTTACACACAAATGTTATCTACACTTGGTATATTTTACATTTACAATATTTAACATTGGCACTAAACGTGTTTAAACATTTTTGCTATCATCTATTTAGGTTGTGAATGCATCCTATTTTGGGCTGTGGGATTAATGTGATTAAAGGTGGATACACAGATGAAACACCCCTGGGAACAGAGCAGAGGTTGTGATTTCTATTTCTGTTTTTGTTGCTTCTTTCTTTCCTCTTGGAGTAAGCTCCAAAACGTGAGAAATTCAAATGATCTTCCATGTTGGCACGATCAGAGCACATACTGGCTACACAAAAATAAAGAGAAATCCTGACATTTCTGCCAGGGAACAGCAGGAGAATGTGAGGGACTATCAACTAGATTCCCTTACATTAGAATCTATTTTTGTATTAACCCATTCATGAAGCAATTGATCTTTTTGATGTTGATTTTATTCCAGAAAGATTCAGGGTTGATACTTTACCTCCTTTGTTTTTAAAATATTACAGTATTTAAAAAATCCATCCCTTTTCTTTTCTCCATCCTTGTATAAACCTTTCAGGTAAGAGTAGTCTTCTTGCCCATTTGCCTTGAGTGAACAGTAGTTAGCCAGTCTGCTGTGGGGGTGCAGAATCATAAAATGAGGACTGTTTCTTCAGAAAGTCCAGGTGCTGAAGTAAGGGGTAAAAATGAGACTTGAGCAAAGCAGATCTAATTCAAACCATGCTTTTTTTGGATATTTAAAAAGCTTCCATTAAATTAGTGGAAAAGGTTTCTGGGATATTAAGAGTTTTCAGGTCACATTTAATCTGTCAATATTTATAGCCTCTTAGAAGGTACAAATGAATACATAAGTAAAAAAAAAGTATAAAAAATGTATACACAATTATAGTGTAAAAACTCTCACCAGAAAGTTTAAATCTGACAATTTCTTCATGAGCTTCTACAGTGTGGTCTAGGTTCACAAAATCAAACTATAAAAGAAAAGTATAAACAGCACATTTTGGTTACACTTCCATGTTCACTTTATATTTATATATATTAAAATATTCATGGAATTTTTAGACAGTTTGAGGTCGGGCCCCAACCGTTTGCACAGAGAAATGTAAAAACATAGGAAATTCCATTTGCTGGAATACAAGTAGCCATAGTTTGGGGTATCAGTTGTAATATGCCCTGCCCATACCCACAATTTTACATTCTAAGGTAGTATCTCTACCAAGAATGAGATAAAATGCGTCTTCACCTCAAAAGATGAAAGGCCAAATTTACTGACAAATTCCTCCCCAATTCAATTGCAAACATCATGTTAGACTCCCCAGATATTATACCATATGTTTCATCATCTTTTACTTTTTATATAAAAATTAAATGTGTAATAATCCTTTCAAAATTACTTCATACTGTGCTTTCACTAAAAAATGGTTGTGGAGTTATTACCTCCACCTGTTCTGCCAAGCTAGGAGGTAGAGACTTTTGGCCAAAATTATTAAAAAGCTTAAAAAGTTTCAAACAACTCCTAACTTCTGGCATGTTGCCATTACATTTTTTCCCCTTTTTATCAGTGTCTAATCTCCAACCAACCCGTCGAGACACTAAAGACTGCTTTTGACACAAAAAGAGTTATTTTCTTAAAAAGTGGGGGGAAATTTTGCTTGATATCCAAGGAATCTAACAAGCAATCTTTCCTCAAATCAAGGAAATCACAATTAAAATGTAAAATGTATTTTTTAAAAAACCACATTCCCACCTTTTTTCAAATTCAGCAGATATGGAGTCTAAAATACAGAAGAGTTTAGTGATTAAAGTATGTGTGTTAATTTACACTAACAGTTTTAAGTTTCCAAACTCCACTTATTGCTTTGGCAAATCCCCAAACCAAGGGACATAGTCATTATATTGATTATGCCGGTGTTGTAAATTTCCATAGATGGGTTTTTATCTCCAGCAAAAGGGGTCATGTCCGTGCAGAGAATGGAATTTTTCGACATTTAGACATACAGAGAATGTGCATATCCTTACTGAGAGTATTGCAAAAAACCCAGCCAAACTGCAAACAGCCAACCCATGTGCACACACATGAACCAGGAAATTTTATTCCCATTCTCACAATTTTAATTATTCACTTTCTGACACAAGGCATCTGATTTCATAAAATTAATCCCACCCTCCTGTATTAACCAAGGAGTTAGTTTTATTATGAGGAAAAGTAGGGTTTTTTTCCCCTTTAAAGAAAGAAAAATGCACATAGTTTTACATGGAGTTATTCAGAATTAGAACTTGAACTTGTAAAGAGCATAGATGTTGAGTTGCAGAGAACCCAAGATGCTTCACTCATGTGGTTTTAGTTACCCCTTAGGGACGTTCGTGACATTGGGCCCTGTAACTCTTCTCTCCCTATCCCTATCCCTTCATTCTAAACACCAGAAACTTTGAGTGAGGCCAACATTATGGACCCTCGGAGAGGTCAGGTTCACAGATTCCATGTTTTAATCAATTACAGTCACCCTCTTTGACATGTCCAGCTTCTCACACCACAGCCTGTACCCAGCTACACATGGACTCAGCATGGCATATCAACAGAAGGACTCGTCACCCAATTGTCCTTTCCTTAAGAGAATCACAGTCATTGTCTATTGATGGTGACAGATACCCTGGCAGTCTCTCTCCTGTCTGTTCTGTGCCTTGTGGGAAAGTCTTCAAAATTTACCCTCTAAGCTCCATTACCTGTGGTAAACCTAGTCTAGTTGATTTAAGCAGCTCCTTCTCTGCCTCTAGCATAGTACTTGGCTGGTAAATAAATTCCCCAGTCTAATTTAATGTGACAGCCTTTTGCTCAGTAGCTGGTCCCATTTGGAGAAATCCTCTCTGAGTTTTTTTCTTTGCTTTCCAGCTGCTAGCCCTTCACTTCAGGAGGTCAAGTTGTCATTAATCTACCTTTAGCTCCAAGAGGGATTGAAAAGAAAGTTTACACTAATTATCCACTATTTTTTAAGGGCTTCTCATCTTCAACACCCTGAATTTCTCCTTCTCCTTTTTTGGTACATTTTGTTTCCTCTAGTCACCAGGCCATAAATATGGCCAGACCTTTCATGATCTCTTTATCCTGGGCCTCTGTATTTTCATCTTTTATATTTATTCAAGCCTTGTGCAGGACTTGTTCACAATACAAATCATTGAATCTGGCCTCCTAGTAACATGAGTATGCACTTACCTGGGTCCCGGTCTTTTTTCCAGAAATTATAGTTATAGAGGTTGTGGCACTTCTCAAACACTTTCTGAAGACCTCCTAAGAGAAGGAATTTCCTCTGAGCTCTAGTCATATGTGTGACAAACCCTCTGGGTTTTTCAGAGGCTCCCAAGGCCCTGCCCCCAGGACCAAGCTGTTAAGAAACTTCTCTAGGCCCAATGATTGTATTTTGGGGATGTCTTTAGCTTTATTAAAACCTTAAAAGTTTTAAAACTTTAAAACTTTAGAGATTTTGTTAGGTTACATGAAGAGGTGACCTCTAGGCTAGGCACACATGCAAACAAGCTGGGCATGCAAAGATCTGAGGGGAAGAGATGTTCTAGGCAAAAAGAACTTCAAGGGCAGAGGTCCTAGGATGAGTATGAACTTGGAGTTTTTGAGGAAAAATAAGGGACCATGGGACTGACGTGCAGTAATACCAAAGGAGGAAGAAATGTGAGGTGAGGCTGGAAGGGACAGATATCACAGAGTTTGGCAAACACTCCAAGGATCATTAATTCTAATCTCCATTAGGGTAAGATGTCATTGGAGAGCTTAAAGCATGAGTGATGCCATTTTAAATAATCATGTAAGCAGAGTTGTGTAGAGATTAGGCTGTAGATTTCATGAGTGGGAGTAGAGAGATCCTTTTAAGATCATGGCCATAATCCAGGGAAGAGGTGTTACTGGTATCAGAGGGAGAGCAGTGCAGATGGGGAGAAATGGTGGATTGGAGATCTGTATTGTATCTGTATCAATCCAGACTCACTGCTAGATTGATGAGGGCGTGAGTGACAGATGACTTCTAGGTTTTTACCTCAAGCAGTAGTAGGATTGGTTACTGAGACTGGGAAGACTCCCTAGAAACAGATTAGGAAGGGAGTGGAAGCAATAAGGAATTCTGTAGTAGACATATTGGACATACCTGTTAGCTGTTCAAGTGGATGTGTTGAATAGGTGTTGAGGGCACACACAGGATACCAGGAGGGAGATCAGGCAAACTTGGAATTGCTGGCCTCTGGGACTTATTTAAAGCTTGCACTGTTAAGATCACCTGCACTGTGGTAGAAGGACAGGATGAGAAAGAGGCCCACCATGGAACTTTAGAGTAGCCCATCTTTAATCTCCAGAGGAGGAAGAGGATTGCAGCACCCTGGGAAGAAGCAGTAGTATAGGAAGGAAATTGTTAATGTCACAAAATCCAAGAGAAGAATGTTTTCCTGGAATCCCTAGGGAGTTGCTAGTTGAACCAAAGGCCCTAATGCTCTTTTAGGCCTCAGTGCTCAGAGAGTAAAAATGAAACACCTTCCAGCCATCAGTTACCTCTCCAGTTCCTGAAGGAATTTTCTCCCACCCAGAGGCTCGTGTGTATCCCTTGTGGGACCAGCCGGTGAGCATTCCTTCTCATAAAGGTCTTCCTGGTGAAACACTTTAAGTAGAAGTGACAACCAGGAACTGTGGTCTCATTGGAAGCCTCATTGGATTAGGGTGGTTGATGACAGAAGCATAAGCAACTGAAAGCATTGCCTCTCTGGGCCTCCTTGCCCTTCCAGTTCCCCCAAGATGTGACCCTCCAGGTTTTGTGAAGGAGGCAAACAGCTGTGCACATCCAATTTATGGTCCTGGTTTGTTCCGCAGACACTCTAGGTCCTGGAAGGGCTGAAGCATCCCTCCATGGACCCCTATTTGGTGAAGATGCCTGGAAGAGTCACTTTGATTTGGGTATTGAGAGCTTAGTGATTTAAAGGCATTTTTCTTTTCTGGTTTCCTACATTCTTTCCAGAAACTACCAGCTGTGCTGAAATGTGGCTGCTGTTTTTGTTACTAAAAGGTAACCAGCCTTCCAGTGTGATGCTGCCCTCTTAATCAGCTATGTCTCTGGGTTGATAATCCCAAATCAGGAAATCTTGGCATCTCCTTTAGGGAGTGGTGGCTTGAAGAGACCCACCATTGACCTTTTATCCTACCCATCTTTAGAATGAGGAGGAAGGTCATAATACCGATTTGCAGAGACACCTGCAATGGTTTGTTGTTAGAGGTCAGTTGGCCACACAAGGTCCATTAGTTTTGCATGAACAGATACTCTCAAGGGTTACAGAGTTGCCAGCTCCTCTTTTCATCCTCTCCTTGCCAAATTTCCTTTTAAATTACTGTTTGAGTCACTATCCCAGTTGCTGCTATGATTCATTCTACTCTGACGTGAATGGATGAGGCAGGCTCTGACTTCCACTTTATCTCTTTTCCTCTAACATTTATAAACAGCTCACTCCGTGTGCATCTGATTGTTATGCTGTTATGTCTTCATTTTTATATTTTCTGACAATATTCATATTTTATAGGTCTCTTCTTTTTACAGAAGACCGTTTTACCATGTGCATGTGGGTGTAGGTGTATGCATGTGTGTGGGGGGGGAAATGGGATAGATATTGATTGGACAGAAATCTCACTTTTTTTCTGACAGCCTGACATTTAAACATAGCTGTGAAAGTCCAATCTCAGTGGGGTGTAGAATTCATTCACTTCTCTTTCACTGCAGCTCAGGAGGAGAGCTAGGGTTAAAACAGTAATGGGAATATGACTGGGAGGAAGACACAGCGATGATGGTGTTTGAATACGTGATTCATTTTCTGGTACAAATATGAGGAACTCCAGGTCGTAGAGGACAGGACACATTGTTCCAGTGTGTGCTCCTGCCTAGACATGTTGAGTCTAGCATTCTGTGTTTAGGAAAACCAAAGCAAAACTTCTTCTCATAATGTCTTCCAAGTGGTCTTCCTGATAAAACCGGAAGAATAAAATCACGGAGACAGAAGAATAGATGCTGTCACCTAAGAACGGTAGCAGACCCTGAAACAGTGATTTCAGCATGTTAACAGTGTCTTTGTATTAATAGGAGACAGAGACAAAGCTGTCTTTTTAAAATTTTTTGGCTTAAGGTACAGATACCTTTGAAAGAAGGAACAGAGAGATGAGCTCACTTATTTGCTACAGTTATCCCCCCTTTTCAAGGTACTGAGAGGTTTCACAGAGGAATCTTACAAGGAGCCTTTCGATAATGTTTGCGTGGAGACGGAACGCTCGGATTTGTCTATTTTCCACTATGAACCACCCTAATCCAGTTTTACATTTCGACTTCGCTTCTGTCTTGCTGTCTTGTACCCAGGCAGCCCTCTTTTCACAGAGTTATTTGAATGTATGCCCCGGCCATACAGCCTCACCTACTTATACTTTGGCTGTTATGCCGGTTATTGGACTACCGGCTCTCACTCTAAACCCCCCTCCTTACATGGCGCTGAGACCCCTAAGTCACACTTTGTTTTTACTCCCTGCGTGGTTCTTCACTGGAAACTAAAAGGAAGAAGGGAGAAGGAAGTTATTCCTTCCCACTCAGCTTCCTGTTGCTGTCAACGTCGCTCCAGAATTGGCTCTTCACACAGCAGCTGGTTTCACACCAGCAGTTTCTTTCATACCCTCAGAAGCAGCCTGGTTACACCGCTGGGAGAAGCCAGCTCCAGCCAGCAGCCTCCCTCCCCCAAGGTATGGCTCCCGGTTCCATAGGATTCTTCCTCTTTACCTCCTGGTCAACCCATCCACTTCCCTCATCCCAGGGGTGGTAGCTGCTGCTGCCTTTACTTCCTCGGTGAGACCTTAGTTTCTCCCTTCTTTGAAGTTCTCTGAGACTTAGTTAACAAATGCCTATATTAAATTATCTGTTAAGGTCCCTAAGTGGTTTCAATATCCTGACCGCATCCTGCCTGCACTCAAACTTCTCCCTTAGTGTCCCACTTCAAAACTTTCCTGTAAGTTTGATCCCCTTATAACCCAGGCCAGTGGATGGTGCAATCCCACATGAAGGCAGGAGAAGGGGCTTAATGGCCTCCCCATGCCCCTTCCTGCCTGGATGTCATTTCTACTTATGGTCATTCATATCTCCAGGACATTTTGTGAAAATTGTATGATCCTAAATACAATTTATCCACAATCTACCATCACTGTCCAGATTTTCCTCTCAAACCTGGAGGCTTCTGGGGAGTTAAACACGGTGCTGAGATGCTGTACATAGCCCCAGAAGTAAGTTGTATTTAAATAGCCAAGCAATCCCTTGGGAATGAAGTGGTTCAAGGCTGAATGAAGACAAATGCATTGCTTACGCTTGTGAGATTTATGTAGTGTACACGTGGAAAATTTAGACTCTTTCCAAGGAGCTGGTGGATTTTAGAAAGTGTGTATAAATTTTCAACTTGGCCCTTCATCTGTTTTATATATGACTGAGAGATTTTTGTAAGTAGCTGTAGTTGGGCCACAATTTTTAGCTTGATTTACTACAATTTTTGTTCACTACAAGAAGCACAGTTTGTTCAGTGCCTTTCTCTGTTTGCACTAGTTACCAGAGATACATAAATGTATTCAGGAATTCTCATCATTCATCAAATGACCACTGGATTCCTGAAAAATCTTTGCATACCGTGTCTTCCTGATGAGGACAGGGAGAGGGGCTGTGTGAGAATATCTGTGTGTTCAGGGCCTATAGCAGGGCCAGGACTGAGGAGCACACCACATCTCTACTTTACAACTCAGCTGGGTGCTGAGGATGAGCATTTCTGTAGTTTATTTTTTTTTAATTTTTTTAATGTTTATTAATTTTTGACAGAGAAACAGAGCATGAGCGGGTGGGGGGGGGGGTGGCGGGCAGGGAGAGAGGGAGACACAGAATCTGAAGCAGGCTCCAGGCTCCCAGCTGTCAGCACAGAGCCTTACTCGGGGCTTAAACTCACAGACTGCAAGATCATGACCTGAGCCGAAGTCGGACGCTCAACCGGCTGAGCCACCCAGGCACCCCATCTGTAGTTTATTTTGTAACTTCTGGAAGAGTCCAGATGACTGACTCTTTCAGAGTGGCAAGTGAGCTGGAAATCTTTGGAAAATCTCTTATTTGTCAGACTAACATCAGAAATTCTCAAGTTGGGGTGTGTGTATATATACTGCCTTTTTAGAGCAGTTTTAGGTTCATAGCAAAATGGAGTGGAAAGTAGATTTCTCATATACCCTCTTTTACCCATGGCTTTTTTAAATAATGTAGGAGAACTAAACCAAATAGATTTTATTCAATTTATTAGAATGTGGAAGACAAATAATATAGATCAAGTCATAAGAAATGCTGTCATGTACTCCTATTTCAAGCCCTTTTCAATGTTTTACAAAATACACGGCAAATATGAAAAGCTTCAAAACACTGTTTTTTAAACTTCTTCAATAAAATATTAACAAATATGATTACTGAATTACCAGCTTTTACAATGTTCATATATTTTTTTTATTTAAATACTTTTAATGAGGTCGGTACCAATACAACATCCCCCACCAGAGTGGTACATTTGTTAGGCTTACTGAACCTACATGGGCACATCATTATCACCCAAGGTCCACAAGTGTACGTTAGGGTTCACTCCTTGTGTTGTGCATTCTGTAGTTTTGGCCAAATGCATAATGACATGAGCCCACCATTCTAGAATCATACAGAGTATTTTCACTGCCCTAAATCTTCCATTCTCTTCCTGTTCACCCCACCCTCCCCCATAGTCTTAACCAGATCTTTTTACTCTCTCTGTAGTTTTGCGTTTTCTGGAATGTCATGTAGTTGAAATCATACAGTATGAAGCCTTTTCAGATTGTCCTCTTTCACTAAGTAATATGCATTTAGATTCCTCTGTGTCTTTTCATGGCTTCATAACTCATTCCTTTTTATCACAGTTTATTCATCCATTCACCTACTGAAGGACATATTGGGTACTTCCAAGGTTTGGCAGTTATGAACACAGTGCCATAAATATCCATGTGCAAGTTTTTGTGTGGATCTAAGTTTTCAACTTCCTTTGGGTAAATACCAAGCAGTATGATTGCTGGATTGTGTAACAAGAGTGTGCTTAGTTTTTTTGTTTGTTTGCTTTTTGTTGTTTTTTTTTTTTTAACATTTATTTATTTTTGGAAGACAGAGACAGAGAGTGAGTGGGGAGGGGCAAAGACAGAGGGAGACACAGAATCCAAAGCAGGCTCCAGGCTCTGAGTTGTCAGCACAGAGCCTGACACAGGGCTCAAACCCATGAATCATGAGATCATGACCTGAGCCAAAGTTGGACGCTTAACTGACTGAGCCACCCAGGCACCCCGAGAATGTGCTTAGTTTTTTAAGAGACCTCCAAACTATCTTCCAAAGTGGCTCTACCATTATCTTCTTTTGTACTGTCTGAGGCAAACCTGGCTCACACTCAAAGGCAGCACTCACTGCCCAAAGAAACACAATGCAAGACAGTGCTATTTTAAATTTCCTAGTGGCCCCATTAAAAAGCTTAAAAAGAAATAGATGGAATTAACTTTAATATATTTTTAAAAAAGAAATCTATAATATCATTAGAACAATAATCATTACTAAGACATTAATGAATTGTTTTACTTTTTTTTTTCAGACTGTCTTTAAATTCTAGTGTGTATTTTAGACTCAGAGAACATCTCAATTCGGATGAGTCACATTCCAAGTGTTCAATAGCTATGACTAGTGTCTACTGGATTAGACAACATTTTTCTAAAGGAATCTTGTCATTTTAATTCATTTTGTACAAGAACAGACAGGCATTGACAAACTAACATCATTGGTAGATTCAAGGGTCATCTAGTATTTGTGCAATTGGATTTTACTCGAACGATGCTGCATCTTTGAAAATCTGCTATCGCAAATGTCTGTTTGTTTTGCTTACTGTGGTAAGAACACTTAATGTAAGATCTATCCTCACGGTATTCTCCAGACTGGCTTCTTACATCTACCCTTGCCTCTCTGCAATCCACTCTCCACACTGCACCAAAATATCTTTCAGTTCTTTTAATGTCCCATGTTCCTTCTCAACAAGAGTCTTGGCACATTCTATTCCCTCTACCTAGGATTCCCCTTCACCCCCCCACCCTTGCTGCTTTGCCTGGTCAAGTCCTACTAATGCTCTCAATTCAATCGTCACTTCCTCAGAGAAATCTTCCCTGACTGCCTCCTCAACTCTAAGTCTTCTGTAATATTCCGAATGACAACAAAGTCCTCTCATTTATATTGCTCACCATCATGGATATTTGGTTACCCTGTTTCCCCCAGTAGAATATAAGCTCCATAAAGACAGACATTGGGTCTGCTCTGGCACAGCACAGGGTCTATCAGCAGGAGTTTGGTAAATATGTGATGAATGAATGCCAATAAAGGGATCTCAGATTAGATCTGTGTGCATGCACCATGATGTAAGTAAACAAAAACAGGAATGCCTGTGAATAACTGTTGGAGAGTTCTTTTCTAAAATGACCATCATTTTTTTTTAATTTTTAATTTTATTTTAGACAGCGTGAGCAGAGAGGGGCAGAGGGAGAGAGAGAATCTTAAGCAGGCTCCACTCCCAGCACAGAGCCCAAGGTGGGGGGCTCCATCCCACAACCTGGGATCATGACCTGAGCGAAAATCAAGAGTCAGATGTTCAACTGACTGAACCACCCAGGTGCCTCTAAAATGAGCATCTTTAAGACTAGAATGTCTAATGTTGTAACTCCTGATTCCTTGATGTGTTGGTGATGGAACTACTTGGAACAAATTTTACTTTCAAGTTTCATCGTTACTCTTTTTTAAATTTTTTAATGTTTATTTATTTGTAAGGGAGAGAGAGACAGAGCATGAGCAGGGGAGGGGAAGAGAAAGAGGGAGGCCCAGAATCTCATGCAAGCTCCAGGCTCTGAGCTGTCAGCATAGAGCCCGACATGGGGCTTGAACTCACAAACTATGAGATCATGACCTTAGCTGAAGTTGGACGCTCAACCGACTGAGCCACCCATGCGCCTCTAGTCTCATGTCTCATCATTACTCTTAAGTAAAGGTGTAAGTATGTCCTACCTACTTGGTTGCATGACATTTCTCCTTTCACAAACTATAAACTCTAAAAAAAAAAATGTTTTATTCAGAGCCTAGAACACAGAAACCTATAAGCTGGGGGAAAAAGTAGGACTTAACTCTGAATCCCCTCCAGGGAGAATCATCATTATATTAAAGCTAAAACTGTGGGAAAAATCTATTTTCTATGCTAAAGTGAGATACTGTTGTTTTCTGTATTTTATTCTTTCTCCAGTTGGGGTCCTTAGCAAAAATACTATGTTTTTACAAGATGCATCCATTAAAAATGACTGTAATCAGCAGAGGCTAAGCACTTGATACCAGTTGTATAGGCCTATTATTTCACTGCTCTAAAGCAGTTCTAATTAATAGTTTGTTGTTTTCTCTGGAAAGCAAATACTCAGAAGAGAGTAAAAATCCCTGAGTCAAATAGTATAACAATCAAGAGCGGAATATATTTTTCTCTGGGAATTGAAAGCATCTCCTGAGAAATCCAGTAGGCCTGTTTCACCAGGAGAAAATCTATTGCCAGCACTTTATTTACAGATCCTCTTATGCTCGTGTGATCTCTTGTTCCAAAAATGTGGGCAGTTTCAAATTTTGACATACTTCAGCCTGTTAACAGCAGGAAAACAACCTACCCATTTCAACTTAAAGAACATGTGGCCAAAAGTAGTCCTGAGCCCAGTAAAGGCTGGGGACTCACTTCTTATTTTCCTCTGTTCTCCTCTTTAACTATGATCATGTGAAATCTGCTAGAAAACAAAGCAAAAATGAAATCCTGCTGTCAGCCCCAAGGACATGTCACCTACTTGACATGGAGCTTAACTAGGATCTAAGTGGCTTAGTTCTATAGTAGATTTCATGCAATAATTGTCTGTTCCCAGGAAAGCTAACCTGAGGTCAGGCAACTAGGTAGTAGAAGAAGCTACCAATCTGGTTAAAAGCCATTTTGAAAATCTTGTATCCCTTGAATTTTTCAGGGTCTTGTCCCAAGAGCCCATGTTCTTTGCCATTATTTCCAATATAGTGTTTGTCTAGGTGGAAATACTTTAGTCAAACACAGAACTTTCATTATGGACTCCTTTTTATTCCAGTTTTTCCCTTGTGCATTTAAAGTGTTTTTTTATTATTGAAGTATAGTTAACATACAATGTTATATTAGTTTCAGGTGTACAAAAATCTCAAGAAAACAAAAAACAGACTCAAATATAGAGAACATGCATTTTAAGTCTTACTGTTGGATCTTAAAAGCTTTAATTATATTCATATGCACATTATTCTCTTGTCCAGAATTTTGCCCTTGAAACTCTGTTTCCAATTACATCCATAGCACTCCAGGTAACAATACCAATCCTCACACTTGTGTCTTGAGAGCATGAGTGTGACGTGCCTTGTTCATTATACCTGCATGTGTGTTCTATTGGTGCAATAATAACCTCAAACTTGGTCACTTAAAGTAAAACACATTCATTGCCTCACAGTTCTGGAGATATAAGTCTGGGCATAAGTCAAGGAGTCAGGAGGGCTGGTTTCTTCTGCAGGTTCTGAGGAAGAATCTGTCTCCTTGCCTTTTCAACTCCTAGTGGCTACCTCTCATTCCTGGCCTGTAGTCCCTTCCCTCTATCATCAAATAGCATCACTCTGTTCATAGGATCACATTGCCTTCCCCTGTGCTAGGCACAGCTCCCTCTGTGCATGATACTTGTAGTTATATTTAGGGTCCACTGCTTTAGCCAGAATACTCCCTCCATCTCAAGAACTTTAATCTCATATCTGCAAAGTCTTTTCTGCCTTAGGAGTTAACATGTCCACAGTTTCCAGGGGGTAGGGCATGAACATCTTGAGAGGTCACTATTTAGCATACCATGAGACTCATACTCTTGATATATTTAATGTCAGCCTTTGGTCCATTTATTTAAAACCAGCAATATAGCCAGGGTACAAACCCCCAGCCACCACAAATCAGACTCACCTAATATTCTGTCAGTTCTAGAGTGGCAAGTGTTGCCATCCTAGGCTCCAAGTCAGGTTCTTCTAATGATAATAAGCGAGTAGATGCCTCCTCCACAGCATATCATCCCACCACCCACAGATGAAGCCCTCACCTGTGCCCCAGAGCCCAGAATAATGCTGAATGAGAGCTCCTGGATTCAAAAATCAAACATTTGAAATGCAGGAAGAAAAACATCTTAGAATATAGATAGCTATGCAAAAATAAATAAACAAATAAACAAACAAACTGAGTAGATCCAAGTAGGGCAACCACTAGTTAAGAGTACTTTATTGTTTGGGATCTGTTTTAACCGCATGGAAAAGAGGACAAAACTGAGCTCTTGAGCTTCTATTTTCCAGTGAATAATTTTTTTAACGTTTATTTATTTTTGAGAGAGGGAGTGCAAGGGACAGAGAGGGAGGGAGACAGGGGATCCAAAGTGGGCTCTGCATTGACAGCAGAGAGCCCGATGCAGGGCTTGAATTCACAAACCATGAGATCATAACCTGAGCCGAAGTCAGAGACTTAACCAACTGGGCCACCCAGGCACCCCCCTCCCACACTCCACAGTGAATAATTTTTTAAGGCCCAAAGGACCTATGAAAAAGGAAGATGAATTCAGTACATTCTCTGGGTTATTTCACGAACATGGAGCGACTTCCCTGTCTATTTATAATCCTTCCATGCCATCTAGTTCCCCTCCATTCCTAGGATCCTCCATACCAACACTAACACAACTGTTTAGAAACAAACACCTTTCCAAATATTCAGAGTAGTTCAATGTAGTCCTTAACAGTCTTCTCAAAAAGAAGCTCCTGAACACGAATTTTGGTGCTTTGCCAATGCTTCAAAATGCAGTGCAGCAACTCCCTCTCACATCTTGGAAGAGCTATTTTCATCCTGCTATGCAATGTAACACATGGTGGTACAAAATAGTTAACAGAAGCCGGTTTCCATGTTCTAGAGGAAACAAACCTCGAAAGTGAATGCAACTTATTTTTAACCTCTATGTGACATTACTTCCTTAAGAAGGACCTAAGGGTATCTAAAATGACCAAGACTTTTCTGGACCACTTCTGATTATGCCTTATTTCAAGATGTCAGACTATGGCTAAAATAAAACTGAAAAAGAGTTCACTTACAAGGAGTTATATTTCATCAAACTCCTTGAGATACTGTCTCCCTACCACTCTTCTACTCTAACTTTTGTATCATTAATGGACACATTATCTTAAACTAGTCTCATGCCAATTTCCTGAGGCACTGCTCTGGGCATCTTCCTGCAATTTTAATGCATTGATGACCATCATTATTCTTTCTTTATGGGATTTCAGCCAAAATTGAGCCCTTGTGACAATATTCACATCTGAGCTAATGTTACTTAATTTTCCAAGTTGGCTTCATGAGGCAAAGTAGCAAGTGCTTTATTAAAATCTAGATAATAAAATTAGCCCATTTATCTACTAATTGTGTGCCTCCATCACATGATTAAATACATTCGTTATGCTAAAGTCCTATAAATTTCACCAAGGTAAAGCCAAATAACTGTAAAAATTTGAGGCTCCTTCTTTTTTCAATATGCTAGACAGAATTTTAAGGTTAGCTCTTGGCATGTAGCCAAACATATAAACTGCTATTTAACCTCTAAGAGGTGACATTTATATTTTCTAGGCTCAGAGTAGAAAGCTGGAAGATTAGAAACATTATTTTTAAAGGTATCCTTGGGCTTTTAAAGAAAAAGGTCTTTCAACTCGATTGAGCCAAATTCAGATGCTTCCAAAGTTATAATTTTAAATACACACATACATACATACATACATACATACATACATACATACATACATTTATTTATTTATTTATTATTTATGATGTGTGGGGGGGGGTGGGCAATGGAAAGTGGAAAGATTATATCCAATTCAAGTTGCTTTTACTTCTAGAACTTTAAACTCACACAAGTTGAGCAGCCTGGTCTGCAAGCCTAAGAAATAGTAACAGGGTCAAATGAACCATAAGAAGCCAGTTTTAGAAATGGAACCACCCTACAGAAACAGGTCCTAACAGGATGAGTTCTAAATATCCAGGTTTACTTCATCACTAATCTGGAAATCCTCACATGAGCTCAGTCCCAGAGCCAAACAAAAAGCATTTATGTCTGTTTCTTTAGGGGAATATCCGAATGAATATTTGACTCCAAAATTTACTTCTTGCCACCCCATTCTGGAATCCTTCTGTTCTTTCTAACCATCCAGAATCTCTGGAGACTGGCTCACCCCCAAACAGTTTCACTAAGAAGGGGAGAAGTTACCTTAGGTCACAGCTAGATTTATCAGTCAAGGGATAAGTAGTGAATTTCTGAAGAATTTTCAAGTCTAAATTCGCAGAGAACACAAACCAGGCAAAGAAGATGTTTTTATCCATTCTTTAGTGGAAACATTAAGTTCACTTCAGTGGTATAGGACTGCCATTCTAGAAAAAATCAAAGCCCAGGTGGCCCAGTCCCCCTCCCACTTTTCTCTAGAAACCAGGGTATTGTGAAAAGACCCTTTCTGATTCCCAGAGAAAGCACTTTCTGCCTCTTACAGAAAAGACTGTGTGTTTTAGGAAACAGTGACAAATTGTTGCAAGGTTGCTACATGTCTTTAAAATAAGGGGATGATTTATTTTTTCTCTCTTAATTAGAACAATTAATTGGTAATATAACAGAAACTCAGCAGTAGATGAAAAATGGCATAATCCCTGAATAGAGTACGGTGGCAAGAAAGAAAAAACGTTAGTTTTGTTTATTTTTTCTAGCTTAATTGCAGGAGTTACTGTTCAAGAAATTCCTATGCTTCTCAGTCCTGTATGTTGCTGATTATAGGACTCAGAACTCTCAGCTTGTTAGGATATAGAAAAATTGAAAATAAAAGGCTTAATTCTCCCTGTTAAAAATAAGGGAAGAGACACCCCCCCTTACCTTTTGTCAGAGTATTTTTTTTTAATAAACATGTAATTGTAAATTCTCTCTGCCCTTTTGAGACTTTTTTTTTTTTTTTTTTTTTTTTTTTTTTACTACCTTGCCCAGTTTATGACCCAGGAATGTCTTTCTCAAGGACCCGGGAGTCATTCTTTTGAATCTCCCAGTCTCTATTGTGGGAGGGGAGGGGGAGGTAGGAGCCTAACTAGTGGTACCTCGCTCAAAGTTGGAAAACTACCTCCCATCATAAGGCTATGAGAAGTTTGTTTTGCTTTTATATGAAGCCAATTAGCTAACACAGATGGTCAACCCAATTATCAGGTAAATTTAGGATGAACTATGTGTGACAAATGTGTTCTCAAGTCCTCTAACTTGAGGACTAGTTACTGTTTATCTTGAGAACATGTAGGGAACATTCTTGGCTTTAAAATCTGATTGACCATATAAGGGGGCGAAATTCCTGTCTTTGCAATTTCTTAGCAATTGATATGATGAGCGTCCCGTTCTGGTTAAATACTTATTCAATAGCAAAACTGTTTGTCTGTTTCTCCTGACTGTGTGGGGAGAGCTTTTCTGAGTTGGGAGAAAATTTGAGGGGTTTTCAATTATTTTTCCTCTACATTAAGACTTCTATCCCACAATCCTAATCCAAACTCCCTAGGCTTGGACACTTGGAATATAAACTAAAAATCTCCAAAAAAAGAATACATTTCTTTTTACATTTTCCTTTAATTCTTGCTTCCTTTTAATGAAGAGACCTTCTTTCCTATTAGTCATACAAAACTGATAAGTACTGCAAAATAAAGCCTGTGTGACCATGCTTTCTTTAGTTGGGGTACGAGGGGGCAGCAACAAGGGAGTTTCATCTTTTTGAGAGGTAGGCAGGATATAGGTTATTTTTTTAATTATTCCTATGGCTATTTCATACAATTCAAAGGTACTTCACACATGATTTGTTACTATGCCCTAACAAAAACCCTTAGAGTTTCATGTAATTCAAACATTCCAGCATTATTTCTAACCATAGATCAAATTTCCCCAAGACTCACCAATCCGTGAAACAAATTATGCTGTATTTTTTTAATTACACAACTTCATTTAAAATTCTTCAGAAACGATTGATAATAATTCCTTTTTTTTTTTTTTTTAAGTAATTCAACTTTCGATGGCTTATAACTCTCGCTTCCCAATATGGTACATTAAGCCCCTGAAAGATTCACCTAACATTTGATAAAGGCCTAGGAAAGAAAATTGCCAGTTACCTGAAGAGCAGAACAAATGAAACAAGTTCTAAAATATAAGACGAACGTATTGTCAGAACTGGGGCTGGTGGTACATTGGGTGAATCCTAATGGCCACTAATTCCTCCTGCCCCATATCAGAGTAGGTTCTAGAGACTAAGGCAGGGCTGCATCTGCAGAAGGAGGTAGAGAAGCCCCAGCCATAGGACAGGGATAGATCCAGAACCTGAAAACTCTTCATCCACTTATTTTTTATTATTATCTGCTATGGATCATTCGCTATTCGAGCTGCAGACAATTTAGAGAAGCAAATAATCAAGGAAAGTCTCTGCTCTCATGTCTAGTGGAGAAGACAGATAACAAACAAGAAAACGGATTTAAAAAACTTCAGATCATGGCAACTGCTTTGAAGAAAGTATGTAAGATTGTGATCTAGAGAATGGCAGGGAAGGAGAAGGGATCAGACTGGGTGATCAGAAGGGCTCTCTAAGAGGTAACCTCTAACTGGAGTCCTGAATAACAAAAGGTAACCCAACAACCAGAGAAGGCTATAGGATGAGGCTTCCAGACACAGAGAAGAGCAGATTAAACAGCTTAATTAGGTCAAGGAGGAATTTGGCCTGTTTGAAATATGGAAAGAAAAATCAGCCTGCCTGACTAGGAGGCAGAGCTGGAAAATGGAGCATGTAGGGTCCCATCGGCTAAATACATTTTTTGTATTATATCTAAATAGGACAAGAAGTGGAGGACTTTAAGTAGGGAAGTGATGGAATCTCATTTACACTTACAAAAGATCTCCATGTGGAGAATGGAGTGGAGGTGGGTATATTAGTTGACTCAGGCTACCATAACAAAATACAACAGACTGGGCAGATTAAAAAAACAGAAATTTATTTTCTTGCAATTCTGGAAGCTGGAAGTTCAAGATCAATTTACCATCAAGGTTGGTTTCTAGTGAGGCTTCTCTTCCTAGCTTGCAGATGGCCACCTTCTCAACTCAATCTTCACATGGCCTTTCTTCTGTCTTTTCTGCTTCTTCTAGGGTCATCAGTCCTATTGGATTAGGGCCCCATATTTATGATGTCATTTAACCTACTTATCTCCCTAAAGACTCTATCTTCAAATACAATCATGTTTGGGGTTAGGTCTTCATCGCAAAAATTTTAGAAGGGTACACTTCAGGCCATAACAGTAGCGAGACTGGAAGGTCTTCTGTAGGTCCAAATGAGAGTTGAAGGTGTTTTGGATTTAAGCAAAAACAGTGAAAATAGGTAGAAATTGACATTCTGGATATTTTTTGGAAGAGTAGCTGATAGGCACTTTCAGTAATGTATATATGCAATGAATGAGGAAAAGAAGAATCAAAAGTAACACACAGTTTTGCTGACTGAGAAAATGGGTGGATCTTTACATACTTTTTATCTGAGGATCCCCCCACACACACACAATTATTCTTCTTCCCATGACACATTTGTTACATTCCATTATATTCTTTTTTACCAGAGTGTTTATCTTCCTCAAATTTTATTTTCTATAGCATTCTTGATCAGACAGACTCTGGCCAAACTTGTTATTTATTCTCAGTCTTGTTAGAAGCTTCCTTTCCTTGAGTCTTGGGTTCACATCTTCTGGGTTCTGATGGGGATGAACTCAAATCATTCTTCACAAATCCCAGAGTGACCCTTCTTTTTTTTTTTTTTAGAAAAAAAAAGTTTATTTATTTTGAGAGAGAGCACAAGTGACCAGGGGATGGACAGAGAGAGGAAGAGAGAGAATCCAAAGCAGTCTCTGAACTGTCAGCTCTAAGCCCAATGTAGGGCCCCAAACTTACAAAACCGTGAGATCATGACCTAAGCCGAAATCAAGAGTTGGATGCTTAACCGACTGAGCCACCCAGGTACCCCCCAGAGTGGCCTTTCTAAGAAGCAAATATGATTATGTGATTCCCCTGCTTAAAATTATTTAATGCCTCTTTATAGGTTTCAGGTTAAAGTGCAAGTTCATAGCTTAGCCACCAACACCCTCTGAGATTCGCCCCCTCCCATTTTCCATCTCCTTTCCTTCCGATCCCCAAACCCTCTAATGACTCCAGCTATGGTAAAATACTTGAGGTTCCAGGGACACAGGATTTCTGTACTATAAACATGTTATGTCCTCACCCTTGAATGTCCTTTCCTACATGGTATCTAGCTAGCTCAGCTTAAGACACATCTCTGGAAAATTTCTATGAGCCCCCAGTCAGAATTAATGACTCTCCATGTCCTCAAAGCACCCTGGGAATAGCACTATTGTATCCTTTATTACTGTGTGTATTAGTAGATTTATTTCTGTGCTATGCTTTAGGCTAAAATCCATTTCTTAAAAGAAATATGTCTTATTTATTTTTGTATTTTTTGCAACTAGCATAAGGTAGATATATACTCCATAAACGTTGATGAGCGGACAATCAGTAAATACATGAGTCTGTATAAAAGCAGGTCACAGTCCATGCCATATATAAATCCACCCATTAATTTCCTAAGCTCTCTTTCACTTTCCAAAGATACAACTTTTAACTAAAAGATCTGAAAATACTATGTTCTCAAATCCACCAATTATCACATATAGAACACAAAGCTTTTTTCCAGATTCTTTTCTTGGCATCATTCATTCACTCCAGAGTTAGGAGGGGGCAGCAGTTCTACCAGCTTGAGGAGTCCAAAGATACTGATCAATCACATCTCAGGCACTCGGCCCAGAAAAACAACGAATCCTGTGCATCAACATGTCAGAACCACACAGAGTGGCCAGGACTGGGGCCAGGACCAAGAGTTTCAGATCAGGAGAAGCTGTGTCTTCCTGTTATTGTTTAAATTGGTATAATATCCTATTTTCTTGTTCTGTCACCATTTCTTCTTTATTTTCTGGACAATATTCTTGCCTTTTTAATATTCTCTGTCTGCATAACTGTACTAGTCATCCTTTTCTATCACAGTCCTGATTCTGACTTTGTCTCTTTCAGGTCCTCTTCTCAGATAATGTCTTCCATCCCATATAAGAATTTTTTTTTTTATTATCGGAACATTTTTTGGAGATTATATATATATATATATATATATATATATATATATATCCATCATGATGATTGTAATCTGTTTTTTAATGTTTATTTTTGAGGAAGAGGTAGGGGCAGAGAGAAAGGGAGACAGAGGATCTGATGCAGGCTCTGCACTGAGAACAGAGAGCCCAGTGAGGGATTTGAACTCACAAACTGTCAGAGGTGAAGTCAGATGCCTAACCCCCTGAGCCACCCAGGCACTCTGATGAGTATATTCTTTAACCTCCATCCCCTATTTCCCCCACCCCCCTACTCATTTCTCCTCTGGTAACCATCAGTTTGTTCTCTATAGTCAAGAGTCTGTTTCTTGGTTTGCTGCTCTCTCTTCTTTTTCCCCTTTGCTCATTTGTTTTGTTTGTTAAATTCCACATGTGAGCTAGATCATATGGTATTTTTCTTTCTCTGACTGATTTCACTTAGTCTTACACCCTCTAGCTCTATCCATGTTGTTGCAAATGGCAAGATTTTATTCTTTTTTATGGCTGAATAATATTCCACTGTGTGTGTGTGTGTGTGTGTGTGTGGTGTGTATATATATGTGTGTATGTATATATGTGTGTGTATTGTGTGTCTGTGTATCTCACATAACCTTTACCCATTTATCAATTGTTGGACACTTAGGCTGCTTCCATAGTTTGGCTATTGTAAATACTGCAAAAAACATAGGGTGCATGTATCCCTTTGAATTAGTGTTTTTGCATTTAGGGGCTAAATATCTACTAGTATAATTTTGGGGACATAAAATAGTTCTATCTTTAACTTTTGAGGAAACTCCCTATTGTTTTCCACATTGGCTGCACCAGTTGACAACAGTGCCTCACTAACACTTGTTTCTTGTGTTTTTTATTTTTGCCTTTCTGACAGGTGTGGAGTGATATCTCATTGTGGTTTTTATTGACATTTCCTTGATGATGAGCAATATTGAGTGTCTTTTCATGTATCTGTTGGTCATCTAGATGTCTTCTTTGGAGAAATGTCTGTTCATGTCTTCTGCCCGTTTTTTAATTGGATTATTTATTTTAGGGGTATTCAGTTGTATCAGTTCTTTATATATATTGAATACTAACCCTTTATTAGATATGTCATTTGCAAATATTTTATCCCATTCAGTAGGTTGCCTTTCTTTCAGTGTTGTACAGAAACTTTTTATTTTGATGTAGTCCCAATAGTTTATTTTTGCTTTTATTTCCCCTTCCTCAAGAGACATAGTTAGAAAAATGACACTATGGCCAATATCATAGACATTGCTGCCTGTGCTCTCCTCAAGGAGTTTTATAGTTTCAGGACTTTAATCCATTTTTGAGTTTACTTTTGTGTAGAGTCTAAGAAAGTGGTCCAGTTTTACTCTTTTGCATGTGGCTGTCCAGTTTTTCCAACACCATTTGTTGAAGAGACTCTTTTTCCCCATGTTAATCATTTTCCCTTTGTCAAAGATGTATTGCCCACATAATCATGAGTTTATTTCTAGGTTTTCTGTTCTATTCCATTGATCTGTGTGTCTATTTTCATGCCAGTACCATATTGTTTTAATTACTACTGCTTTGTGGTATAACTTGAAATCTGGAATTGTGATACTTCCAGTTTTGATTTTATATTACATGATTGCTTTGGCTATTTGAGGTCTTTTGTGGTTCCATACAGATTTTAGGATTGTTTGTTCTAGCTCTGTGAAAAATGCTGTTGGTATTTTGATAGGGATTGCATTAAATGTGTAGCCTGCTTTGGAAGTATAAACATTTTAACAATATTTATTCTTCTAACCCATGAGTATGGAATGTCTTTCCTTTTATTTGTGTCATCTTGAATTTCTTTCAACAATGTTTTATAGTTTTTAGAGTACAGATCTTTCACCTCTTTGGTTAAGTTTATTCCTAAATATTTTATTGTTTTTGGTAAAATCATAAATAGAACTGTTTTCTTAATTTCACTTTATGCTGGTTCATTATTAGTATGTAGGAATGCAACAGATTTCTGGACATTGATTTTGTATCCTGTGACTTTACTGTATTCATTTATCAGTATGTGTAGTATTTTGATGTAGTCTTTAGGGTTTTTAACATAGAGTATCATATTATCTGCAAATAGAGTTTTACTTCTTCCTTACCAATTTGGATGCTTTTTATTTCTTTATGTTGTCTAATTGCTGTAGCTAGGACTTCCAGTGCTCTGTTGAATAAAAGTGGTGAGAGTGGATATCCCTATTTTGTTCCTGATCTTAGGGGGAAAATTCTCAGTTTTTACCACTGAATATGATGTTGGCTCTGGGTTTTCACTTAAGGCCTATATTATGTTGAGATATGTTCCCTATATACCTACTTGGCAGAGGGTTTGTATTATGAATGGATGTTGTACTTTGTCAAATGCTTTTTCTGCATCTGTTGAAATACCATATGTTTTCTTTCCTTTCTCTTGTTGTTGTAATGCATCACGTTGATTGTTTTGCAAATATTGAACCACCCTTGCATCCTGGGAATAAATCCCACTTGATTTATTTTAATGTATCGTTGGATTCTGTTTGCTAATATTTTGTGGGGGATTTTTGCATATATATTCATGAGAGATATTGGCCCATAGTTCTCTTTTTTGTGATGTCGTTTTGGTATCAGTGTGATATTGGCCTCATAGAATGAATTTGGAAATTTACCCATTCCTCTTCAATTTTTTGGAATAATTGAAGAAGAATAGATATTAACTCTTCTTCAAATGTTTGGTACGATTGGGCTGTGGAGCCATTTGGTCTTGAACTTTTGTGTTTTGGGAGTTTTTTTGATTACTGATTCAATTTCATTGCTGGTAATTGATCTGTTCAAATTTTCTATTTCTTCCTGCTTTACTTTTGGTAGTTTATATGTTTCTAGGAATTGATCTATTTCTTCTAAGTTTTCCAACTTGTTGATATATAGTTTTTTATAAAATTCTGTTAAAATTGTATTTTTGTGGTGTTGGTTGTCATTTCTCCCCTTTAAGTAGTGATTTTTGTTTTTTTATGTCGTTTTTTTTTTCCTGATGAGACTTGCTAGAGGTTTATCTATTTTGTTCATCTTTTCAAAAAATAAGATCCTGGTTTCATTGATCTGTTCTATTGTTTTTGTTTGTTTGCTCTGTGTGTGTGTGTGTGTGTGTGTATGTGTGTGTGTGTGTGTGTACTTTTTAGATCTTTTATTTCTGTTCTAATCTTTATTATTTCCTTCCTTTTGTGGGTTTGGGCTATATTTGTTCATTAACTAGCCCCTGTAGGTACACAGGTTTATTTGAGATTTTTCTTGCTTCTTGAAATAGGCCTGTATGGCCATAAATTCTCCTCTTAGAACACCTTTTGCTTCATCTTAAAGATTTTGGACCACTGTGTTTTTGGTTTCATTTCTCCCCATGTAACATTTTTATTTATTCTGTGATTTCTTACTTGACCTATTCATTGTTTAGTAGCATGTTATTTAACTTCCATGTATTTTTGCTCTTTCCAATTTTTTTCCTGGGGTCGATTTCTAGTTTCACAGCATTGTAATCAGATAAGGTACATATACAACTTCATTTTTTTAAATTTATTGAGACTTATTTTGTGGTCCGATATGTGATCTCTTCTGAGGAATGTTTAATGTGCTCTTGAAAGAATGTGCATTCTGCTGTTTTAGGAAGGAATGTTTTGAATATATCTGTTACGTCCATCTGGTCCATTGTGTCATTCAGAGCCACTGTTTCCTTGTTGATTTTCTGTTTGGGATGATCTGTCCATCAACGTGAGTGGGAAGGAGTTAAAGTCCCCACTATTACTGTATTACTCTTGATTAGTTCTTTCATTTTTAACTGTTGTATGTATTTGGGTTCTCCTGTGTAGGATGCATAAATATCTACAATTGCTATATCTTCTCCTTGGATTGTCCTCTTTATTATTATATACTGTTCTTCTTTGTTTCTTTTGATAGTCTTTGTTTTAAAGACTATTTTGTCTGATATAAATATTGCTACTCTAGCTTTCTTTTGACATCCATTTGCATGATAAATGTTTCTTTGTCCTCTCACTTTCAATCTGCCGGTGTCTTTAGGTCTAAAATGAGTCTCTTGTAAGTCATATAGATGGGTCTTGCTTTTTTTATCCACTCTGTCACCCTTTGTCTTTTGATTGAAATGTTTAATCCATTTATATTCAAAGTAATTATTGATAGATATGTTTATTGCCATTGTGTTGTTTTTTGGTTGTTTCTATAGATTTTCTCTGATTCTTTCTCCTTGTGCTCTGTTTTATGGTTTGTCGGCTTTCTTTAGTGATATTATTGGATCCCTTTCTCCTTATTCTTTGCATATCTATTATTGGGTACTGGTTTGTGGTTACCATTAGGTTTGTATATAACATCTTCTGCATATAGCAGTCTACATTGTTTATAGTTAAGTCTAACCCTATTCTTTATTCCTTCCCCAACCCACATTTTCAGTTTATGATGTCATATTTTACATCCTTTTATTTTATGAATCCCTTGACTGATTTTTATAGAAATGCTACTTTTACTGCTTTTGTGATTTTTTACTTTAAATACTCCTATTTATGATCTTTCCTTTGTATTCAGAAAGTCCCCTTTAATGTATCTTATAGGGCAGGTTTAGTTTGTGAAACTCTCTCATTCCTTTCAGTGTGAATGGTAGCTTTGCTGGATAGAATATTCTTGGCTGCAGATTTTTCCCTTTCAGCACCTTGAATATATCATACCCTTCCCTTATGGCCTGCATAGTTTCTGCTGAAATATCTACTCATAACCTTAAGGGGGTCTCCCTCACACATTACTGCCTACTTTTCTCTTGCTGCTTTTAATTTTTTTTCTTTATTGCTACTTTTTGCCATTTTAATTGCTGTATATGTCTTGGTGTATACCTCCTTGGGTTGAATTTTTGGGGTGATCTCTGTCCCTCCTGGATCTGGATATCTGTTTCCTCCTCCAGATTAGGGAACTTTTCAGCTATCATTTCTGCAAATAAGTTTTCTGCTCATTTTTCTCTCTCTTCTTCTGATATCCTTATAATGTGAATGTTACTACAGTCACTGAGTTCTCTAAGACTATTCTCAATTTACATAATTTTCTTTCCTCTCCTTTGCTCAGCTTGGTTACTTGCCATTACTTTGTCTTTCAGGTTGTTAATTCCTTCCTCTGCTTCATCTATCCTGGTATTTATTCCATCAAGTATATCTTTAATTTCATTTACTGTGTTCTTCATGTCTGATTCATTCTTTTTTTTTTTTTATCTCTGTGTTAAGGGTCTGATGTCCTAAACTCTTATCCTCAAGTGCAGTGAATATCTTTATGATTATTACTTTAAATTATCTATTAGGCATATTACTTATACCCATTTCATTTCTGTGGTTTGTTTCTACTCTTTCATTTAGGAGATATTTCTCTGTCTCCTCATTTTGTCTAACTTTCTGTATATGTTTCTCTGTGTTAGGAATCAGCTACTTCTCTTGTTCTTAACAATAAT
This sequence comes from Herpailurus yagouaroundi, assembly GCF_014898765.1. Classification (NCBI taxonomy): domain Eukaryota; kingdom Metazoa; phylum Chordata; class Mammalia; order Carnivora; family Felidae; genus Herpailurus; species Herpailurus yagouaroundi. The sequence continues at coordinate 23,080,890 of NW_024412428.1, read as the reverse complement.
GGCCTTTTGAAGAAGAGATCCTGCAAGTGCAGTGTCCCCTGTTTCCCAGGGCCTAGCACTCTAGGGAGCATCTCGTATGTGTGTTGCGTGTGCTCTGCTGTTGAGCCTTGGCCTCTTTTTCCTTCAGTCCCTTTGTCTACAGAGGGTCTCTTTGTCTATTGTGGTCAGTGTTTAGTCCCCAGCAGGGGTGAGGCACATTTTAACAAAGTGTTTGATGGTCTGTTTGTGAAAGCAGACCTGCCACTGCCATCACCAGAAGTGAAGTCCCACAAAAAAGGCACAAGTCAGGAGATGTGGTATGGGCAGGGTTTTCACCAGTCTCCTAAAGGAGGGGCCCACAGCACAAGGACTAAGGGAAAGGTAACTGGGAAGGGTGGATCTGCTGAAGTGCAAGGGGAGGCAGTTTGGTGTAAGCAAGTTAGGTAAAGACTGTCAGTGCTAACTTATTCTGTCTGGAGGTCATTGTTTATGCTGGGAAGCAGGGGATGGAAATGGCACCCTGTCAGCTCCTTTTTTCCTGAAGTGGTCTCCCCATGAACCCTGTCTCTTAGGGGCATGCTCTGAGATGAGAAAATCACCCTCCCTCCTGTCTATTCCTGGTATTTTTCAAACTGCTATTTCTGTGTTGTATCTGCACAGGCTGATTATCATACTGTCTCTTTAAGGGCAGGAACTCTACTTCCTAATGTCCTTGGGGCTCTCCCAGAGCTAAGCACACTGATTTTTAAAATATCAGACTTTAAGTCCCACTGGTTGTAAGAACTCACAATATTTGGCTCTTCTCACTTTCAAAAGCAAATATTATAGGGATTCCTCCTCTCTGTACATGGGTTCCCTGGTATGAAAGCCTGTTTTCAACCCTTATCCATGCCCCTGGATCCCTCCCCACCATGGATGGCTATGGTCAGTCCCATGTCTTTACCTTTCCTGTCCTCTTCAGTGTGGCTTCTTCTCCACTATTTAGTTGTGGAGTTTGTTCTGCCAGTCTTTGGATTGTTGTCTGGGTTATTTACACTGATGTGGCTGTTACCTAGTTGTATCCATAGGACGAGACAAGCTTAGGTTCCTCCTACTCTGCCATATTCCCAGCCAACACCATCTAGGAATGTTTCATCCTCTCTGAGAAGCCAAGTTGCTTAAGGTCTTATGCCCTCTTAAGCAGAAAATAAATGGGGTACATTTATAGCACATGTAACTGGTGAATATTTCAGGTAATAAGACAATGCTGTTCACTAGAATAATTACCTAAGTGGCCAAATTTTCTGGAAAGCAAAATGAAGTCACTTGGGAAATACTCCCTAAAACTTGGCATGGAACACTACTTGCCCTTTTGTTTCTGGGCTCCTATGGAATTGATTTCCCTTATCTCTTCTGAAGTGAGTATAGTCCCTGGATATTATAGAGCAAACTACACTTAACCTTCTAGAACCCGTTGTCATTATATACTGTGCCAGATGGTATGTATCTTTATTATTTGATCATCAAGGATTTTTTACTTCAGCTTTAAATAGATTGAATTAAAGGAAAATGTATTTTATGATTGCCAAGTTTTCAGGGACTATTATATTTTCATAACCATGCATTAAAGTCATATTTTCACTGTCCTTCCCCAGTTTGTCCAGCAAACAGAGCACAAAATTTGCCCTTAATCCTGACAAGAACAGATATCAATTGCAAATATTATTTATGTCACCCTTCCTTTTGGAAGAAAAATACACTTGTATTTTGAAAATGGTATCAAATATCAACTCTAATGGAATCAGATGTCAAGTTTATTTAATATTTGACATTAAGAAGCATTTTTACCTGAATTTTATGAGAGCTAATTTTAATGTTAGTATTTTTAATATCCTAGCAAATATTTGTGCTTGAAGATTTGTCAGAGCTTTACATCTAGATACCTCTTCTGTCTTTAGTTTTGGAATTGGAACATTTCCTGAATAAGTGATCTTTCTGTCATCTGTAATTCATAATTACCATCCCAGGAGAGGTGTTCTAAATTTATGACAAGCATCCCAAGTGCACATGCATACTTGGTGAGAAACGGCAACCTCGAAGAGGAGTGGCAGACTCTGGAGATTAGCACTATGCAGGCTATGGCTGAACCACGTCCACCAACTGTTCACCACGCCCCAGGGCTGCATCTCCAAGGAACAGGGCACACTACCACTTCCACTATATTCTGCCCCAGAATTACAAAATAACCTACCCATTAGATCTGGCCTAGGAAGAATGCCTATAAACTGTACATATAATTCAGCACATTAGTCCTAAATATTATAGGACCAATTGTCGTTCATTTAATCCAACAAAGAGCCACAATGTAAATGATTCTGTTTGAGAGTTTCTTCTCTAGATAATAAATTCTTGAGGCCAAAGACATGGTATCTTTCACATTGTCTCTCTACAGCCTGGCACAGAGAGTAGGAGTTCAGGAAGTATTTGTTCTCTCAATTATGCCCGGCCACCTCATGTAGGAACTGAGAGACTCACTACCTACCTAATGTACTCTACTGCCTTCTCAGAAACCACGCTTGCTCTTCCAGGCAAGCCAGAGACTCTTTTTTCTGTACCTGCTTAGGTATCCAAAAAGATTTCCTTTTACAGTAGATTATCCCCTTGCTTTCTCATCCAACCTGTTCAATTGATTTGGGCCTTTCAATGTTCTGGTAAAAGATGAAGATAGAGGACTTAATCTGTCTTCTGACCTCTGGACTTGTTCCCTGAAAGTCAAGCCAAAGAAGGGATTTAGCAATCGCCGAGCACGCTCCCATCTCTGCAGAAACGTTCTGTGCTCTTCTGCTTACAGCTTCCAGAATCTTTGTGATGCTCTGGCCATTGGCCAAACTTCAGCAAAGTGTAAAGGAAAAATAATTGCATATCTACAGATTCTTCAGGATATGTGTAGGAAGCCTCTGCATAGTAAGCAGATGCCTAGTATCTATTAGCCAGTTACAATTTCTTGTCCTCGGTAGAATTTTTTTTTAATACATGAATTCTTTAAAGTTCTTTGCTGTCAAGCATTTAATGGAAGAGGATATATAAGTTAAAATTGAACAGGCACCATTGACAAGTTACCCTAAAGTGAGGCTTGCTTTCCAGAGTGGTTTCATTCAGAGGGTTTGGCAATAGAGGGGGCACTGCTCAGCTCTACCCCAACTCAGGCATACTGTGCTAATGCTGTTGCAGTGTCTCCAGGCTACAGGACCCCTGGAGCTATATACTTGCTGCAAGTACCAGAAGTTTCTCAGAACACAGAAATTTGGAACGTTGGTAGCCGAGAGTTGCTCAGGGCTCCACTGCAGGACTTGGAGAACATTTACCTTCTTCTTTCCTTGTTCTCATTTTAGCATCCACACCCTTCTCCTCCACCCCAAAGTACAAACTCTACACCCCAAAGGGCATTGATGAACAGCCATGCAGAAGAACCCCACACAAACATATAAACTAATGAGTACAGGGGCAGGGAAAGATATTTCTTCTTCAAACAGACCCTTATATAAGAACATATGGTAGCCCCTTCCCAATCCATCTTCCCTCATGGTCAGAAAAATCATGTACAGTCATCTCTCATAGGAAGACTAGCTGTAGGCAGATTCATTATGAGGAATGATGTAAGGGGGGATTGTTTTGTTCGGTTCTTAGTTGAAAAATGGGCCTTTTCTGATGTTAATCTGCTCAGTAGGGACTTCTGAAAATACAGCAAAACCTTCAAGTGACAGTTAAACTAATGTATCTTTGCTTGACTTAAGTCAAAGCACACACATTGCTGAGAGCTATAGCTCCAGTGCCGAATCTGTTTCTGGAAGCCCCTCATCAAGCAACTACAGAAAGTACCAGACATGCTTCCTTCGATGACCTCACTGGTACCCGTAGGAGAAAAAGTCTCCTGGAATAAAGCCAGACACAATTTTTATATCTATACCATTGTGGAATGTTCCCAGTGGATGAGACAACTGAGTACACTAGGCCCCTACAACTTGAGTGCTGTTGGCACAGAATGTGGACTTAAGCTCCTAACGATGTTTAAAAAGGAAAGAATAACAAAGCAGAAAAAAAAAGCATTTAAAGGCTACAAGAACTCAAAAGACTCAAAATTTAGTAAGCTCAGGATAGGGAAGTGTGACATGAGATCATGCTGCAGGATAAACAACTAAGCCAAACAATCCATTAGACAGAAATTAAAAAGTGAGAAAAATCCCAGAAGTCCAAAAGAAAGATAGAATTAAATATATGTCACCAAATATTTAGGAGAAAAAGTTTATTTTTTTCATGAAAAAATTTTGTATGTTACCCTCAAATAAACTTTATTTACAACTTATTTTCTAAATATACCAAACTTGTTATTTTTATGACCAAATGAATTGTTAACCACAATTCAGTTAGTTAGACTAGGGGTTGGCAAACTGCTCCTGAAAAGAGCTACCTAAACCTAAAAGAGTAAATATTTTAGGTTTTACGGACACACTGTCTCTATTTCAACCACACAACACGGTTATTTTGGCACAGTAGCATCCATAGACATTTGTAAACAAATGGCATGGCTGTGTTCCGGTAAAACTTTATTTACAAAAACAGATAACAGACTGTTTGGGCCTGTGGGCTACTGTTTATGGACCCTTGAGTTAGAACAATAATTCAGACCTGTACAAATAACACCAGAAAGTATATATTTAAATTGTTTTCAGTATTCAAATATCTCTAAATATCCTTACTTCCTCTTTTTTTTTCCTTTGAGTATAGGTGACACATTGTTATGTTAGTTTCAGGTGTGCAACATACTGATTCTATGAGTTCATACATTATGCTTTGCTCACCACAAGTATAGCTACTCTCTATCACCATGCAATGCTGTTACAGGATCAGTGACTAAATTCATAATGTCCTGCCTTTTATTCCCATGAATTATTCACTTCATAACTGGAAGCCTGTGTCTCCCACTCCCCTTCACCCATTTTGTCCATCCTCTCACTCACTTCCCTATAGAAACCATCAGTATGTTCTCTGTATTGTAGGTCTGATTCTGCTTTAAAAAAATTTTTTTTAACATTTATTTATTTTTGAGACAGAGAGAGACAGAGCATAAACAGGGGAGGGGCAGAGAGAGAGGGAGACACAGAATCCGAAACAGGCTCCAGACTCTGAGCTGTCAGCACAGAGCCCAACTCAGGGCTTGAACTCACGGACTGTGAGATCATGACCTGAGCGAAGTCGGACGCTTAACCAACTGAGCTACCCAGGTGCCCCTGATTCTGCTTTTTTTAGATCCAAATATGACTGGAGTCATAGAGTATTTGTCTTTCTCAGTCTGACTTATTTCAATTAGAATACCCTCTACGTCCATACAGTTGTTCCTAATGGCACAATCTCATCTTTTTCTATGGCTGTGTAATATTCCATTGTATATGTATACCACATTTTCCTTATCTAGTCTATCAGTGGACACTGAGGTTGCTTCCATATCTTGGCTATTGTAAATAATACTGCAGTAAGCATAGGGGTGCAGTGTCTTTGGTATCAGAGTAATGATGGTCTTGTAAAATGTATTTTGGGGATTTCCTTACTCTTATTTGTTTGGAATACTTTGAGAAGAATAAATATTAACTCTTCTTTAAAAGTTTGCTACAATTAACTTGTGAATCCGTCTGATCCTGAACTTTTTGGGGGGTATTTTTTGGATAACTGATTCAATACCATTACTAGTAATCAATCTATTCAAGTTTCTATTTCTTCCTCATTCATTTTAGAAGATGGTATGGTTCTAGGAATGTGTCCATTTCTTCTAGGTTGGCTAATTTGTTGGCGTGTCATTTTTCCTAGTATTCTCCTATGATCTTTTGTATTTTTGTGGTGTCAGTTGTTACTTCTCCTCTCTCATTACTGATTTTATTTATTTGGGTCCTTTCTTTTTTTCTTGGTGAGTCTTGCTAAGGGTTTATCTATTTTATTTATCTTTACAAAGAACCAGCTCTTGATTTCATTGATCTATTGCTTTTTTAGTCTCCACTTCATTTATTTCTTCTCTGATCTTTATTATTTTCTTCCTTCTACTTGCCTTGGGTTTTCATCTTTTTTTAGTTCCTTTAGGTATAAACTTAGATGGTTTATTTAGGCCCTTATTTCTTAAGGTAGGCCTGTATAACCGTATGTTTCTCTCTTAGAATTGTTTTTACTGAGTCCCAAAGATTTTGGACCACTGTGTTTTCATTTCCATTTGTTTCCATTTGTTTTTTTTGGTTTGGGGGTTTTGTTTGTTTGTTTTTATTTCTTCTTGATTGCTTCATTGCTCCATTTGTTGTTTTTTTACAATTTATTTTTTTAAGGTTTACTCATTTCTCAGAGACAGAGAGACAGAGCATGAGTGGGGGAGGGGCAGAGAGAGAGAGGGAGACACAGAATCTGAAATAGGTTCCAGGCTCTGAGCTGGCAGCACAGAGCCCAACGCGGGGCTTGAACTCATGGTCCTGATCATGACCTGAGCTGAAGTCAGACGCTTAACTGACTGAGCCACCTAGGTGCCCCTGCATTGGTCCATTTGTAGTTTAATATCATGTTTACCCTTCATGTGTTTGCATTTTTTCCTTTTTTTTTTTTTCCTTTTCCCATCTAAATAATTTAATTCAAGTTAACATATAATATTCAAGCTAGTTAAATTAATTAACATATTTAACTTAAGGTTAGTTAAATTCAAGTTAGTTAACATATAGTGTAGTATTGGTTTCATGAGTAGAATTTAGTGATGAATCACTATCACTTACATATAACACCCAGTGATCAACAAGTGCCCTCTTTAATGCCCATCACCCATTTAGCCCACCCCCCCCCACTAATTCCCTTCCAGCAACCTTGTTTGTTCTCTATATTCAAGAGTCTCTTCTTATTTGCTTCCCTCTGTTTTTATCTTATTTTTCCTTTTCTTCCCCTATGTTAGTGAAATCATATGATATTTGTCTTTTTTTCTGACTTATTTCACTTAGCATAATGCACTCTGGTGCCATCTAGTTTTTCTTGCGATTGATTTCTAATTTCATATCATTATGGTCAGAAAAGATGTATTATTTTAATCTTAAATTTCTAGAGGCTTGTTTTGTGGCTTAACATGTGATCTGCTCTGGAGAATGTCCCATATGCACTTGAAAAGAATGGGGTTCTGTTGTGTTTGGATGGAATGTTCTGAATATATATGGTATGTCCAATTAGTCTTATGTGTCATTTTGACACTGTTTCCTTGTTGACTTTCTACCTGAATGATAGAAATCATCTATCCATTGATGTCAGCAGGGTATTATAGTCCCCCTCTCTTACTGTACTGTCAACAGTTTCTCTCTTCATCTCCATTAATATTTGCTTTATGTATTTAAAAGGTGCCAGTGTTGGGTGCGTAGACATTTAAAATTGTTATATCCTCCTGTTGAATTGATTTCCTTTATCATTATGAAATACCCTTTTTTGTCCCTTGTTACAATCTTTGTTTTAAAGTCTATTTTTTATCTAAGTATTGCTACCCCAAATTTATTTTTGCTTCCATTTTCATGGTAAATATTTTCCATACTTTCACTTTTAGTCTGTATGTGTCTTTAGGTCTGAAGTGAGTCTCCTGTAGGCAGGATATAAATGGGCCTTATATTTTTATTCATTCCACCAACCCATGTTTGTTGATTGGAGCATTTAGACCACTTACATTTAAAGTAATCATTGATAGATATGTACTTATTTGCACTTTTTTCTGGTGGTTTTTGTAGTTCCTCTCTGTTCCTTTACTCTTCTTTGATTTGGATGAATTTCTGTAGTGTTATGTTTGGCTTTTGTTCTCTTTATTTTTTTGTATCAATTATACATTTTGCATTTTTGGATACCATGAGATTTATAGATAACATCCTAAGTAAACAGCAGTCTTTATTAAGTTGATGGTCACTGATCATTTAAGTTAAAATACATTAAAAAAAAAAAAACCTTCCTTTTTTTAACTATCTCCTCCACATTTTATGTATATGCTGTCATACTTTATATTTTTATTCATCATTTTCTTACATTTATTTATGGTCATTTCTTTTCCACTTATAGAAGTGAATTTAACATTTAAGACTGGTTTAGTGGTGATTGTCTCCTTTAACTTTTGTTTAACTGAGCAACTCTCTCTCCTTCAAATCTGGATGATAACCTTGCTTGGTATTCTTGATTGTGGGTTTTTTCTTTCAGCACTTTGAGTATATCATGCCACTGCATTCCAGCTTTCAAAGCTTCTGCTAAAAATTCAGCTAATTACCTTCTAGGTTTTGTCTTGTAGGTAACTTTTTGCTTCTCTATTGCTGCTTGTAATATTCTCTCTTTAACCTTTGACATGATGTGTCATGGTGTGGACCTCCTCAGGTTCATATTGTTTGGAACTCTTTGTGCTTTTTGGAACTGGACATCTATTTCCTTCTCTAGGGAAGTTTTCAGCTATTATTTCTTCAAATAATTTTATTACCCCTTTCACTCTTCCTCTGAGACCCATACAATATTTGATGTTGTTCGAGAGATCTACATTTTTTATGTTTATTTTGAGTGAGAGAGAGGGTGTGTGTGTGAGCAGGGGAGGGGCAGAGAGAGAGAGAGAGAGAGAGAGAGAGACAGAATCTGAAGCATCTCCAGGCTCTGAGCTGTCAGCACAGATTGAACTTGGGGCTTGAACTCACAAAACATGAGATCATGACCTGAGCCGGAGTCAGATGCTCACCTGACTGAGCCACCCAGATGCCCCTATCTTCATTTTTAAAAATTCTTTTCTTTTTGCTCCTCAGCTTGTGTGCTTTCCTTTACGTTGTCTTCCAGATTGCTGATACATTCTGCATCCTCTAATCTACTATTGGTTTCCTCTGGTAGGTTTTTCATTTCAGTATTGTATTCTTCAACTCTGATTTGATCTTTTTAGTATTTCATCCTCTTTATTGAAGGTCTCACTGAGTTCTTCTACTCTTATTTTCAGCCCATTAAGTGTCTTTATGATCATTACTTTAAATTTTTATAAGCATATTGCTTATCACCATTTCATTTAGTCATTTTTTGGAAGTTTTTTTCTTATTCCTGGTTTTGGAATATATATCTCTGTTGCATTTTGTCTCTTTGTGTTTTTTCTATGGATTAGGCAACAAAATAATTCTCCCAAATTTATTTTTTAATATGAAATTTATTGTCAAATTGGCTTCCATACAATACCCAGTGCTCATCCCAAAAGATGCCCTCTTCAATGCCCATCACCTACCTCCCCTCCCTCCCACCCCCCATCAACCCTCAGTTTGTTCTCAGTTTTTAAGAGTCTCTTATACTTTGGCTCTCTCCCACTCTAACCTCTTTTTTTTTTTCTTCCTTTTTTCTTCCCCTCCCCCTAATTCTCCTAAATTTAAACGAATGGTCTTGTGTTTGGCCATTCCCCATGCAGACTGTGTATGTTTAGTGACTTTTCCTTGCTGGCTGGAGTTGTGGCTGGTGTGGGCTGCAGGTCTTGGGGACTTACAGGTAATGGGCACCATGTCAGGACAGCTAAAGCTTAATTCAATGCAGGCTATGGTGTCCCAAGGTTCTATGTATTGAGGCCATCTTAGCAGGACAGATGAAGCCGAAATAAGTGCAAACTGGGGTGTCCTAGGGTACTCTGTGGAGGAGGTGTCTTGACAGGGTAGCTGATGCTGAGGCAGTGTGTGGGCTGGGAGGTTCCTGAACATTCTGTGTTGAGGGTTCCCTGGCAGTATAGTTGAACCTAAAGTGGGTGCTACCTGGGGGGACCCAGTGGTCTGCAGAGGGTGGGTATATAGCTGAAGTGGGTATAAACTAGGGGTATAGATGGATCTCCACACAGAGGGTGCCCTTAAAGGGTGACTGGAGCCAACATGGGCACAAGTCGGAAGGTCCTGGGGCACTCTGCACTCTGTGCAACTAAAACTAACATGGGTACAGTCTGGTATGAACTGTGGGCTCTCAACACAAAATGTGCCCTGGCAAGAGAGCTCAAATAGTTGCTAGCCAGGTTGTTCTTGGTATCTCTCCTCTGAGGGTGACATGGAGGGACAGGTCAAGCTGTACTGGGCGCAAGCCATGGTATCCTAAGGTGCTCAGTGCAGGGAGTGCCTGCTGTGGTGGCCACACAGGGCATGTCAAAGCAGGAATACTGGACCCAAAACATGTCAGGTGGGAGGTTCCAGAGTGCTGTGCATAACGGGTGCCTTAGCAAGCCATCGGAAGTCAAAGTGATGTGGGCCTGGAGCTTTCCACTATGCTTTGCACCTGTGTCACCTTGGCACAAAGGCTGGGGCTATAGTGAACACTAATTAAGGGTGTCCTGGTGTGTACCACCCTGTGGACACCTGGATAAGATGGTTGAGACTGTTATGGGTTAGGGGTCTAGGGCTCACTGAGGCAGCCGTCCAGTTCAGATACCCAGCCTGTACAGTAGTCTCTACTTCCAATGTGAGGGAAGGTGGGGAGCACAGACCATGTCGGTCAGCCCCTTCTACCCAGAAAGCTTTCCAGGAGCTCCTCCACCTCTTCGTCAGTTGGGTTCTTTTATATGTTAGTTGTTCTTTTAAACCAAGACCTTTTAAAGAAAAAAAAGAAAGCAAAAAAAAAAAAGTGGTTTTTTTCTGTGCCACAGAGTAACCAGGGCTGGTGTGGGTTTATAGACCCAGACAGAGCTCACTTAGGCAGCAAGCTCTTTATGGCATCTGGACCACCACCCCCCATGTGCTTTTAGGGTGGAGGAGGAATATAAACCCTGTTCTTCTCCAGTCCTTCTGACCCAGAGAGTGTTCCTACAGTTCCTCCAACATTTGGCAGAGTTATGGTGCTGGCTCTTTTATAAGTTAATTGCTCTTTTAAAACATGGCTGTTTTTCTGTGCCCAAGGACAGAGGAATCTATTCCCTATCCCTCAGTACTACACCCCCCACCCCCCCGCATCCCATTGTGATTCACAGAGATATATGCCATCCACTTTGTGGTCCTCGAGTCAAGAGACCAGCAAGCAAGGAAAGAGTGAGTGATAGATAGGGGTGATAGACTGTGATTGTCATTAGGAGATAGAACTGCTGCCACACAGTAGGGACAGATATCTGACACCCAGGTAATCCACTGATGTATGTCCAAATCCTCCTTGCCCAGCATTAACAGTAAATAGACTGTTACAGCAACCATGTCATGAGACAGATATGGTCAGAGGCTCATACCTCTCAGGGATAAAGGTCTGTGTCACCCTACTGGGTATGTCACCTAGGAGAGGTGAGGTCATAGCCAAACAAAGGAAAGGGGAATAAGTAAGAGAGCTGGAGGTGGAGAGTATCAGTACAGCCTGAATCTAGCTGTAGCAGCAGGAGATTAAGTTTTTCTGAGTACCCACTCCTTCTAAGTTTTCTCAGAGAAACTGATGTACCAGAATCATAGAGGAGCAGTTCTCAGATGGGGTGACCTTATGTACAAAACAAGTAGATATGAGAAACGTAAGAAGGAGGCTTTAGCAGATGCTGTAGTATGCCACCCAGACTCTATCTTCAGAACCAGTGTTCATGTTGCCAGCTATTAAAAGTATTGACAGCTGATGGCTCACAGCTGAGTTCAGTAATTGTTATCAATTCAAGGTAGCAAGTGGCCTTACCCAAGATTACATCCCCTCTTTCAGAGCAGTCCACATCCAATGGCTAGTTGATGTAGGGGACATAGGCCTTGCCCCCTTGCCTTATGTGAAGTCTGAATGGCCATCCCGATTCCAAAGCTCTCCATGGGGTCACCTAAGGTCTCTATTGCAGCTCAGCTGCCACTGTGCCCAATTCTGTTCCCACCCATCCCTAGTGGACCTTCCCGGGAGCACTCTTCAACAAACTTCTTACAGAAACATTTCCACTCAGAGTTCTTTCCCAGGCAATCCACCATAAGTCAGCAAATGTATGTGGTGATAATCCATGTGACACTCTGTTTTTACAGGAAATGAGGGGACAATTTCTACCTCATCACATTGTTTTAAGAAGTCAAGAAGCAAAATTAGTGAAAGAGCTGTGCAAACTTTAAGGTGCAGTATAAGTTTAACATGGCATTATAATAATTAGTATCTGTGCCTGGGTGGCTCATTTGGTTAAGCATCTGATTCCTGATTTCGACACAGGTCATGATCTCACGGTTCATGGGATGGAGCCCTATGTTGGGCTCCACACTGGGCATGGAGCCTGCTTAAGATTCTCTCTCACCCTGTCTTAGAAAATAACATAATAGTAATAAGTATAATTAGTACTTCTTGGTCTCAGGATGTCTTCACCAAAAAGAGATTAGTGGTCTTGCCATGCTTGTCCTCAAGAAAGAAATTTTTAACATAACATTAGTGAATACCTTGTAGCCTAACATTCTGACCTTGGCTTCTAAATCCAGACAAACCTTTATCTCTATTTTATTGAATAAAGATACTAGTGATTGTAGACTATGACATGATGCTTTTTATCTCTGAAACATTTTATGTTAGAATTAATGAAAGAGCTACTTTAAATTTTATTAGCCATGGATTTTTGTCATGGATCACTTCTATGTCTATGTTGTATAGACAAATTGGTTAAGGTATTTCTAAAACTTGTTGACATGTAGAATCTGACTCTTCTGAAACATGTTAGAGTCATAAATGTCCGTGGTTTTCTACATCATATCATACAGTGATCCTCAGTCTATTGACAGCATGAACAGTGCTGCATTTGTAAGAAAATTCACAGAGAACAAAAGACACATGGTTTCTAGTTCTGCAGAGCTAGCTTACTTTTAATTTAAAAGTTAACTTAAAAGTGTTGGGAATGATGCTAAATCTGTCTGATATGCCTCCTTTCTCACCACCTCCACAACTATTTGCTTCATGGGAGTTAAAAATCCCACTATCCCGTCTGGGATTTTCTTCCCTAAACTTGGCACCCATTCTGCAAGTTTTCAACCTGGCACTGTTGATGTTTATGATCAGACAATGAAAACTGTCATAAGATTCCATCAATTTGAAGATGCAGCATGATGGCTAAGAAAATAAAATGTAAAATAACGTTTGCCTCAGAATCAATGAAATAGAATAATCTCCCTAAAGCTGTTTCCTTTCATCTTTTGTAAAAAGATAATGGTACCTGCCTCATATGTATGTTGTAAGGGCTAAATAAGATAGAGAGGGTGTTTAGTATGTCTGGAATATACTGAGCATTTAATAAGTGATATTTGCTATTACTGTTGTTAAAAAGTATTAGCTAACTTCAGCTGAAAGATGCTTGTCCATCAGTACCATATATTGGCAAACTGATGATGAATAGCTGAAAATTGTTACCTAATGACTGATTTTTATCTCTCTTATGAGTTCTTGGGATCTGCTTTAACACTCTTCCCCTACCAGTCCTGAAATTCTTACCATTCTAAGGAAAACAATGAAAATAAAGGGACTGAGTCTAGAAGACCAACACACAGAGAGGTGCCCACCAGAGCTCTCTCATTAGCTAATAAGATCAATATTCTCCTAGAGGATTAAGGGAAATTCAAAATAAGAACATGTGTTTTTCTGAGAGCTGAATTTAAATTTCTGTACCATTACACATAAAATTTTCATATCAAAGATAGAGCCTTGAAGAATGTTCAAATCATCATATTACATGACCCCATTATTGATTTAAAAAATATAGTTGTGGGGGTACCCCACAACTGACAGTGTGGCTCAGCCAATTGAGCATCTGGCTCTTGATTTCGGCTCAGGTCATGATCTCATGGTTTGTGGAATCAGGTACTGCGTTAGGCTTCACACTGACAGCAGGGAGCCTGCTTGGGATTCTCTCCCTACCTCTCTGCCCTCTCTCTCTCAAAATGAATAAAAATATAGTTACCAAATATGTATGTGTTCCAAAGAAGAGGAGAAAAAGCTCTTGCCATCACTGTTTCAACTCTATACCTACCTCCATGACCAGTGATATCCCTATTATTTACAGAAGCCAGAAAATTGTGGGTTTTATTCTGTCTGATTATCATATAACTCCAAAGCCTCTTACTTCCTTAGACATTTCCTATCATTCCTCTCAAAGATTGTAAAGCTTCCAGCAATCATTTTTAAATACCTCAATTTTACAAATAATCAGGGCTACATATCAGGAAAGACAAACATTAAGAAATACCATCTCTTTCCAGTTTCAGAACAAAGCACATACAAAATCCAAATTTTATATTTCACAAATAGGATTTTGTAGATGACCATGCATACCAAACACTACATGGAATATCAGATTCATTTGCCATATACAGGATGACACCTGTTGTCAATTAGATGCACAAGATTTCATGTCCTAGTCATGTATATGAGCTGTGATCACAAAATTATGAGACAGATTCCATAAAACATACATGAAAATAGGAACATATGTGCACCAATATGAATATATTTACATTAGCTTGGATCCAAATTCCACGTTTGCTTATTACCAAAATGGCATAAGACATATTGTGAGAGTTGCTTCCTCTCCCTAATCCTGTCACCTATCATAGAACCATGTAACATCTTCCTATTGTCATATTCTGTTCTATTTCTGCACACAATTAAAAAGGAAGGAAGTCATGAGTTGGAATGTGTCAGAAGTAGTTTGGTTAATACTTGATATTTACCAAATCTGTAATATTAGAGACCATGTAAAAGGCCCAATCAGTGCCTAAATGGTACTGGAAATAGCCTACAAAGTCAGTGATACTCCATGACATTCATTTTATGCTCAAAAAATGACTTTGTCTGAATAAATTCCACATGCAATGTAAGGGCCTGGCTGGTGGAGCAGGCTCAAGCTTACAGAATCAGCTCTGCAAATAGGCCTCTCAAGAAATTGGCTCACCAGTAATAGATGGCTAAAATTGGTCTGAAGGGCTGGCCTTTAAATACCCAGAGAGAGAAAATGAAACTTGAATTACCCAGTTAGTCTCAAAGAAAAAGAGGAAAAAACTGTGAATTATGATATTACTCATAGAAAAGCACATTAGTCAGGAGGGTGACCCAGAAGAGGTGCAGTCCTGAAACATGGAGAGCACAATTCGCTCTCCTTCCTGAGAAGGAAAAGGGTCATTTTAAAGGCAGATGCTGCTACTGCAGCCAGATGGAGATTAGCATGCTAGATGGAAAAGGGGGAAATCAAGCAGAGCTTTACTGGAATTTGAAATTACTTCTATTACAAAGTGCCCATTTCTCTCACTGGCCCTGACTTATACAGGTCTGATCCATTCATTTACATTCAGATTTAGAAACTTAAATTTGGATGAGGTCACCAAAAGAGAGCTATAAGGAAATGGGACCATCTTATTGCAATTCTCTAAAAATTAAACAAAAATGATAATATTTGAAGAATGTAAACCATGTTTTCAGAGTGCTCTGGCCATAAAGGATATCATTTTGTCCCCTTGAGTTGTTGCTTAAAAGCATGTTACTCATATACTACTACCTTTAATCCTTGAAAGTGATTCTCTTTAAGACAAGCTTTATTTTAAAGAAACACTCTTCATCTCCCTGGATATCCATAAAGAAGAGTTTTATCCAAGTTTGCACTTTCCCAGCCTTATCTGTCTGTGTGAAGAGTTAATGATAGGTATTCTTTCTCTCAGTGTCTCCACAGGGCTTCATTATGTTGTTCTCAGCATCAGGGAAGTGGGGCATAGTCTGCAGTAATTAATAGTTCCACACCCAGGGCTAGATAAAGGGTCACAATTCTTGGTGGCTCCATTGTCTTGACGCTTGTTGTCTTGCATGTCCAATATCTGAACAAAGGTTTCAAATGTATTGGAAAGAAATGCAGCAGGAATGCAGCAGGTCCATTTTGGTTATTTTGGATAGTTGATAAAGCCCTCCCACCACCTAAGTGGAAAGTCAGGGGAGAAGCTTGACAGCTTTCAGATTCCACATGAAGTGCTGATTCTGCATCCGTTAGTACTGCAGATGCACAGAAGGAGGAAAACCCCATCTTGCCCTGTACAACTTGGAAGGGCATTTGAAATGTCATTGGGAGAAAATGCTTAGAGAAACAAACTAACCAAAGAACACCTCTCAGAAAGCCCAGCACTCTTTACAAAGAAAGGGGATAACGACAAGTCCTAAGGGCTCCAGAGACCTGGCAGACAACATACACAGGGGAATGTGGCCTGGCCATGATACAGTTAAGAGGGTTAGGGATAGTGGCAAATGGAGATCCTATGCTCTATCGACAGGGACCTCTATTTGGCCAAACCAATAGTTGCCATCAACAGCGTTATGGATATTCTGCTTTTTTCAGAAATGCCAGACATGAAAAGGTGTGTGTGTGTTGACAATGAATCCAGACAATATTGCACAGGCCAAATAAAAATATCTGTGCCCCAACCTAGCCTATCAGCCTCTAGTTTGTAACCACAGGAGTTTCTAAAAAGATATGTATACAAAAGATAGATTATAGTAGGAAAGAAAAATACCAACAGTTGCTATCATAGTTAGATATGTCATCTATTTCTCCAGGCTCACAAAGATGGGCATATTTATTGAGATATTTGCTAGCTGCCATATCAGGTGAGGCTTGAAATCTTTGTGACTTAACACAATGAAATGACATAAAATAAAAACAACACAATTATTTCTTGCTCACCTTACAGTTCAATTTGGTGTTCTGTGTGTGGGAGGGAGGGTGCTCTCTAGTAGGCATCTTTTGGAAGGCCTGCTGTCTTCACCACATGATTGTCTAGGTTGCCCTGAGGAGAGGGGCTGAGAGCTTGTCTCCATTCAACCAGTCAGAAAGGGAAGAGGGATTGATCTTGAAAGGAAGTTTCTATAGGCCACTCATAGAAGTGATATACATTACTTCCATCTATTTTCCATTGGCCAGAATTAAGTCCCACGACTCCACCTAAATGCAAGTATAATGGATATATCTCAAAAAATAAAGAGGAAACTGGTTTGAAGAATATATATCTGCCACTACTAGTAGCAAACTGGGTTTTCTCTCTCTCTCATCCCTATTTGTTGCTGTGAACCTTCACTCAGAATATTACCCACTTCTGGGAGTTTTATCTTTCCATAATTACAAATAATTATCTAAATTATCGAAGTCTTTTGTGCTCTGACATCCCTTCCTTCACATTCATGATTATGATTTAAAACTTCCTAAGAATATTCAGGCTTCCTTTGCTCCAAAGCATGGCATTCTGACTCCGTCAACTTTTCCAGTCCTGGGCCATGTGTAACAAGCAGATGGTACCTCATGGTCACCCTAGCACAATGTCAATTCAGGTGTTCTGGGCTTACTAATGAATACCTCATTAACCTGAGGCTGATTTTTCACTACAGCTGGAAGCCTTAGAGGTAGAAGCTTTAGGCAATTCATCCCATGGCATTGTCTTCTGCTCTGTGGTCCTCCACTTTATCCACACAGAGTGACAGCAATTACCTTCCAGAGTTGATACTATAGGAATCTGCCTAGAACCATGGCTTCTTAAGACTGGGGCACCCTGAACGCCCCTTTGCTAGGACTGTTGGGCTCATAGCTGCTCCTTTCTCCAGCAATCACCCTCAACAAAGGAAGGTGCCTCACCCCAAATTAAACCCCCTCTCTGTAGTATGCATAAGTGACTGATTATGCAATATGCAGAGTGCAAGGGCCCAGCCCCTTTGCCTCAATCTGGGAGGCTCTAGCAGGAAAACTATCCCAGCTCTAGAGCCTCCCCACAGACTCAGACAAGGACTTCAAGGCAACTTCATTACAGCCCAATTTCTCCTGCTGCCCAATCCTACCTCCATTACCCCCTCACAGGAGTGTTTCTGAAAGCACTTTTCAGCAAACCTCCTGCAATCCAATCTCAGAGTTCTTTACCAGGGAACCTGACCTAAGGCAAAAGATGATACGAAATGAGGATTCAGCATGAATGTGACAATACCTTACCTTGATAATATTTGATTCCTCTTGTCATTCGGTTCAATTCATATAAATATGAATCAATGGGTAAATGTGTGTGTGTACAATGTACTGATTATTTCGTATAGCAAGGCACCATTCTAAATGCTTTTCTTATACTAACTCCTTTAATATTCAAAACAACACTATGAATGTGGTGCTATTATTAATCCCTATTTCTGAATAAGGAAACTGAGTTAATTACCCATATCATGAAGCAATAATTGAAAGAGCCAGGATTTAAACCTGACCCAAAAGACTCACACAAGCATGTAAAAACACTGTGGGGCCAGACAGAATAAGGGCCAAGTGAGTTGTGCTGCTTTGTGGGGCAGCATCACAGCTTCTGGGTGATTAAAAGTTCTGTACATGTCTTTATTTCTGCTTTGTCCTCTAGATTCCCAAAGGAGTCCTGATGTGGACAGGCAAAGCTTTCCATTAATGTAAAATTATGCATTTCACTTCTGAAGCCAGTACCACTAATCCTATCTCCCTTGCTGACATTTGGTTTATGAATTGTTATGCTGGGTGATGCTTGCTCCTGGGACATAAGAAAAAGTCTCTGGGGGCTTCTAGGAAAGCATTTGTTGATAATAAAAAGACATAAAGGAAGAAAAGGAGTCTTTTCATCTGCATGTTGTTTTGTGATATGATATGGCAACCAGAACAACAAGGAGCCCCCTGTGATCATAAGGGATGACAGCTTCAGGATAAAACCCAACAGGCTAAAGGGAGCAGAGAGTCAAGGTAGAAAGAATGTCGGCCTCTGGCATCTTGTTTAGATGGTAACCTAACTGATTACAGATTCATCATTACCTGAAGACTTAATCTTATGTGAAATAATAAAGTTACGTATTGTTTTAGTCGGAATCCATGTTGGAGATGGAAGCGTTGCTTGTAGCCAAAAACATTCTAACTGTAGAAACCCTGTAAGGTTTAAATAAGAATACTTGAGGATTAATAAAATGAACAAATATCAAAAATATACAGCAATAAATACATGACAATAAATGAGTTGGGAATGAAAACTAATAGAAAAGACTAAGAAAGTAGGATAAATGATGAAACAGAAAGAAAAAGGTCAAATATCACAGTACTAAAGAATGCAATGAATTTTGCAAATCTTTATAGAATATTGAAACTGCCCCATCACAAAATTAAATTGCATAGTAGAAAGTAATTTATTTCCAAGATCCTTTTATCATTTGCATATCTTTATAATTTTGATCCTTCAAGAAATATCCTGCTTAAATTTACAGAACATGTTTTGTGTACCAATAGTTTTATATTTATTGTCTCACTTGGTATTGTTTGCCCCACTTTTTAAAAGAGATCACTGTGGGTTAGAGAGACCATAGTTGGGTGGATATGACTCTTCAATTTACTGGTAACAGAAACCCAACTTGAACACAAGAAGACTGACTTAAAATAGATTCCCTTATCTCAAAGAAAGAAATTGTCCTGCACAGGAGATGTGAATACAAAGTACTCATACTATCCAATGCAATTATAATAAAGATTACCAAAGGAAACTTTAGAAGTAGTGGAGAGGGAACAATCACCCTGGATCTTAACAACTATTCATTAAGTAGGGTATAAATGATCTGCATGCACCAAGGTGAAAGTTCCAGTACTGAGGAGGCTTGCTCCCATAATGCTCTATATGGTCATAGCACCAGTGGTCAGGGAACATCTATGTGACTACGTAACATTGGGAGATTGGGGTCACAGAAATGGCCTTGTTAGAAAGCAAGAGACTCTGAGTTCAGATGGGCATGCTCCCCTGTTATGGTAACTCAACCCTTCTAAGCCAGCTTTCAGCTATGCAATTAAAATGGGGGATAAATGCATATCCAGAGCCATCCAGGTTTAATGTCTTGGCAGAAATGTGGGTGGGTATTGAGAATAAACTAAGAGCGGGTCTTTAGTCTATCCATCATCTCTTGTTACTCTCTCTGGGCCTAGTTTATAACAAATGTGTACCTTTTACATCTCCATCCACAACGGCAAAAAACATGGCTGCCTACAGCTCCTGAGTATACATGTTATGGTCCAGCCATCTGGAGAAAGACTAAACTTACTGCAAATATCTGAAAGAAGACAAACAAATTTATGGGCCAGGATAGCATCTATTGATCCTGTGAACTATGGTAAGGAAATTGGGTCATATCAAATGTATATGGGGCATCTGTTACAATCTTGTGAATAGGTGCTAGACAAATAATCCAATATGCTTCTACTACAGAGAGACTGAATAATTTGCCAGTGGTTAAAGTTAGAACCCAGGTTTGAAATTCAGTCTTATAACTCAAATCTCTGTGATATTCACTAGTGTTAAAAGATGAATGAACTGAACTTGGAAACAGCCCACCAAATTATTCATATGCCCTTTTGGGTGTTTATAAATCCTCAGAAATATTTGCCTTTTAAAGTTTTTTAGTCAAGACGTTATCTATACTTGCTGCAAAAACCATTTTGAGGTTGTCATTCATAGGAAAACTCTGAATTTGCCTCCTCCCCTGCACACACCAAATTACACCTATTAGAACTATTCCTCCTGAAGAAGTGAGGGCTAAGCAGTTACTGAACAACCAAATATCGACAGCAAGAGAGATGTAGACATGGTAAGGAAGGGAACTGTATCCCCATTACTAACAGCAGTGGGGAGAGATAGTACTAAAGGACCAGAAACAAATCTTTCCATCCTTGGGCACAGAAAAACATCCACAGTTCAAAAGAACAACTAGTATATAAAAAAGACAACACTGGAACTCTACCAAGTGGCAGAAAAAAACTGTGGGAAAGCTATCCAGATGAAATTACATGGTTTACATTCCCACTCCACCTTAAAAGCCTAGACTGAAGCAGGGACACCATTACAGGTGAGTCTTGTTATCTTAGTGAGCTTGCAACTTCAGCGAGCCCAGGGTTCACAAGCTCACAACCCTAGTTGTGCTGGGGCACAGGAAAAAAAAAAGGCCAGGGTTTAAAAGAAAAGACGCTCTCCCCTTCCACTTTAAAATCCCAGATGGAAGTAGGATCCAGTTGATAGTAAGCTTGCAACCTCAGTGATCCCAGGGTCTATAAGCCCAAACCAGCCACCCTGTGATGCCAGGACACAAAAAACAAGCCACAGTCTTGAGTTTTTTTCTAATTTTTTTCTTATTTTATATTTTTCACTTTGTTTTTCTATTCTTGTTCTTTTTCTTTTCAAAGCCATGGTTTAAAACAGTAACAAGCATATACAGCCACAGTTCCAGCCAGCAAAAGTCACAAAACATACACAGTCTGCATAGGAGACACCATACACAAGACCATTTCTCCAAGTTTAAGTAGCCTTTTAGCCTGATCCATAGAAACAAAAACAGAAAGTCAAGCAAAAGGATGAGACAGAGCAATATGTTCCAAAAGAAATAACAAGAAAAAAAAAACGCAGAAAAATAAATTAAACAGAGATAAGCAATATGTGTGATAAAGAATTTAAAGTAATGAACATAAAGATACTCACTGGGCTAGAGAAAAGAGTGGAAGGATGCAGGCCTTCAATAAGATATGGAAAATATTAAAAATTACCAGAGTTAAATAATACAATAACAAATTAAAAATTCACTAGAGGGAACCAACAGTAGATTAGAGGATGCAGAAGAACTTATCAGTGATCTAGAGGACAGGATTATGGAAGGCACATAAGCTGAAAAGAGAAAAGAATTTTGTAAATGAGGATAGACTAGGATATCGCTTGGACAAACATCAAGTGAACATTATTTGCATTATATGGGTCCCAGAAGAAGAGAGAAAGTTGTAGAAAAATTATTTGAAGAAATAATAACTGAAAACTTCCCTAACCTAGGGATGGAAATAGACATTCAAGTCCCAGAATCACAAAGAGTTCCAAACAAGATGAATCCAAGAGGTCCACACCATGGCACATAATAATTAACATTTCAAAGGTTAAAAATAAACAGAGACCTTAAGAAATTCAGGAGAGAAAAAGTTACCTACAAGGGAAACCTTATAAGTTTAGCAGCTGGTTTTTCACCAGAAACTTGCCAGGCCAAAAAGCAGTGGCATGATATATTCAAAGTGCTGAAAGGAAAAAACCTACAACAAGAATACTCCACACAGCAAGATTATCACTCAGATTTGAAAGAGATAAAAAATGTTTCCAAAAAATAAAGAAGTTATCATCACTAAAAGAAATTCCTTTAACATTTCTTATAAGTCAATTTAAGTGGAAAATAGACATAGACATAAGAAATCTATGAATAAAAATATGTAAAATGACAACGTATACATAAAATGTGAAGAAGGGAGTAAAAAGGGAAGAAAAAGGGAAAAAGAAGATTATTCTCCCTTTTCCAGTTTTCTTTTTATAAGAATGTATTTGAACTTAAAATACCATAAATTAATATGGAAATTTATTTACTTAAGATGTTATTTATGAATGTCTTGGTAACCACAAATCAAAAACCTGAGATAAACACACACAAAAATTAAAAAACCCTAACAAAACACAATAGATATTCATCAATCACAAAGAAAGAGAACAAGAGAAGTAACAGAGAAGAACTACAAAAGCAACCAGAAAACAAATTTTAAAAATGGCAATAAGTGTGTACCTATAAATAATTACTTTAAATGACCTGAATGCTCCAATCAAAAGACAGAATGGCAGAATAGATAACATCCATATATATATGGTGCCTACAGGATATTCACCACAGATCTAAAGACTTAAGAGCTAAAGACACATACACACACATTTACATGCACGCACACACGCACACACAAAGGATGTGTTTCCTGAAATCCATTGAATTCTGCTTAATACATCAACTAAAACTTGAATGCACAATAGTTGTCCAGCTAATGAGTTTTCTGGTGAATCACAAAGAGTTTCAAGCAGGCTCATGTTCCTTTCTAGCTACCAGTCTTGGATTCGTAAAATGAAGGAATTACTCTTTCTTATTCCTTAGTTCCTTGCCATTCAGAGTTGTGTACATTGTTATAGATTAGAGCTTCGTACCTTAGATTTGAAAAGTATTTTTATACACTACCTCTTTCATATAGAAGGCAGAGATGATCATCCTAAGAAATGAGTTACTGGTATTTTTCTGCAAAACTGTTACATGTTGGAACAATCTGTTACACCTCTATTTATAGAAATAAACTTTGCAGATAAAGCAAAAAAGGAAAAAGAAAAAAAAAGTGAACAGATGAAGAAACAATGACCATGCAAATGAAAGCAAAAACTAAACTGGTATAGCAATACTTAGACAAAAGAGACTTTAAAACAAAGACTGTATATAATAAGAGACAAGGAAGAGCATTACATAATAATTCAGGGACCAATCCCACAAAAAGATATAACCATCATAAATGTCTATGCACCCAACATTAGAGCAACTAAATATATAAAGCAAATACTAATTGACATAAAGAGAGAAATTGATGGAAATACAATAGAAGGAGACTTTAACAATCAACTTATATCAATGGAGAGATCATCCAGACAGAAAACCAATAAGAAAACAATGTCTTTGGCACATTGGAGCAGATGGACATAACCAATATACATAGAGCATTGTACTTCAAAAACAATAAAATACACACTTTTTTCCAGTGTACATTGAACATTCTCCAGGATAGATCACATATCAGGCCATAAAATAAGCCTCATAAATTTAAGAATATTGAAATCAGACCATGCATTTTTTTGGACCACAAAAATGGAAAAAGGAAAACGACAAATACATGAGACATAAATAACATAATCCTAAACAACCAATGGAGTCAATGAAGCAGTCAAAGAATAAATTTAAAAAAAAAAATAGAGGCAAATGAAAACTAAAGGGCAACAGCCCCAAATCTCTAGAACATGGCAAAAGCATTTCTAAGAAAGAATATAGCAACACAAGCCAAACTCAAGAAATGAAACATGAACAAAGCCCAAGAAGAGTGGAAGGAAGGAAATGATAAATTATGTAGAAATTTTAAAAACAAATATAAAAAAATCAATGAAACCAAGAGCTGGTTCTTTAAAAAGATTTTTAAAAATTCTTACCCAGACTCATTGAGAAAAAAAGGACCCAAATAAATAAAATCAGAAATGAGTGAGAAATAACAACTGATACCATAAAAATACAAAGGATTATAAAATAACATTATGAAAAATTATATGCTCACAAACTGAACAAAATAGAAGAAATGGATAAATTCCTAGAAACCTACAGTCTTACAAAACTGAACCAGGAAGAAATAGAAAACCCGAACAGACTGATTACAAGTAAGAAAATTTAATTGGCAATCAAAAACTAACAAAAAAATAAAAATCCAGGACCAGATGGAGTCATAGGTGAATTCTACCAGACATTTAAAGAACAGTTAATACCTATTCTCCTCAAACTATGACAAATAAGAAAACTTCCAAATACATTATATGAGGCAAGCTTACCCTGATACCAAAATCAGACAAAGACACCACACATACATACACACACACAAACTACAGACCAATATTCCAGATAAACATAGTGCAAAAAAACTCAAGAAAATATTATCAAACCACATAAAACAGTACATTAAAAAGATCATTCATCACAATCAAGTGGCATTTATTCCTGGGGTGCAAGGATGGTTCAATATGCCCATATCAAGCAACATCATACACCACATCAACAAAATGAAAAATAAAAATCATATGTATCTTAACACTTGCAAAAAAGCATTTGACAAGATTCAACATCCATTCATAATAAAAACTCTCAACAAAATGGGGTTAAAGGGAACATATCTTCATAATAAAGGCTATATATGAAAAAAAGAAAACAGCAAATATCATACTTAATGGTAAAAAACCAAGAACTTTCCCTCTGAGGTCCAGAATGTGACAAATATGTCCACTCTCACCACGTTTATTCAATGTAGTATTGGAATTCCTAGACACAGAAGACAAGAAAAAGCAACACAAGACATCCACATCAGTAAAAAAGAAGATACACTGTCACTATTTGCAGCTGACATGGTATTATACATAGAAAATCCTGAAGACTTTGCCAAAAAAATACTAAAAGAATTCAGAAGATGCATAATTCATACACAGAAATTGGTAGCATTTCTATACACTAATAATGAAGTTGAGAAAGAGAAAGACAATACCATTTACAATTGCACCAAAAACAATAAAATACCTAGGAATAAAAATGAGAGGGGTAAGATCTGTACTCTAAAAACCATAAAACACTGATGAAAGAAATTGAAGATGACATGAACAAATGGAAAGATATTCCATGTTCATGGATTAGAAGAATTAATATTGTGAAAATGTCCATATTATCCAAAGCAATCTACAGATTCAACACAATCACTATCAAAATACCAACAGCATGTTTTATAACACTAAAAAAAATCACACTAAAATTTGTACGGAACAGAAGCCACAAAATAGCCAAAGCAATCCTGAGAAAGGAGACTAAATCTGGATCTATCACAATTCCAGATTTCAAAATACACTACAAAGCTACTGTAATCAAAAAATATGATACTGGCACAAAAACAGACACATCAATGGAATAGAATGGAGACCCTAGAAATGAACCCACATTTATATGGTCAATATATGACAAAGGAAGCAAGAATATATAATGGCTGAGTAATATTCCATTAGGGATAAACACCTCTTTTTTTTTAACCAATTAATCCACCAATGGACACATAGGTTGCTTCCTTAATTTGGCTATTATAAATAAGGCTGTAATAAACAGAAGTCTGCATATATCTTTTCCAATTTATTTGCTGTTGGTAAATTCCCAATAGTGAAATTACTGGATCATATGTTAATTCTAGTTTTAATTTTTTGAGGACATCCATTATGTATTCCACAGTGGCTGTATCAATTTGCATCCCCATCAGCAATTCACAAAGGCTCCCTTTTCTCTACCACCCCCCGCCCTGCCAATGTTTGTTCTTTGTTTTTTTTTTTTTTTTTTGATGATAGTTATTTTGACAGATGTGAGATGATATCTCCTTGTGGTTTTTATGTGCATTCCCTTGATGATTAATGATGAGCATCTTTTCAAGTGTTTGTTGGTCATCGGTATGTTTTTGGAAAAATGGCTATTCAGGTCCTCTGCCCAATTTTTTTGTCAGATTATTTCCTTTGTTGGTGTTGAGTCCTGTAAGTTCTTCATGTATTTTGAGTATTAACCCCTTATTGTATATATCATTTGTAAATATCTTCTCCCATCCAATAGTTGGCCTTTTCATTTGTTGATGGTTTCTTTTGATGTGTAAAACCTTTTTATGTTGGTACAGTCCCACTACATTATTTTTCCTTTTGTTTCTCTTGTCTGAGACATATCTAGAAAAATGTGGATCCAAAATCAACACCCAAACAACAAGTAATCCAGTGAAGAAATGGGCAAAAGGCATGAATAGACACTTCTCCAAAGTAGACATCCAGATGGCCAACCGACACATGAAAAAATGCTCAACATCATTCATCATCAGGGAAATACAAATCAAAACCACAATGAGATCCCACCTCACACCTGTCAGAATGCCTAACATTAACAACTCAGTAACAAGAGATGTTGGCAAGGATGTGGAGAAAGAGGAATCCTCTTGCACTGCTGGTGGGAATGCAAACTGGCACAGCCATTCTGGAAAACAGTATGGAGATTCCTCAAAACATTAAAAATACAGTTACCCTATGACACAGCAAAAACACTGCTAGGTGTTTTTCCAACAGATACCAAAATGCTGATTTGAAGGGGCACATGCACCCCCATGTTTTTAGCAGTAATATCAACAATAGACAAATTATGGAAAGAGCCCAAGTGTCCATCGACTGACAAATGGATAAAGAAGATGTGGTATATATGTACAATGGAATACTTGGTAATGAAAAAGAATGAAGTCTTGCCATTTGCAACAACGTGGATAAAATTAGAGTGTATTATGCTAAGCAAAATAAGTAAGAGAAAGATAAATATCATGATTTCACTCATATGTGGAATTTGAGAAATGCAACAGATGTACATAGGAGAAGGGAAGCAAAAATAAGATAACAACAGAGAGGGAGGAAAACCAGAAGACACTCTGAGGGTTGTTGGAGGGGAGGTGCGTGGGGGAATAGAACAAATGGGTGATGGTCATTAAGGAGGGCACTTGTTGGGATGAGCACTGGATTGTATATGTAAGTGATGAATCACTAATTTCTACTCCTGAAACCATTATTACACTATATTTTAACTAACTTGGATTTAAATAAAATTTTTAAAAAAGCAGAAAGAAAATTGTGGGTAGACCAATGTAAAAAAAAAAAAAAATACGGCCTAGGCTTTATTCTAGGAGGTTTATGGTTTCAGGTATCCCATTTAGGTCTTTAATCCATTTTGTTTATTTTTGTATACGGTGTTAGAAAGTCCAGTGTTCCCAGAACTGATTTATTGAAGAGACTGTCTTTTCCCCATTGTATATTCTTGGCACTTTTTTTGATGAATTAATTGACTGTATAACCATAGCTTTACTTATGAGCTCTATTCCATTCAATTGACCTATGTGTCTGTTTTTTTCCTAGTACCATACTATCTTAATTATTACAGCTTTGTATTGTATCTTGACATCTAGGATTGATTCCTCAAACCGTGATTGCTTTGGCTACTGGGGATGTTTTTTTTTTCCAAAAAATTTTTAGATTATTTGTTCCAGTCTTGTGAAAAATGTTGTGGGTAATTTGATAATGATCTCACTGAATCTGTAGAAGGCTTTGGGTGGTAGGGACATTTTAACAATATTAACCCTTCCAATCCATGAACATGTATTTCCTTTCCAGTTTTTTTGTCATCTCCAATGAGTTTCATTGATGTTTTATACTTTTCAGAGTACAGGTCTTTCACCTCCTTGGTCTTATTTATTCTTGGTATTTTATTCTTCTTGGTACAATTTAAAATTGAATTATTTTTTAATTTCTCTATTATTTCATTATTAGTATGTCAAAATACAACAGTTTTCTGTATATTAATTTTGTATACTGCAACGTTACTAAATTCATTTATCACTTCTATTAATTTTTTGGTGATCTTAAAGGTTTTCTATATATAATAGCATGTCATCTGATAATAGTGACAGTTTTAATTCTTTCATAGCATTTTGGATACCTTTTGTTTTTCTTGTCAAATTGTTGCAGCCAAGACTTCCAGTACTATGTTGAATAAAAGTGGTGAGAGTGGACATCCTTATCTTATTCTTATTTTAATATTTATTTTGAGAGAGAGAGAGAAAGCATGAGCATGGGAGACAGAGAAGCCCCAGCAGGTTCCACACTGTCAGTGCAGAGCCCGACTTGGGGCTCCGTCCCACAAACCATGAAACCAAGAGTCAGACACTTACCCAACTGAGCCACCCAGGCACCTCATTTTATTCTTGACCTGAGAAGAAAAGCTGTCAGTTTTTCACCATTGACTATGATTTTAGCTATGGGTTTTTCATATACTGCCTTTATTATGTTGAGGTATGTTCCATGTACAACTAATTGTTGAGAACTTTTATCATAAATGAATGTTATCATAAATGATTTTCCTGCATCTGTTGAAAGAATTATATGATTTTTATCCTTAAGTTTATTAATGTGATATATTAATTGATTTGACAATATTCAACCAGTATTTCATCTCTGGAATTAATCTCACTTGATTGTATGAATGATTTCTTTAAAATATTATATGAGGTTTATTAATATTTTGTTGAAAATTTTTGCATCTATGTTCATCACAAATATTGTTTTATAATTTTCTTTTTTGTACTGTCTTTGGTTTGGTATCGGGTTAATGCTGCCCTCATAGAATGAATTTAGAAGCTTTACTTCCTCTTCTATTTTTTGTAATAGTTTGAGGAGAATAATTATTAACTCTACTTTAAATGTTTGCGGGTATTCATCTCTGAAGCAACCTAGCCCTGGACTTTTGTTTGTTGGGACAAATTAAATTGAATTGAATTGAATTAGTATTTATTAGCCTGTTCAAACTTTCTGTTTCTTCACGATTCAGTTTTAAAAGGTTATAGTTCTAGGAATTTGTCCATTTCTTCTTGAATGTCCAATTTGTTGGCATATAACTTTTTAATATTCCTATAATCCTTTGTATTTTTATGGTACTATCTGTTGTTTCTCCTACTTCATTATGATTTTGAGTACTCTTTTTTTTCTTAATGAGTGTGGATAAAGATTTATCAATTTTATCTTTTCAAAGAACTAGCTCCTGGTTTCATTGATCTATTGGGATTTTTTTTGGTTTGTTTTTTTGTTTAGTCTCTGTTTTATTTCTGCCCTTATCTTTATTATTTTCTTTTATCTATTAGCTCTGGGCTTTGTTCTTTTTGTAACTCCTTCAGTTGTAAGGCTTTGTTGTTTATTTGAGATTTTTCTTATTTCTTGAAGTAGGTCTGTACTATTATAAACTTTCCTTTTAGACCTATTTTTCTGAATTCCAAAGAGTTTGGACCATTCCGTTTACATTTTCATTTATCTCCGAGTATTTTTTGATTTCTTCAATTTCTTGGTTTATCCATTCATTATTTAGTAACATATTATTTAGCCTCCATGTATTTGTGTTCTTCCCCAGATTGTTTTTCATGTAATTAAAGATTAGTTTCATGTGCCTACTGGCCATCTGGATGTCTTCTTTAGAGAAGTGTCTATTCATGTTTTCTGACCATTTCTTCAACTGATGAGTGGATAAAGAAATTGTGGTTTATATACACAATGGAATACTACGTGGCAATGAGAAAGAATGAAATATGGCCTTTTGTAGCAACGTGGATGGAACTGAAGAGTGTGATGCTAAGTGAAATAAGTCTTACAGAGAAAGACAGATACCATATGTTTTCACTCTTATGTGGATCCTGAGAAGCTTAACAGAAGACCATGGGGGAGAGGAAGGAAAGAAAAAAGAATTAGGGAGGGAGCCAAACCATAAGAAACTCTTAAAAACTGAGAACAAACTGAGGGTTGATGGGGGGTGGGAGGGAGGAGAGGGTTGGTGATGGGTATTGAGGAGGACACCTGTTGGGATAAGCACTGGGTGTTGTATGGAAACCAATTTGACAGTAAATTTCATATTTAGAAAGAAAGAAAAGAAAAAAGAAAAGAAAAGAAAAGAAAAGAAAGAAGATATACAAAAAAATTAAAAATTTTTAAAAATTAGTTTCATACTTTTGTAGTCACAGAAAATGCTTGATAAGAAATTTAAGACTGAAATCATAAGGCTTCTGTTGTGGCCTAAAATGCAATCTATCCTAGAGAATGTTCCATATGCACTTGAAAAGAATGTGTATTCTGTTTTGGCTGGAATGTTCTGCATATATCTGTTGGGTCCGTCTGGCCCAATGTGTCATTCAAAGCCACTGTTTCCTTATTGATTTTCTGCCTGGATAATCAACCCATTGATGTAAGTTGGGTCTTTCAGTTTCCTGCTATTATTGTATTACTGTCTATTTCTCCCTTTCGGTCCATTAATAATCACATTATATATTTAGGTGGTTCCATGTTGGGTGCGTAGGTATTTATAGTTGTTATATGCTCTTGTTCAATTGTTCCCTTTATCATTATGTAGTGCCCTTATTTTTTTATCTCTTTCTACAGTCTTTGTTTTAAGGTCTATTTTGCTGGTATAAGTATTGTCATCACAGCTTTTTGTTCTTTTTGGTCTCCATTTGCGTGGTATATGTATTTTCCTCTCTTCACTTTCAGTAAACATGTGTTTTAGGACTACAGTGAGTCTCCTGTAGGTAGCTTATAGATGGGTCTTATTTTTTATCCATTCATTAACCTTATGTATTTTGACTGGAACATTTAGTTCATTTACATTTAAATGGTGATTAACAGGTATGCATTTATTGCCATTTTGTTACTTGTTTTCTGGTTGTTGTAGTTCTTCTCTGTTTCTTTCTTGTTCTCTTGCTCTCTTCCTTTGTGGTTTGATGACTTTCTTTAGTGTTGTGCTTGGATCCCTTTCTCTTTATTTTTTTGTATCTGTTATAGGTTTTTGATGTGTGGTTACAATTAAGGTGATATATAACAGTTTATGTGTAGCAGTCTATATTAAGTTGATGGTCAATTAACTTTAAACACATTCTAAAAGCACGAAATTTTTTATCTCCCCAAGTACCATTTTATGTATATGAAGTGATACTTTACACCTTTTGTGTATGCCTTCACTATTTTTTGTAGATATAATTTATTTAACTGCTTTTGTGCTTTCACTGCTTTTTGTGTTTTATAAGTGA
Organism: Herpailurus yagouaroundi; assembly: GCF_014898765.1. Taxonomy (NCBI): domain Eukaryota; kingdom Metazoa; phylum Chordata; class Mammalia; order Carnivora; family Felidae; genus Herpailurus; species Herpailurus yagouaroundi. Next base: position 23,049,689 of record NW_024412428.1, on the reverse strand, counting down.
TTAATTTACCATTTTTATTATATATTTACCTGTGAAATTTTTCCTTTTAATAATTTTCTTACCTTTAGTTTTAGACTTTTCTTTCCACTCAAAGAATTCCCTTTAATACTCTAACAAGGCTGCCTTAGAATGGTGATGCACTCCCTTAGCTTTTTTTTGTCTGGGAAACTCTCCTTCTATTGTGAATGATAAACTTGCTGAGAAGAGCATTCTTGGTTGCAGGGTTTTTCCTTTCAGCACTTTGAATACATCACACCACTTCCTTCAGGCCTCCAAAGTTGCTGCTAAAAAAATCAGGTGATAGCCATCTAGAGTTTCTCTTGTATGTAACTCTTTTCCTTTTTCTTACTGTCTTAAAATTCCTCTCTGTATCATTACTGTTTGTCATTTTAATTGGGTCTTAGTGTGGACATCCTTGGATTAATTTTCTTAGGGACTCTCTATGCTTCCTGGATCAGGATGTCTTTTTCTTTCCCAAGATTAGAGACGGTTTTTGCCCCTTCTCTCCCTCTCTTCTTCTGGGATTCCTATAATGTGAACATTATTATTTGATGATGTTGCTGGGTTCCCTTATTGTTTATAATTCTTTGGTCTTTTACTGTTTAGCTTGGTTACTTTCCATTATTCTGTCTTCCTGATCATTGCCCTGTTCTGCCTCCTCTAATCTGTTATTGATTCCCTCCAGTGTATTTTTTAAGTTTATTTATTTTGAGATATAGAGAGTGTAAGCAAGGGAGGGACAGAGAGAGGGAAGCCCGTGTAGGCTCTGTGCTGTCAGTGGGGAGTGGATTATTGAAAATAAATTCAAAGCATACAGAGACAATATAATCAACAAGATTTAACCAATGAACACAGGGATCACAGGAGATCATACAACCTGCACAATTATCCAATTCTCCTATTTTTCAAGTAATGATCAAATGCTAATAAAAATGGTAGGAACGGCATTTCTGCAAACCATTTGTTAAACAATTTCAATGTGCATTGCTAGCTAGTATCCCACATAAACACAAAAAAGTTAAGGTACTTATTTCAACAAATCTTCACAGAGACTGATTTTCAGTGTTTTAAAAATATTTGCAGGACTTTTGGGAAGATGCAGAGTAGGAGGACCCTAAGCTCACCTTGACCCATGGACACACCAAGATAACAGCTATATCAGTACAATTTACCCAGAAAACAACCTGAAGACTGGCCAAACAGACTTACACAGTAAATCATAGAGAGGAGGCCACACTGGAAAGGGTAGGAGGGACAGAAACATGATACAGAACCCAACATCAACACTAACCACAAACAGAAGGGATACCACAAGTACAGAGAAGCAAGAGGAACAGACCCCACACCAGGGACATGAGTTCCAAACTTTGGTTTTGAAAACTGGTAAGACTTACCTTTGTGAGTTTTTTACAATCAGTGGGGCTTCATTTCTGGTATTTTAAAAATCAGTGGGCTTAGTTCTGGGAGAGCTGGGGTATAAGTAGGAAATGGAGTCTCCACCCGTAAAGAGCCAGCATAACAAATAACCCAGCCAAGACACAGCATAAAAGTGGCAGTTTAAAAAGCACCTGGGTATAAACAAAGGAGATTTATTTACTAATCTTAGAATATGCATTGGAGGTGTTGGATCTTTTGGAGACTTCTCCAAGACCAAAAGAGCTGGAATTACCCATTCCCACCCCACCCTCCAAACAGTCTAGATAACTAAACACTTGTGGGAATCAGCGTAACACTCCCCACCTATCTTGCTAGCACCATATGCCCTACCGCATCCAACCCCCATCAGGCCAAGGTGTCTCCTGCTCTGACATCCCATGCAAACAACTCTGGCAGGGAACAGCACCACTCCAAAGTGACTTCTGGCCTTGGGAAAGGGGAAAATAACCACACACACAATAGTGTACCCCCAGTCTCAGTAGTCAAACCTTATAGCTGGCAACATAGAGAGAGCGCCCTGCCTATCAGTGTGCCCAGCAAGGACAGCTTCTCAGGGAACAAGGTAGGGAGAGCACCCTGCAGTTTGGTGTGACTGAAGCCCCAGCAGAGAGATTCAGGGCAGGCATTTGGTCTGACTGCTGACAAGGCCCATCTATAAGCACCTCAAACATGCCCCAAGTAGCACAGGGACCAAACCCTGCCCAGCATGCCCACAACAGGTAAAGTGGGCTATTTCAGCTGACTATATTGAAAGCAATCAAGGCTTAGCCATACAAGTAAGGTACATGCAGTCCACTTAGTAGATACCCCTGAAGCATCTGGTTCTGGTGAACAGGAAACTTTGTGCTATAGGACACCACAGGACCTCTTCTTCATAAGACCACTACTTTCAAGATCAGATGTAGCCGACTTTCTTAATAGAAACAGTTTGACAAAGAGGAGACAAGAATATGTTCCAAATGAAAGAACAGAACAAGGGTACAGAAAAAGAGCTAAGATAAGCAATAAGCCTGATAGAGAATTCAAAGTAATAGTCATAAAGATGTTTATTGGACTTGAGAGTGGAGAATCTCAGTGACACCTTCATCAAAGACATAGGAAATATTAAAAAGAGCCAATCAGAGATGAAGAACTCAATAACTGAAATAAAAATATGATAGAATCCATAGCAGAACATATCAGTGACCTAGAAGACAGGGTAATGGAAAGTAACCAAGCTAAGCAACAAAAAGTCCAAAGAATGATTAAAAACAAGAATTTCTTGATAAATGAAATTGAAGATGACAAAAACAAATGTAAAGATACCCCATGATCATGAATTGGAAGAACAAATGTTGTTAAAATGTCTATACTACCCAAAGAAATCTACAGGTTTAATGCAATCCCTATCAAAATACCATCAGCATTTTTCACAGAGCTAGAACAAATAATCCTAAAATTTGTTTGAAACCAAAAAAAGACCCTGAGTAGCCAAAGCAATCTTGAAAAAGGAGAACAAAACTGGAGGCATCATCAAAACAATATGGTACTGGCACAAAAATAGACACATAGATCAATGGAACACAATAGAAAGCCCAGAAATAAAGCCATGCTTATATGGTCAATTAATCTATGATAAAGGAGAAGATTACACAATGGGAGAGTCTTTTCAACAAATGGTGCTGGGAAAACTGGACCGCTTTCTTACCCTATACACAAAAATAAACTCAAAGACTTAAATGTGAGACTTGAAACCATAAAAATCCTGGAGGAAAACATATGCAGTAAGTATTTTTACGTGGCCTTAACAACATTTTTTTAACGTTTATTTATTTTTGAGACAGAGAGAGACAGAGCATGAACAGGAGAGGGGCAGAGAGACAGGGAGACACACCGTGAGATCGTGACCTGAGGTGAAGTCGGAGGCTTAACCGACTGAGCCACCCAGGTGCCCCATCATTTTTTAGATATGTCTACTCAGGCAAGGGAAACCAAAGAAAAATTAAACAACTAAGACTACAAAATAAGAAGATTTTTGCAAAGGAAACGAATAAAATATCAAGGAAACCTGAATGGGCAAAGATATTGCAGGTGATAAATTCGATAAAGGGTTAATATTCAAAATATGTAAAGAACTTATATAATTCAACACCAAAAAAATAATAATCTGATTAAAATGGGCAGAGGACCTGAGTAGACATTTAAAAAAAAAAAAAGACATACACATGGCCAACAGACATATGAAAAGTATTCAACATCACTCATCACCAGAGAAATGCAAATCAAAACCACAATGAGATATCACCTGACACCTGTCAGAATTGCTAAAATTAAAAAGGCAAGAAATAACAGATGATGGGATGGAGAAAGAGGAACGTTCATGCAGTTTCAGCAGGAATGTAAATGGGTGCAACCACTGTGGAAAAAAGTATGGAAGTTCCTCAACAAATTAAAAACACAATTACCATAAGATCCACTAATTCCACTACTGGGTATTTACACACAAAAAAATAAAAACACTACTTGGAAGGGATATATGCACCATTATGTTTATTGCAGCATCACCTATAATAGTCAAGATATGGCACTGGGGCGCCTGGGTGGCGCAGTCGGTTAAGCGTCCGACTTCAGCCAGGTCACGATCTCGCGGTCCGTGAGTTCGAGCCCCGCATCAGGCTCTGGGCTGATGGCTCAGAGCCTGGAGCCTGTTTCCGATTCTGTGTCTCCCTCTCTCTCTGCTCCTCCCCCGTTCATGCTCTGTCTCTCTCTGTCCCAAAAATAAATAAACGTTGAAAAAAAAAAAAAAAGATATGGCAGCAACCCAACTGTCCATTCAGAGATGAACAGATAAAGAAGAGGTCCTATATTTTTACAATAGAATATTACTCAGCTATAAAAAGGAATGAGATCTTGCCATTTGCAACAATGTGGATGGACCTAGAGGGCATAATGCTAAGTGAAATAAGTCATCCTGAGAAAGACAAATAATTTGGTTTCATTCATATGTGGAATTTAAAAAAACATAGCAGATGAAGAAACCAAAAAAGAGAAAATACAGACTCTTAAATACGGAGAACAAACTGGTGGTTGCCAGAGGAGAGGTGGGTGGGGAATGGTGAAAACAGATAAGGGTATGAAGAATACACTCTTATTGATAAGCAGTGAGTAAGGTAAAGAATTTTTGACTCATTATATTTTATACCTAAAATATAAAAAATAAAACTGTTCTAAAAAATTAAAATGAGCAAAATACACTAACTTAAACATGTATTCCACCTACACTCCCTTCCCAGCGTCCATTAAAACACCTCTCCTATCGTAAGAGCAGCAGGTTCAACTAAGCCAAAACAACAGAACCCAGACAGGTTAGGAGCCACAGTCTGAAAAGCCCTCTGGAGGAGGAAGATGTCATATGGGTCGGAAGGGAGACTGAAGCAGTGAGGTTGGGTGCTAGGTACTGAGGTTTCAGGGTTATGCATCACACCTGGATACTACTTTTTCTAAACTTTGAGCTTGATGACCACATCAAACTTACTGGTTGTCTCACATGGAGTAGGAGTGATGCTATTGCATGTGTGTGATGAAAGACGAAGGGAATAGTGTTGAACAAAAGAGCAAATGGTAGTAGTACCATTCACGAAATTGTTCTGTTTATTCCCCACCAAGGGATGAGGTAGAGTTGCACCCTCCTTCCCCCCTTGTGGTTGGATAGGGCCATGTGATTTATTGAGACAGATAAATGGTAAGAGGAAATGCTGTGTGTTTTTTTTAAGCCAAAGTTCTTAACTAGATGATGCACAAACCTCCAGAGCTTTCTTTCTCCACCTTGGTTTGGCAGTGACCAATTTCCAAACAAATGGCTGACTAACAAATAAAATTCTCTGTACACCCACAGAAGACATGGAACATAAGCAAGAAATAGTTCTGTATTTGTTTTTATCCATTAATCTTTGGACATTATTACCACAGTATCATCGAAGCTATCATGTTTGATAACACCTCCTCCTGGTAATTTAAGCACTTCCCTGGACTTTGCCAAAATGAAGCTAGCAAGATTTTATATGTCTGCCTTGAACTACTGTTTACTTCATTTGCCTGTGGTTTTTCTCATTATAATGTCATTACCCCATGATGTGGGCCCGTGAAGGGGTGCCTGTGCAATTACAACCTTTACTGATAACTTACTGCTACTCACTTTATCACTCACTGGATCTTGGCTCACCTTACTCATTGTGGCAAGAAGGCAATCACTCAGTAGTTTTCCTTTCATAATATTCTCCATACCTATGTATTTATCAACTGTAGGTCTATCTGGTTACATATATTTCTGTGTATTTTTATCTATCATCCATCCATCCATCATCTATCCTAGCCACTTGTACAGCTCTTCCAGGGAGACTGCAGGATCCAAGATGGAGGCATGTCTCAGTGAGGGTCTATGCTGACAGTAAGCTGAGCCTGAGTCTTCCACCAGCACTGGGGAGCAAGTCACACCCTTACTTAGGTTAGGACTGAGTACAGCAGAAGACACTGAGAAAGCTTTGAGCAAGCATGGCAGCCGGTGGCCAGCTGTAGAGTTGGAAATCAGGTGACCCTGCAGCAGCTTTGGGCATCCAAAGAACGAAAATGGTTTTCCCAGAATCAGGAGGAGGAATGATGTGGGTAGAAAAATAAGGTACTCTCATAAGTGGCTGTTGCCCCGTGAGAAAGCTGGTAACATGTTGGCTATTAATTCATTATATTAACTCTACTCTCAGACTAGGACCTGGGAGTCAGCTAGATGGGTTGAGGCTGGCTCCTTTTAAGGACCCATCCCTTTTAAGCTATCTTCAATGTCCATGTACAGCTAAGTCTTCACTTGAAGGGTAAAAAGAGATCAGATTTTATAAAGCAAAAAATTCTGCCTACCACAAAGCACTCATTGGAATTTCTACATTTAAGAAAATAAATCATGTGAAGCTAAACAGAATGTTAGTAATATACATTCTTCTGTTTTGAAGAAATGTATCCACCCAAGGAGATAAATAGGCCAGTGTACTTATACACTGACCCTGAATTTTATGAATATCCAGGAATGACTAATGTCTGTGTGACTCTTCTTCAACTTAACTCTTCTTTGAAGAAAGAACCAGTGTCACCAGTTCTATAACTATGATTGAAGTCAGAGAAAGATCTAACTAACTCAATGCTCACATTTTACAAAGAAATTTTGACTCACAAAGCTACTAGAATCTGAATCAATAGTTCCCCCTCCAAACTGTTGAGCTTTCTCATTTATTCAGAGTAGTGCTAAATCTGAGAATTATTTTTAATGTCTTTATGCTCAAAGGCATTTATTTCAAATTTCAGGACAGAATTAAGCTATAACATTGGTATTATTTTTCTGACCATATTATTATCTTTAAATGGTTGGTTCTTATTTTCCTTCAGGCAGGAAGCTTCACTATTTAAAAACTCAAAGCAAGTTCCATTCCAAGAAGGAAGACCCTGAACTCACCTTCTTCATGAAATACACTATATTACACCTATTTACAGAACAATTCCTGTGGAAGAGTAATTGAGGGCCAACTGAACAGCTTCTGCACAACAAAAGAGAGAAAAGCAAAGATACAAAGACAAAATAACAAAGAAAACTCCTACTCCTGCTGCTGTGAACTTACAGTTGGGAGAGATAGCACTGAGGCATCAGAAACAAATTCCTCTGTCCTTGCAACCAGCATATAAAAGATACAGCACTAGATTCCATCAAGCAGTTGGGGGGGAGCTGCATGAACACTCTTTGGGAGGGAGGGGCTAATATATACAATCTGTGCTTCCCCTCGCTGCCACTTGAAAGTTCAGTGCACAGTCCAGTCACCCTAACCAGTCTGCCACCTCAGTGAGCCCAGAACCCATGCCCATACCAGCCCCAGCCATCCCACCAATATGGCCACAGGGTGGTGCACACTGGGACACCCCTCGTCAGCAGTCAGTACAGCTACAGCCTTCATATCAACATGATATAGGCACAAAGCACCCTGGGACACTCTAGGCCCATGCAACTTTGGCCTCAGATGTCTTTCCAGGGAACTCCCAGCGCAGAACAGTCCAGAACCTCACAGCCTTGCACACACTTTAGCTTTAGCTGTCTTGCCAGCCACCTCCCGATCTATATGTTGCCTACATGAGACTCACTTCAGACCTAAAGACACATACAGACTGAAAGTGAAGGGATTTAAAACATTTGCCATGCAAATGGAGGTGGGAAGAACTACTTACATCAGACAAAATAAACTTTAAAATAGACTGTGAGAGAGACAAAGAAGGGCATTACCTAATGATAAATCAACCCAAAAGAAAATAAAACAATTATAAATATGTACCCATTCAACAATGAAGCACCTAAATACACAAAGAAAATATTAACAGACATAAAGAGAGAAGGTGATGGTAATATAATAATAATAGAGGACGTTAACACTCTACTTACATCAGTGGATAGATCATACAGATAGAAATCAACAAAGAAAGTGACAGAGTGGACCAGAGAGACATAACAGATATATAGAGAATATGCCATCTGAAAACAGAATACACATTCTTTCAAACACACATGGAACATCCTTCAGAATAGATCACATTTAGGCCACGAAACAAGGCTAAATACATTTTTGAGGATTTAAATCATACCATACATTTATTCTGATCATGATGGTATGAAACTAGAAACCAAGCACAAGAAAAAAAACAGAAAAACACAAACACTTGGAGACTAAACAACACAATACTGAACAACCAATGGGTCTATGGAGAAATTAAAGAAGAAATTGAAAAATACATTGATATGGATAAAAATGAAAACACAACGGTCTAAAATATTCAGGATACAGCAAAAACAGTTCTTGGAAAGATACAGAAATACAGGCCTACCTAAAGACACCAGAAAAAGCTCAGATAAACAATCTAATCTTATACCTAAAGTAACTAGAAAAAGAAGAGCACACAAATCCCAAAATGAGTAGAAAGAGGAAATAATAAAGATTATTGCAGAAATAAATGACACAGAAATTAAAAAAATAGAAAAAAATCAAGAGTTGTTTCTTTGAAAAGATAAACAAAATTGATAAACCCTTAGCCAAACTCATCAAGAAAAAAAAGAGAAAGGACCTAAATAAAAACATAAATGAGAGAGAGGTAAAAACTGACACCACAGAAATACAAAGAATTATAAGAGAGTACTCTGAAAAAAATTATATGCCAACAAATTGGACAATCTAGCAGAAATGGATAAATTCCTAGAAACATAGAATCTTCCAAAACTGAACCATGAAAATATAGAAAATCTGAACAGACTGATTACTATGTAATTGACTCTGTAACTTAAAAAGTTTTAAAAACTTCCAACAAAGTCCAGAACAAGATGGTGAATTCTGCCAAACATTTAAAGAAGAATTAATACCTATTCTCTGCAAACTATTTGAAAAAAATAGAAGAGGAAGGAAAGCTTCCAAATACATTCTACAATGCCAGCATTACCCTGATGGCAAAAACAGACAGAGACACCACAAAAAAAGAAAACTACAGGCCAGTAACCCTAATAAGACACATAAAAATGTCCTCAACAACACATTACAAAACTGCATTCAACAATGCATTAAAAAAGTATTCACCACAATCAAGTTGGATTTATTCCAGGGATACAAGGATGGTTCACTATTTGCAAATTGACAGGATACAACACATCTACAAAATGAAGGATGAAAATCATATATATGATCATCTCAATATATGCTGAAAAAGCAGTTAATAAAATTCATGATCCATTCATGATAAAAACTCTCAATAAAGTAGATGTAAAGGAAACTTACCTCAACATAATAAAGACCATGCGTGAAAAAACCCCATGGCTGACATCTTAATGGTAAAAAAACTGAGGACCTTCCCTCTCATATCATAAATTAGATAAAGATGTCCACTCTTACCCCCCTTACTCAAGATAGTACTAGAAGTCCTAGCCACAACATCAGACAAGAAAAAGAAATAAAAGCAATCTGTATCAGTAAAGAAGACGTTAACTTGCCACTAACTGCACATGACATGACACTAAACATAGAAAATACTGAAGACTCTACTTCAATGTTTTTTTATCATTTATTTTTGAAGGAGAGAGAGACAGAGCATGAGTGGGGTAGGAGCAGAGAGAGAGGGAGACACAGAATTCAAAGCAGGCTCCAGGCTCTAAGCTGTCAGCAGAGAGCCTGACGCAGGGCTCGAACTCACGAAACATGAGATCATGACCTGAGCTGAAGTTGGACGCTCAACTGACTGAGCCACCTAGGCACTCCTGAAGACTCTACTTCAGAATTTAGAAAATCCTAAAGCTACTAGAAGTAATGAATGAATTCAGTAAAGTTGCAGTATACAAAATTAATATATGAAAATCAATGATATTTCTATATACTATTAATGAAGATAAATTAAGCAGAAAGATAAATTAGCAGAAAGATAAATTAAGAAAACAATTATATTTACAATTACACTAAAAAGAGTAAAATACCTAGTAATAACCAAGGAGGTGAAAGATATATGATCCAAAAACTATAAAATACACACATTATTTTTCACAGAATTAAAACAAATAATCCTAAAACTTGTATGGAACCACAAAAGCCAAATAACCAAAGCAATTCTGAGAAAGGACAGAGCTGGAGGCATCACAAATTCAGATGTCAAGATATACTACAAGGCTGTAGTAACCAAAACAGTATGGTACTGGCACCAAAAAAGACAGACGCACCAATAGAACAGAACAGAAACCCAGAAGTAAACCCATGTTTCTACGGTACATCTATGACAAATAAGGCAAGAAGATACAAAGGAAAAAGACAGTCTCTTCAGCAAATGGTGCTGGGAAAACAGTGACATTGTAAAAGAATGAAACTAGACCACTTTCTAACACTGTACATAAAATAATGTCAAAACAGATTAAACACCTCAATGTGAGACTGGAAAACATAAAAATCTTAGAAGAGAATGCAGGCATTAATTTTTCTGACATTGGCTAGAGCAACATTTTTCTAGGTATGTCTCCTAAGATCAGGGAAACAAAAGCAAAAACAAACTATTGGGATTATATCCAAATAAAACGCTTTTGCACAGGAAAGGAAACCATCAACAAAATAAAAAGGCAGTTTTTATCAATGAGAATATTTGCAAATATTAATACCCAAAGCATATACTCACACAATTCAATGCCCAAAAAAATCCAATTTAAAAATTGGCAGAGGACCATTTTTCAAAAGACACACACTTTTACAAAGAAGACATACAGATGGCAAACAGACACAAGAAAAGATGCTTAAAATCACTAATAATCAGAAAGCTCAAAAGCCACAATATCACCTTACACCTGTTAGAATGGCTAAAATAAAATAATAATAAAAACAAGAAATTAGAAGTGTTGAAAAGGATGTGGAGAACAGGGAACCCCCATTCATTGTTGGTGGAAATATAAAGTGGTATAGCCCCCTGTGAAAAACAGTATGGATATTTCCCAGTAAGATAAAAATTGAAATACCGTATGATCCAAAAGTTCCACTACTGAGTATTTACCTGAAAACAAAAACACTAATTTGAAAAGATACATGCACCCCTATTTTTATGTAAGCATTATTTACAATAGCTAAGATATGGCAGTAACCTGGCTGTCCACTGATAGACAGTTGGATAAGAAAGATGTGATACACACATACACACACAAAATGGAATATTACACAGCCATAAAAAGGATAGGATCTCGCCATTTGCAACAACATGGATGAACCTAGAGAGTATAATGCAAAGTGAAATAAATCAGCCTGAGAAAAACAAATACCATAAATATGTGGAATCTTAAAAAAAAAAAAAAAAAAGGAACAAAAGCAGAATCAGATCTAAGAGCAAACTCATGGTTGCCAGAGAGGAGAGAGAGGAGGCGGATGTGGAGGTGGACAAAATGGGTTAAGAGGGAGATACAGGCTTCCAGTTATGGAATCAATAAGTCACAGGAATAAAAGGCATAGCATAAGGAATATAGTCAATGATACTGTAATAGTGTTGTAGGTGAAAGACACAGCTACACCTATCGTGAGCATAGCATAATGTATACACTTGTCAAATCACTATGTTGTACATCTGAAACTAATGTAACATTGTATATCAACCGTATTCAAAAAATTATTTAAAAACAACAGAAACCCAAAGCAAAGAAACACCTAAGTAACTCATACCCTAATTTCTTGCTCAAAAATTACATTCCCAGTTCACATTGTAATTGATTTTTCTGAGTCAGTGATTTTTTGTTTGTATTCATAGTACTGAACGAATTTTATTCTGAAAAAAATAATTACTTTGAAATTGTGTTATCATGAAATAGAAATTAAATTCATAAGCATATCTGCTGGGCTTCTTTCTTCCTCTAAATGATAATTTCTTTGTGTCCCCAGTTTCTAGCAAAATGTGTAGAACTTGGGAGTTCAATACAGATAAAGAACTACTTACAATGATGACTCCAAGGCCCCAAATACTAACATTTAAGTGCAGTGTACATCCATTTTCTGATATCAGTGAGTTTTCTCACCACCTTGGTCTGGTCCACCATCATCTTTTACTTGAATTAAGACAGTAGCCTCCCGACTAATCTCCCTACTTCTTTTCTTGCTCCCTATAATCTCTTCTCAACACAGTAGAGAGAATAATGCTGTTAAACATGTTTTAGGTCAAGCTACTCCTAAACAAAACCTTCCAATGGCTTCCCATTTCCTTCATAGGAGATAAAAACAAAGGCATTACAATGGCCCATAGCCCTACCACTACCTCTTTGCTTCATATCCTACTATTGCACTTCGTGCTGCAAGCGATGAACATTGTTTCATTCATGTTTCATTGCTTAAAGCAAGTTATCTTCCCATGCCCAAAATACAATTATACCTTGTACCTTAAAGCAGAAATAAAAATTTTAATGAAAAGCATTAATGGCTACTACAGAGTTTGACATTTCTTTATATGTTGTCCATTGTCCATGATTTGTATTTCTCCTCAAGTGGATGGTCTATTTAGTTTCTTCATCTCTCAGGATCTTTAGAATTTTAGCAATATTTAGTTCATTCTTAATTGTAAACAGATCCCTAGTGAAGAATACTTCTAACCACAGTCCCCAATCAATTTATATTTATTTATTTTGAGAAAGATATCACGAGTGCACAAGCCGGGGTGGGAGGCAAAGAGAGGGAGACAGAGATCCCAAGCAGGTTCCACACTGTCAGCACAGAGTCAGACAACGGGCTTGAACCCACAAATAGTGAGATCATGACCTCAGCCAAAGTCAAAGTAGTCTGAAAATTACAAACTGAGCCACCCAGGCACCCCACCCCCACCCCGCCCCGAGTCACTTTCGAACGGCTCTATTATACCCTAAATTGGGGACTCCTTTTCCTGATTTCTTTTTCCTTTTTTATAGCCCAGTACCATCCAATAGTGGTGGGTTTTTTGTTGTTGTTGTTGTTGTTGTTGTTCTCTTGATTCTATATAGACAATTAATATAGCCGTCCCTCATAATTTCTGGACCTCCACTAAAACCCCCCAAGTTTCCACATTAATTTCATCCTTCCCCATCTGCGACACTTCTCTCCATCTCTAAACCAGCAGCTCATCTTTGTGACCAGAGTGTTTCCCTTTGCAGGTCTATAAATCCACATACTTTGTAAAGAAAGTTCTTGACAGATATCTAAGAGTGTTTTGGTACAGCAATGACAGGGATGATGATAGGATGCCCACTGCCTTCTCACTCACTGGTCTTCAGTCTGCATCACTTGTAAACCTAATTTGCTAAAGCAACAGTAAAAGAAAATACACTGACAAATTCCCAATACAAAATTTCATTTATTTTCTGAGTATTTTCCAAATGTTGTGAAAGTGCTAGCCCTATGCTGCCACATAGTAGGTAGTAAATAAATTAAACCCGAATCAAATAAGAAGTGGAACCACATATACAGCATTCCTGAGAGGAGATATTTTAAATGAATCTTTGATTATCCCTAACACTTTTGGATATTCAGAACAATAAAAAATTAAAAACAGGAACTTTAATACTTTAAGCAGTCTTGAAACATTCTTCATTTTGCCTATCTTGTGACTAACACTATTTTGGTGAACATTAAAACTGTGATACAGTTTATGTAATTAAAGCAAAAACTATCACCTGCTTAAAAGTAGCCGCAGGTGGGAGGAATTAATCTGCTAAGCAAAATGTTTGCTTAGTTGCAGAGTATAAACCTTTCATTATAGTTTGCTCAGATGTCTGTTATTCAGAGACTTGGTTATTTTCTAAGGAAACGGTAAAGGAATATAGATCATCTCAAACTTCATATGATTTCTTTTTATTCCTATGGTACCACATACAGTGGATGTACATGTTATCCAGGTATTAGCCATTAGAACAAACAGAAGATTGCATATGCCCAAAATTATCCCTTGAAAATCCTTTGGCTCCCTAGTGAAGAGATTAAAATACACCTGCTATTGAGGGAAGGAATTTTAAAAAGAATTTCAACAATGTTTTTCACAGCCTAGGGATCCTTGCAGTCTAAAGCAGAAGAAACATTTTTAAATCAATGTCACTTTAAATAATTTAAATCAACCAAGGTAATACACCTTTTGGCTTCATAAATTGTTATTTCTATTTCTTGAATCTTTTATCCCCTTGGCTGAGCAGGTATTATTAAATTCACATAAATTAAAGGTACGTATGATGTAGTTCTGTAGATTCTTTAAAAGACTTATGAGTGTAACTATATGCAATACTAATAACTTTATTATTTATTTAAATTTCTATAAAATTGCATAATGAAAAATCATAGAAAAGTTTATAAACTGTAAATGAATTCTAAGTCTGGGATCTGTAGAATCATGGCATTTTATTTCATACTTGATTGATTTATTAAAGGTCCAACTTTCAAAAAGAATATAGCATTCCTTTTCAAAAGCAGTCAGTGGGAACATTAATTGGAGCACATGAAAGGCATTTAAATAAATATTAGTCAGCAATTGACTGATTTATACAAACTGAATATTTAAATGCATCAAGAGTCATACTTCAGCCAAAATGTTCCATATTCTGCATTTTTAAGGTGTAGCGTTACCAAGAGTAGTGAAGCTCTGAATGTTCTCAAAATTTTTCTAACTTCTCTTTACAACAAAGATCCTGAGCTATAGAATTCCTTCTGTGATATAGCTATTTACAGGTTTTCTATGTGTACAAAGGGCAACCCTACTGAAATCTGCCTAGGGTTCTGAAGAAAAGCTCCCAAAATAATATACTTTTAACATTATAATTGTCTGGTTTGAGGAAACAAAAACCTTGACTACTGTATTTTTAATGCTACCATTACTGTATTTTCTGGTTGAGAGTTCTCTACACTTTATTCACCAGGATTAGCAATATTAATACCAAAGTAGAGAAAATCATTAAATGGAATTTTTTTTCTATCAGTTATTCTTCTAGAAATACATATACAAATCTAAAAGGGAAACACTCATCCTAAACGTATTACTCTACTTTTTGATTTGGTGAGAAAATATTACAGTGCAACCATATTAAAAGCATTTTGTCTTTGAAGATGCAATATATTGTAGAAGGTTGAGGTCATTCTGAAATGATGTTAAAAACCAACTCTCATTACACCAATACGGGTATGTAGATTCTTGGGTTAACTGTGTACTGACCCCAAGACAATGAAATATATTTTTTTAAATAGATAGTTGATAACTTCTTGTTTTCTTGGAGTTTGACTCTTACCAAATTTCTAAAATGCCTCTTCCTAGAAATCAAAAGTTTTGATTAATTGTGATCTGGTATTAGAAAAAAGCTATTGTTTCCTTTACAATAAAACAGACCCAAAAGGGAATTCACATTCAGTCAATGAGAGTAATTGATACCACTGGATTACTCTAGAGTTTCTCACAGTGGGATCAGCCCTACTATGAAGACCTTTGTTCTTTTTTCAAATCACTGAATTCTTAAAATGATTTATTTATTGAGGGCATACTATACAACAAGTATTTTGCTAGATACTATATTTACACTTACTATTTTATTTTTTAACTACAAATTCATAATCTCTATTTTATTGATGTGAAATCTTTTTTTAATTCCAGTATAGTTAACATACAGGGTTACATTAGTTTCAGGTACAATACCGTGATTCAACAATTTCATATGTTACTTAGTGCTCATCAAGATAAGCACTTTTAATCCCCATCACTTATTTCACCCATACCCCCACCCACGTCCTCTCAGGTAACCATCTGTTTATGCTCAACAGTTAAGAGTCTCTTTTTTTGGTTTGACTATCTTTTCCCCTTTGTTCATTTGTTTTGTCTCTTGAATTCCACATATGAATGAAATCATATGGTATTTGTCTTTCTCAAACTTATTTCACTTGGCATTATACTCTGTAGATCCATCCACATTGTTGCAAATGGCAAGATCTCATTCTTTTGGATACATATACCAAATCTTCTTTAACCATTCATTTTTATATGGATGCTGGGGTTGCTTTCATAATTTTGTTATTGTAAATAATGTTTCAAAAAACATAGGGGTGAATATATCCTTTAAAATTAGTGTTTGCGCATTCATTGGATAAATAGCAGTAATGAATTTCTGGATTATATGGTAATTCTATTTTGGAGGACTCTCCGTACTGTTTTCCACAATGACTGCACCAGTTTGCATTTCCACTAACAGTGTACAAGGATTTCTTTTTCTTCACATTCTCACCAACACTTGTTTCTTGCGTTTTTTTTATTTTAGCCATTCTGACAGGTGTGAGGTGATATCTCATCGTGGTTTTGATTTTCATTTTCCTGATGATGAGTGATGTTGAGCATATTTTCATGTGTCTGTTGAGCATCCAGATGCGTTCTTTAGAAATGCTCATATCTCCTGTCCGTTTTTAATTGGACTATTTGGCAGGTTTTGGTTAGTTTGTACAAGGTCTTTATGTAGTTTGGATACTAACCATTTATTGGATATGTCATTTGTAAATATCTTCTCCCATTCTATAGGTTGCCATTTAGTTTTGTTGATTTTACCTGTGGTGTGCAAAAGCTTTTTACTTTGATGTACTCCCAATAGTTTATTTTTGCTTTTGTTTCCCTTGCCTCAGAAGACATATCTAGAAAAATGTTGCTATGACCAATGTCAGAGAAATTACTGCCTGTGCTCTCTTCTAGCCTTTTTATGGGTTCAGGTATCCACTAAACTTATTAATCCATTTTGAGTTTATTTTTGTGTATGGTATAAGAAAGTGGTCCAGTTTCATTCTTTTGCATGTAGCTGTCCAGTTTTTCCAACACCATTTGCTGAAAAGACTTTTTCCCATTGCATATCCTTGTCTACTTTGTCAAAGACTAGTTGATCGTATAATTGTGAGTTTATTTCTGGCCTCTCTATTCTATTGATCTATGTGTCTATTTGTGTGCCAGTACCATACAGTTTTGATTACTACAGCCCCTGTAATATATCTTGAAATCTGGGATTGTGATACCTCCAGTTTTATTCTTCTTTTTTTCAAGATTGCTTTGCATAGTCAGGGGGGTCTTCTGTGGTTGCATACAAATTTTAGGACTATTTGTTCTACTTCTGTGAAAAATGCTTTTGTTATTTTAAAAGGTATTTCATTAAAACTGTAGAGTGCTTTGAGTAGTCTGGACATTTTAACGATATTAATTCTTTCAGTCCATGAGCATGGAATAGCCTTCTACTTGTCTGTGTCATCTTCAATTTCTTTCATCAGTGTTTTATAGTTTTCAGAGTACAAGTCTTTTGCTTCCTTGGTTAAGTTTATTCTTAGGTACTTTATTCTTTTTGAAGTAATTCCAAATAAGGATGTTTTCTTAATTTGTCTTTCTTCTACTTCATTATAAATTTATAGAAATGCAACAGATTTCTGTATCCTGATTTTGTACCCTGGGATCTTACTAAATTCATTTGTCAGTTATAGCAGGTCAGGGTGGAATCTTTAGGGTATTCTATACAGTTTCATGTCATCTGCAAATAATGAAAGTTTTACGTCTTTACCAATTTGGATGCCTTTTATTTATTTTTGTTCTCTGATTGCTATGGCTATAAGTTCCAGTGTTGAATAAAAGTAATGAGAGTAGACATCCTTCCTTGTTCCTGATATTAGGGGGAAAGCTCTCAGTTTTTCACCATTGAGTATGATGTTTGCTCTGAGGTATATATGGCCTATAATATGTTGAAGTATATTCCCTCTAAACCTACTTTGTTGAGAGTTTTTATCATGAATGAATGTGTACTTTAAGTGCTTTCTCTGCATCTGTTGAAATCTTCATATAGTTTTTATCCTTTATCTTGTTGATGTGATGTGTCATATTGACAGATTTGTGAATATTGAACCACCCTTGCATCCCAGGAATAAATCCCACTTGATCATGGTGAATCATTTTTTTAATATATTGTTGGATTTGGTTTGCTAATATGTTATTGAGGATTTTTGTATCTATCAAAGATATTGGCCTTCACTTTTTTGTAGTGTCTTTATGTGGTTTTATTAACAGGGTAATCTTAGCCTTATGGAATGAATTTGGAAGATTTCCACCATCTTCTATTTTGGGAATAGTTTGAGGAGAATAGGTATTAAATCATTAAATGTTTGGTAGAAGTCACCTGTTAAGTCTGGTCCTGCACTTTTGTTTCTTGGGCATTTTTGCTTTCCTAATTCAATTTAATACTGGTCATTGGTCTATGCAAATGATCTATTTCTTCTGATTCAGTTTTTGGAAGTTAAAGGTTTCTAGGAATTTATCCATTTCGTCCTGGTTGTCCAATTTGTTTGCATATAACTTTTATAACATTCTCTTATAATCCTTTGGATTTCTGTGGTTTCAATTGTTTTTTATCCTCTTTCATTCTGATTTTGTTTGAATCCTCTTGTTTTTATGAATCTGGCTAGCTTATCAATTTTGCTGATCTTTTCAAAGAATCAACTCCTGGTTTCATTGATCTGTTCTATTGTTTTTTAGTCTCTGTTTCACTTATGTCTGCTCTAATCTTTATTATTGCCTTCCTTCTTCTGGTTTTGCATTTTATTTGTTCTTCTTTCTCTAGCTCCTTTAGGTGTAAGGTCAGGTTGCTTGAGATTTTTTTTTTTTTCTTGCTTCCTGAGGTAGGCCAGTATTGCTATAAACTTCCCTCTTAGAATAGATTTTGCTGCATCCCAAAGATTCAGGACAATTTTGTTTTCATTTTCATTTGTCTCCATGTATTTTTTGATTTGCTCTTTGGTTTCTTGGCTGACCCATTCATTTTTTAGTAGCATGTTATTTAACCTCCAGGTATTTGTGTTCTATCCAGATTTTTTTCATGTGGTTGATTTCAGGTTTCATAGCATTGTGGTCAGAAATGATGCATGGTATGACTTTAATCTTTTTTAGATTGTTGACACTGGTTTTGTAGCCTACTATGTGATCTAATCTGGAGAATGTTCCATGTGCACTTAAAAGGAATGTATATTGTGTTGTTTTAGGATTGAATGTTCTAAATATACCTGGAAATCCATCTGGTACACTGTGCCATTCAAAGCCACTGTTTCCTTGATTTTCTGTTTGGATGATCTGTCCATTGATGTAAGTGGGATGTTAATGTCCCCTACTATCATTGTATTACTATCAATTACTTCCTTTATGTTTGTTATTTGATACTTTATGTATTTGGATGCTTCTATATTGGGTGCATAAATATTTACAATTGTTGTATCTTCTTGTTGGATTGTTCTCTTTTTGATTATATAGTGTCCTTCTTTGTCTCTTGTTACAGTCTGTTTTAAAACCTGTTTTGTCTGATAGAAGTATTCTTACCATGACTTCCTTTTCACCCCCATTTGCATTATAAATGCTTTTAGATCCTTTCACTTTCAATCTGCATGTGTCTAAGTCTGAAATGAGTCTCCTGTAGGCAGCATATAGATGGGTCTTGGTTTTTTTGTCCATCTGTCACCCTATTTTTTTTATTGGAGCATTTAGTCCACTTGTAATCAAAGTAATTATTGATGGATATGTACTTATTGCCAGTTTGTTACTTGTTTTTGTTACGGTTGTTTTTGTAGCCATCTATTGCTTTTTTCTCTTGCTTTCATCTCTCATGGTTTGCTGGATTTCTTTGGTGATATCTTTGGATTCTTTTCTCTCTTTTTTTTTCCATATCTAGTACTGGCTCTTGATTTGTGACTATTTTAGGTTCATATGTAACATCTTATGCATCTGGCAGTCTCTTACTTGAGCTTGAACCTGATTTTTACTGTTCTACCCCCGGCCCACGTTTAGGTATATTGCATCATACTTTATATACTTTCATTTTGTGAATGGCTTGACTGATTTTTATAGATATACTTAAATTTACTACTTTCTGCTTCATATTTTTCCTTACTCATACTTATGATATTTCCTTTGTACTCAAAAAGCCCCCTTTAACATTTTTGGTAGGGCATGTTTAGTGGTCATAAATTCCTTTAACTTTTGTCTTGTAAACCCTTTCTCTTTCCTTCCAGTGTGAATGATAGCCTTGCTGGATAAAATGTTCCTGGCTGCAGATTTTTCCCTTTCAGTATTTTGAATGTATCCTCCCTTCTGGCTTATTTTCTGAAAAATCAGTTGATAGCCTCTGGGTTTCCCTTGTATGCAACTGTTTTCTTTTTTTCTTGCTGCTTTTAAAATTTTCTTTATCATTACTTTTTCCATTTTAATTACTGTGTGTCTTGCTATGGATCTCCTTGGCTTGATTTTGTTGGGGGAATCTCAGTGCCTCTTGGATCTGTATTTCTATTTCATTTCCTAGAGTCAAGAAATTTTCAGCTTTTATTTCTTCAAAAAAATTATCTGGTCCCTGTTTTCTTTCTTCTGGAATCTCTTTAATATGAAAGTGATTACACTTGATGTTACTACATTTCCTAAGTCTAGTTTCATTTATTTTTTTCCTCTTGCCTTTTTTTTAGGGAAAGAGAGAGAGACAGAGAGAGAGAGAGCGAGAGAGTGCATGGGTACATATGGGGGAGAGAGGCAAAGATAGAGAATCTCAAGCAGGCTCCACACTCAGTACAGAGCCTGATGCAGGGCTCAATCCCACACCCATGGATCATGACCTAAGCCAAAATCAAGAGTCAGACACTTAAGTGACTGAGCCAACCAGGAGCCCCCAATTTTTCCATCTTGTTCAGCTTTAGTGTTTTCTATTACTCTGTCCTCCATGTGACTGACCCATTCTTCTGCTTCCTCTAGTCTACAATTTATTCCATCTAGTGTATTTTTAATTTCAGATATTGAATTTTTGATCTATGCTTGGTTCTCATTTATGTTTACTAACTCTTCATTTAGGGTCTCTTGAGGTCCTCCACTCTTTTCTGAAACCCAGGGATTATCTTTATGACCATTACTTTAAATTCTCCATCAGGCATACTACTTAGATCTGTTTCATTTAGCTCACTTGCTTTTCTTTTGTCCTGTTCTTTTATTTGGGACATATCTTCTGTCTCATTTTGTCTAACTCTCTGTGTCTGTTTTTATGTATTAAGAAAGTCAGCTCCTGCTCTTGAAAGCAGTGGCCTTATGAAGAAGAAGTCCTGTAGTGTTCTGTACTGCAATATCTGATGTTCACCAGAATCTTCTGCTTCAGGGGTGTCTCCTATTTGTGTTTTATGTGCCCTACTATTATGACTGAGCCACTTTTGCCTTCAGTCCAGTCATCTGCAATGGTGCCTTTGCCTGTTGTGGGCAGTGTTTGGTCCCTGTGATGTTAGAGGGCTAGTGTGGGGCCACCTTGGGCTTGAGTTGAGTCAGACCAGGCATTTGCCAGACATGCAGTAGCACTGACCTACAGAATGCTTCCTCTGTGTTGTTTCCTGAGAAGCTTCATGGTGGGTAGGGTCTGCAGTCAGACTAGATACCTACCCCAGCCCAGTGTTGGGGCTGCAGTTGGATTGGTGTGTGTGGTTATCTTCCCCTTTCCCTATAGCAGGAGTCATTTGGAGTGGTGGTATCCCTTCAGAGTTGTTTGCACACTGCCGTTTGTGGCTCTGCTTTGGATAGGCTCTGGCAAGGGTGTATTGGAAGTGACAGATAGGAGAACACAGGGCTGATGCACATAATGTTAGCAAGGTTTATGCAGGTCTCTTTTGGGAGAGGAACTGGATCCTCTTTAGAAAACTGCTGCCACAGGGGCCGGAGGAGTAGATCTGCAGAAGAGTGCAGGGGTAGGTCTGCTGTGGGAGGAGACCCCAAGCTGAGGCCTGGATGGATGGAGCAACTTCACAGGAGAATGTAGGAGGTGGGACACAGTGTTAGCAATCTACGTGGAGAACGTTGACACTGTGTCATTCCTGTAGGTATCTGTGTGTCTAGGCTGGGGTAGGATAAGGAATGGCACTCTCCAGCTCATTTGTCCCTGGAGAAGTCTCCTAAAGATCCCTGCTTTTCCAGTACTCTCTGAGATTAGTAAATAATCCTCCTTCTTGTATACCTACTCCTGGCATTTTCCAAACTGCTGCTTCTATGATCTCAAAGGGGCTGTCTGTTGTGCTGTCTCTTTAAGGGATTGAACTCAGTTTCCCAATATTTTCCAGCTCTCCCAGAGCCAAGCACTGATTTCTAAAATTCCAGATGTTATGCCTGGAAGTACTCATTGTAAGTACTTACTGAATTGTAAGTTCTCATGAAATTAGAGCCCTCTGGTCCTCAAAGCCAAATGTTATAGGATTCATCTTCCCATGCGGGTTCCCCATGCCTGGAGTGCTTGGTGTGAGGGTCTGTTTCTCTCCCCCTCTCTGTGCCTGTGGCGCCTCTCCCTCCCACAGTCTTGAAGGTCTGGTTAGCTCCCAACTGTGTCTCTGCCCTTCCTAAATTCCTCACTGTGGCTTCTTCTCTACATTTAGCTGTGGCGAGTCTGTTCAGCCAGTCTCTGGGTCATTTTCTGGGTTATTTACACTGATATGGTGACATCCAGTTGTATCTATGGTACGGATCTTCCTACTCTGCCATCCTCCCCAGAAGTCCATCCACGACCTCATATATATTAATGTAACTCTCTCCAACCACTCCATGAGGCTGATCTATTATTAAAACCATCTCACTGAGGCACATCAAGTTTAAGAACTGGTTAATAAGTAAATATTGAAGTTTCTACTAGGCGACAAGCCCAGTGCCAGACTTTGCGACTATCACGATGGCACATTACCTAACGCTGATACGTTCTAGTCTGGCAGTCTCTGCTCTGGTAGGTTTGAAACCCAACTGCTCTGGGAACTTCCTCAGAGAATAGGCCATCACTTAGTTAGTCACATTTCCCAACAGAGGAGAAATGGAGTATGTGTTCAAAACATATCTGCTGAAATAGCAAGGCCTATTTCAAAAAGGGAGATATCAAATCTGATGGCAAGCCTGAGGAAAATATGGAGAGATAAGAGTAAAATATAGAAGTTGTAAAAGGAAAATACTGAGGAGTGAAAGAGGATGTCCCAGAGATATTTTTCCTTTTTTGGCTGGGAAGATATACAGGAGACTGAACTCCTTCTATGGAATAAGGTATGCCACCCCAGGAGCCAATGAGCAAGTAGGACTGAAGAGCCGAGTTTAGTGGGCAGGAGCTATACTGAGATAAGGTTTGGGAAGGGGTTCACATTTTCTCAATACTGCGCCCAAGGAGGTAGGGTAGAGGAAAATTCAGAAAAGCTTAACTTCATTTAGTAGCTTTAAGGAGTCAGTGGTCAGGGAAACAACAGGATCAATGTTTTGTTTTGATTTTTAGAAAGAACACAGCATAGGGGCACCTGGATGGCTCAGCAGGTTGAGCATCTACCTCTTGATTTCACCTCAGGTAATGATCCCAGGTTCATGGGATTGAGCCCTGCAGCATCAGGCTCCACACTGAGCATGGAGCCTGCTTAAGATTCTCTCTGTCCCTCTCCCCTGCTTGTGCTCTCTCTCTCTAAAATATTTTTTTTTAAAAATAACACAGTACAGAAGACAGATTTCCTTGTCTATATTTTCCTGCTCGCAAAGATTTTTCCAGCTTCAATATTTTTGCTATTATCCTAATTCAGCAGAAAATTGGTGCTTATTCCAATTCCACATAATCAAAGCTATTCCCATAGATGTGTTCCATAAGCTCTAATGACAAAGCCCAGAAACTGTAATGATCTCAGGCATTTGAAGTTGTTGAGAGATACTTAACAAGAATATCAAGAAATAAATTCCACCTTTGAAAGTTCACAGTCAATACATTTTCATTATGAAGAAGAAGAAATGTGCACCTGCATGATCAGCAGGAAAGAAGAAATCACAAGCTGCACTTAGTTGGGGTAGAGTGTGAGATTACCCTGCATGTAAACCCAAGGATTCACACACACTGGAAATGCTCATCTGAGCTTGCTGATGTGATAATAAGCTAGAGGTGTTTTAACTTTTTTTTTTTGTTTTTTTTTCTGCAATTTTCCTACTGACAGGAGAGGGCTTGGCAGTCCCACAAAAACACACTCCTGATTTTGAAGTCACCAATGTGTTTCTCACCACTGCCAAATCCAATAAATGTTTTCCTATTCTCACCCTCCTGACCTCATTGAACACTGTTGACTATACCCCTGCAAAGTTATCCTTTCATAGGCCTCTATTTCCTAGTTCTCTGACATTTTTGACAATGTTTTATTATTACTACCTCTTACAAATGCTTCTCTTCCCATACCTTCACCATCTTGTTCTTAGCCCTCTATTTCTTGCTTTAAACCCTAGCTTAGTGCTCAATGCAAACTTACTAAGGCTGATCAAGAATAAATAGATGGCCGTCTCCATCTAAAGATTGCTTCTATAATTAACTCAAATGGTTTTGCAGAGTTAATAGTGGTCAGTTTCTGGTCAACACTGGAAAAACAATGTCAAAATCTTACTTCTTAATTTCATGTTCTTAGATTCCTTGAAGTTTACCATCTCTGTCTTCATGACAATGTTTCTCAGATTTAAAAATTCTGGACGCCTTTCAAATAAAAAATATTCCAGTAGATTAAATGTTGATGTGAATTCGTGGTATTTTATACTCAACATATAAAAATATAAAATTGGGTATAATTCTTACATCTCTTAAAAAACTATAAAACCAAAATGAATTAAATATAACAAAATTACAAAACTGATAAAATTCCACTTAACACTATTTAATGTAACAGATAATCTTGTTTTGCTGAAAATAAATCACTGTTTATAACAAGAAGAGGGAATGATCTGTTATTGTCCACGTTCATTGGAGTTGGTATGCCTATAATTAATGCTACAGAGAAATATACCTTTGTCTATAAATTCAGGTGTAAAAATCATTTTATTCATCATTTCCACGACTCAATTTAGTTTTTCTCTTTAGCTGTCATCTGCCAGGACAGTAGAAACTTAATCTCAGAGTTAATTCAGGATTTGCCTTGCTTCTCCCCCTGATTGCACCTAAGTTCTGTGGTTCTTAGATGGTACCAAAGCACATGACAGAGATGAAAAGAGACAGGAGGTTGGTGGGACAGGGAATGTAACTATCTGATATTCAAATCCTCTGTCCACACTAGTGTTTGTGGACTAGTTAATTGGTAGCACACGTGGGTCCCCAGGAAGAATGCCCTTGTTTCTATCCTTTTGCTCCTTCAGTCTTCCAGCACTTTCCTCCATATCTATGCCTGGCTGAAGCTTAGGAGACCCCACTGTACTGTCAATGACCCCATTTCCCAGCTATACTCAACAGTCAAAATGAGTATGGATCTTGCCACCTTCATTAGGCGCTAACCCTGGGAGCAAAGTAGAGATACCTTCTACTTCTGGATGCCCCAAATATATGTAAACGTTTTCCACCTCCTACATGTTCTATTTATGTATCAGGATGCAAAATAAAGTCCATGTAGGAAAGGACTCCTCTAACATCTCTGTTGTGAACAGTATGGACACAAAGAATTTGTTAGGAGACTTGTAGTCCAAGATGGTGATGAAGGAAGACTCTGAACTCACCTCCTTCATGAAACACACCAAATTACACCTATGTGTAGAACAATTCCTCCTGAAGAACTGAGGGCTGACCAAACAGCTTCTATACAACAAAAGATGTAACAGTAAAAGAGAAAAGGGACTGAGACAAAGTAACAAAGGGAACCTCTAGCCCTGATGTTGCAAACTGCATTGGGAAGGGGTAATACTGAGGGACCTGAAACAATTTCCACTTTCCTTGGGCACAGAAAAAAAGCCACAGTTTAAAAAAGCAACTAGCATATAAAAGAGCCAGCCTTAGAACTCTGCCAAGTGGTGAATGAGCTGAGTGAATTCTCTCTGGATCAGAGAGACTGGAGCCCAACGTGATTTATGCTCCTCCTTCACCTTAAAAGCACAGATCAGAGCAGGGTCAGGATGCCAGAGCCAGCTCACCACCTCAGTGAGCTCCAGATTCACTGGCCCACACCAGCCCTGGTCATGCTGGGGCACAGAAAAAAAAGCTGTGATTTAAAAGAGCAACTAGTATATAAAAGAGACAGCCCTAGAACTGTGCCAAACAGAGGGGAGCTGCCCGAATGCCCTCCAGGTGGGAGAGGCTGGCAGACACAATTTACATACTCCCCCACTCCCACCTTAAAAACATGAAGAGGAACAGAAACCATGCATACTAGCCAACCTGCCACATCAGTGAGCCCCAGATCCCATGGCCCACACCAGCCCTGGTCACCCTGGGGCACATAAGAAAAGCTGTGGTTTTCCCAACTAACATTGGGGTGCCTGGCTAGCTCAGTCGGCTAAGCATCGAACTTTGGTTCAGGTCATGATGTCACAGTCTGTGAGTTCCAGCCCAGCGTCAGGCTCTATGCTGACAGCTCAGAGCCTGGAGCCTGCTTCGGATTCTGTGTCTCCCTCTCCCTCTGCCCCTCCCCCACTTGTTCATTTTCCTCTCTCTCTCTCTCTCTCTCTCTCTCAAAAATAAGCATTGAATAGAACAGAAAAATTAGCATATAACAGGGCCAGTCCTCCAACCTGTGCCAAACAGTGGATGGAGCTTCTGGAACACTCTCAGGTGGGAGAGGCAGATGGATACAATCTATACTCCACCCCCAACTTGAAAGCACAAACCAGTGCACAGTCTGAACATCCTAACCAGCCTGATTCCTCAGTGAGCTCCAGACCCCCAGCCTACCCCAGCCACCAATCCCATGAGAACACCCATGATCAGTGTTTACCACAGTTTCAGCCTTCATGCCAATGTGACATAGGTGCAAAACACCTGGGAACACTCCAGGCCCATGCCACTTCAGCTCCAGATGGTTTATTAAAGCACCTCCAGTGCAGAACATTCTAGAAACTCCTGAACAATGTCTCCTTCAAATCCAGCTGCCCTGCCTAAGTACTCACTACATGAAGCACCCCGGGAACCCCAAGTCTGTGCTTGCTTCAGTTCCAGCCACGCTTACAGGGCACCTCCTGCACAGAGTGCCCCAGAATACTCCTGCCCACACCAGCCTCATCTCCAATTATCTAGCCAAGACAATCCCTGCACTAAGTACCCTGGAACACCTGGCTTGCACCAAATTCAGCTTCATCTGTCCCACCACATTGCCCTCAGCGTAGAGAGTCCTACACATCACCTCAGTTCTAGCCATTCTGCCAGGATTCCCTCTGCACAAAGAGCCCCAGGACACCCCAGAAACTACTGCTTCAGCTTCAACTATCCTTTCTAGGTGCTTTCTACATGCAGACCCTCAGGACATCCCACCGTGCACCTACTTTAACTTTAGCTATCTGCCAAGGCACTCACTGTGTGGAGAATCCAGGGACCCCCGTACACACCAACCACAGCTCTAGCAGACAGCAAAAGTCATCAACACAAATAGTCTACATAGGGGACAACCATACATGAGACCATTCCTTCAAGTTTAAGAGAAGTAGCTGTTCCACTTAATCCACAGAAACACACAGTCAAGCAAACTGGGGAGACAGAGGAATATGCTCCAAAGAAAGCATAAGAAAACACACACACACACACACACACACACACACACACACACACACACAGAAAAAGAACAGAAATACAGATAAGCAATATGCCTGATAAAGAATGTAAGTAATGATTGAAAAGATGCTCACCAGGCTGTCCACACTAGCGTTTGTGGACTAGTTAATTGGTAGCATATGTGGGTCCCCAAGAAGAGTGCCCTTGTTTCTATCATTTTGCTCCTTCAGAATGAATCAACACAGTGAGACCTTCAATAAAATGATAAAAAATAATAGGAAGAACCAGAGTTGAAGAATACAATAACTCAAATAAAAAATACAGTAAAGGGATTGGACCAGAAGAATATAACATATATACAACATTCCATCCAAAATCAACAAAATATGCGTTTCAAGTGCACATGGAACATTCTCCAGAATAGATCACATTAGCCTACAAAATAAGCTTCAATAAATTTTTGAAGATTTATATCATCCTATACTTCTATTCTGACCACAACAGTAGAAATCAAACTAGAAATCAATCACAAGGAAATACCTAGAAAAAAACACAAATACATGGAGACTAAACAACACAAGACCAAGCAACCAATTGGTCAATGAATCAATCAAAGAATAATTTTAAATAAATACAAAGAGATGAATTAAAATGAAAACTCAATGGTCCAAAATCTTTGGGATGCATCAAAAACAGTTCTAAGAGAAAAATATATAGCAATAGAGGCCTACCAAAAGAAACAAGCTCAAACAATTGCCCTTACACCTCAAGGAGCTAGAAAAATAACAAAGTCCCAGGTGGGTAGAAAGAAGGAAATAATAAAGATCAGAGTAGATATAAATGACACACAGACTAAAAACAAACAAAAACAAAAACAAGTAAAAAACAAAAACAAAAAACAAACAAAAACAGAAAAAAAAATCAAGTGAACCAAGGACTGTTTCTTTGAAAAGATAAAATTGACAACCCTTAGGCAGATTCATCAAGAAAAAAAGCAAAATGACCCAAATAATTAAATCAGAAATGAAAGTGAATAAATGACACCACAGAAATACAAAAAATTATGACAACACTATGAAAAATTATTACATGCCAACAAACTGCACAACCTAGAAAATAAATTCCTAGAAACATACAATCTTTCAAAACTGAATTGGGAAAAAATAGGAAATCGGATCAGACCGATTATTAATAACAAAATTTAATTGATAATCAATAAAACATCAAAAAATAAAAGTCTGGGACCAGGTTGTTTCACAGATAAATTCTATCCAACTTTTAGAAAAGAGTTAATACCTATTCTTCTCAAACTACTCCAAACAGAAAAGAAAGGAAACCTTCCAAATTCATTCTATGAAGCCAGCATTACCCTGATACCAAAACCAGATACAACACCACAGAAAAGGAAGCTATACATGATACAATGTTCACAAATCAGTTGATACTACAACACAACAAGAAAACAAAGGGTAAAAATCAGGTTATCATCTTAATAGATACAGAAAAAGCATTTGAAGAAATTCAACATCTATTCATGATAAACTCTCAACAATGTGGGATTAGAGGGAATGTATCTCAACATAACAAAGGCCCTATATGAAAAAACCACAGCCAAGATCACACTCCAACGTGGAAAACACAGCATTTTCTCTAAGAAACAATGCAAAGATGTCAAGTCTCACCACTCCTATTCAACAGAGTACTAGAAGTCATAGGCACAGCAATCAGATAATAAAAAGAAATACAAGACACCCAAATTGGTAAGGAAAAAAATAAAGCTTACACTATTTGCAGATAACATGATACTATATGTAGAAAATCCTAAAAAAAAAAAAAAAACTACTAAAAGTAATCAATGAATTCAGTAAAGTTGCAGAATAAAAAATTAATATTCAGAAATTGGTAGCATTTCTATACATTAATAATGAAGTAACAGACAGAGAAATTAAGAAAACAATACCATTTACAACTATACTAAAAAGAATACTTAGAAATAAATTTGACCAAGAGGTAAAATACATTTACTCTATAAGAAATTGATGAAGAAACTGAAGATGACACAAATGGAAAGATATTCCATATTCTTGGATTGAAAGAATTAATATGGTTCAAATGTCCATACTACCCAGAGCCATCTACAGATTCAGTGCAATCCCTATCAAAATAACAAAAGCATTCATCACAACACTATAACAAATAACCTTAAAATTTGTTTGGAACCCAAAAGACCCTGAATAGCCACAGCTACCTTGAGAAAGAACAATCTTGGAGTTACTACAATCCCAGATTTCAATATATACTACAAAGTTGTAGTATTCAAAGCAGTATGGTACTGGTACAAAAATAGACATATAGGTCAATAGAACAGAGACCCCAGAAATTAAGCCATATTTATATAGTCAGTTAATCCATGACAATAGAGGTAAGAATATACAATGGGGAAAAGACAGTATCTTCAATAAGTTGTGCTGGGAAAATTGAACAAGTGCATACAAGGAATGAAACTGAACCACTTTCTTCTACCATATACAAAAACTCAAAGTAGATTAAAGACCTAAATGAGAGACCTAAACCCACAAAATTCCTAGAAGAAAACATAGGCACTAATCTCTTAGACAGTAGCCACAGAGACATTTTTCTAGGTGTGTAACCTTTAGCAATGGAAATAAAAGCAAAAATAAACTATTGGAACTACACCAAAATCAAAAGCTTTTTAATAGCAAAAGAAACCATCAACAAAATGAAAAGACAACCTACTGAATGGTAGAAGATATTTGCAAATTATATAACTAAGGAGTAATGTCCAAAATATATAAAGAACTTATCCAACTCAATCCCCCCCAAAATAATAATATCCAATTAAAAGTAGGGAGATGACCAAAATAGACATTTTTCCAAAGAAGACATATAGATGGCCAGCAGACACCTGAAAAGATGCTCAATATCACTCATGAGGGAAATGCAAATCAAAATCACAATAAGATATCAACTGGGGCGCCTGGGTGACTCAGTCCGTTAAGCATCCGACTTCAGCTCAGGTCACGATCTCACGGTCCGTGAGTTCGAGCCCAGCGTCGCGCTCTGGGCTGATGGCTCAGAGTCCGGAGCCTGCTTCGGATTCTGTGTCTCCCTCTCTCTCTGCCCCTCCCCCATTCATGCTCTGTCTCAAAAATAAATAAACGTTAAAAAAAAATTAAAGTTTAAGATATCAACTTACATCTGTCAGAATAGCTAAAATAAAAAAGTAAAAAAATACAAGTGTTGGTGAAAATATAGAAGCAAAGTAACCCTCATGCACTGTTGGTTAGGAATGTACATGGGTACAAGCCACCATGAAAATCAGTATGGACATTCCTCCAAAAATTGAATATAGAAATACCACACAATCCAATAATTCCACTACTGGGTATCTACCCAAGAAAATGAAAACACTAATTTGAAAAGATATATGTACCCCTATGTTTATTGCAGCATAGTTTGCAGTAGCATGGAAGCCACCTAAGTGTCCATCCATAGAAGAACAGATAAAGAACATGTGGCATGTGTGTGTGTACACACACACACACACACACACACACACACTGAAATATTATACAGCCACAAAAGAGGTGAAACAATGCCCTTTGCGACAACATGGATAGACCTAGAGGGTATTATGCTAAATGAAATAAGTCAGAGAAAGGCAAATACCTTATGATTTCATTCATATGTGGAATCTAAAAAAAGTTTTAAAAGAAGAATCGAACTTAGAAACATGGAAAACAAACTGATGGTTGCCAGAGGGGAGGATCTGGAGGTATGGGAGAAATGGGTGAAGGGGAGTGGGAGATAAAAACTTCCAGGTATGTAATAAATAAGTCACAGGAATAAAAGGCACATAAGCATAAGGAATATAATCAATAATATTGTAATATGTCATATGGTGACAAGGGGTAGCTACACTTGTAATGAACATAGTATAATATATAAACTTATCAAATCACTATGTTGTACACCTGAATCTAAAGTGATATATTTTAACTATACTCAAATGAATTTTTTTAATAATCAGTTAATATTTTTTAAATGTTATTGAGTTACATTGTCATGTGCTGTAACTCAATTCTTCCACACATTTATCTACTCAAATTCTTACTTCAGCACACCATGGCACCATTTGGTTCTCAACTGACATGAACATTTCATTTTCATATTTAATCTACCCATTTTTCTAACTGATAGCAAACCCAGGTACTGAAATGAAGGAAATATCCTGTCATCTTTCCATATAATATTGTGGTCATACAAATAATCCAAAATATCCATTAGTTGAGTTGAAAGGGTGGTCACTTTGTCATCATAGTGAAAATATAATATCTGAAAATTCTTTCATAGAACTCTCAGACACCCCAGAATACATCCTAAGATCTCTGGGGTCTGAGAACCCCAGTTTGTAAACACTGTGTTACAACAAACCTCTCTTCTTTTCAACTCGCCTTCCTGAAAAGAGAGAAGTCCAGCAAATGGTTATGAATTGATTATCTTTTAGTTTTACTATCATATGTCATTATGTGGATATATCTTATCACCAGTGAGAAACCCCTCCAAATCTCACTTCCACATACCTTACTTGTGGGAAAGACCACTCTTGGGTCCTCCAAACCCACCTGGTGCTACTGTCTTCTCTTTTTGCCTCTGCCCACAAAGGAGAGTATTTGGCTCCTCTCTCCGTGGAGTATAAATTTTATTAATTCAGCCTTCTAATTTTTGGCTGTTGTTCCTTAGTCTTCTTTATTCCATTTGTTACCTTCTGTCTATCAACTGCATTTTGTTAGCTCAAGTCTCTATTTCCAACAATTAGAAATTTTGGTTGAAGATTCTGGAAACATAGGCCAATATGCACCAAGGTGAACCTGTGATTAGCACTTGCTGGTGCATACAAGGTAAAATATTGTTTTGGGATAAATAACTAACATTAATTACAGCCTTAAGAAAATGATTGAAGAAAATTAGCTAATGATCCTTAACCTAATTCTGCTGTTTAACTAATTAAAATCTATTTTCTCAAGTTCTGACATGGTATGTAACACCCTGAAGAAGAAAAACAGATTGTTGTTTATCTTACCTGTGCACCCCAAGCACCAGAATCTTGGCCAAAGTTGTTTGTTGAATTCTTCTCATCCAGGTATCTATTGATAACAATGTCAAAAGGTGGGTATTCTTTAACTTGGATCTGCATAAAGATAACAAAAACTTAGTTACAGATTACTGATCTCTTTTCATGGGATGAGATCCATTTTTCCATTCATTTCTCCAATATTTATTAAGCACAAGGTATATGCTTAATACTTATTCCTAGGTATTAACATTGTACATCTCTAAATATTGTAAAAAGCATTCCTAAATTTCAGGGGGTTTACAATATAGGAAACTAGTAAACAAGGCTAGAAAAGGATGTATTCATTAATTTACTAAACACACACATACACATACACACACAGAGAGAAAGAGCATTTACTATAGGCCAGTCAGTATTCTAAAACTTTTAAAAACATCAGACCAAGAAAATTTCATAATAACCCTGTTAGGTACTTAGTATCATCTCCATTTTTCCTAGGAAGAAACTGAAGTTCATAAAGGTGAAGTGGTCCAAGACCATAGCACTATTAGTGGAGGAATTGGGATCTGAACCGAGAAAGTATAGCTCCAAAGTGCTTACTACACATGCTGTTACCAAAATACATTTCCTAAATGTTGTTCACAGAAAGAGTTCTATGGGACAAGTCATTTTAGGAATACTTCATACTCTCCTATCTCTACAAAATTCATAATGCACATTAGCATATTAAATCCAACTATAACAAAACCCATTTAGCTTTAATTAAAACAAAGATGCTCAACATCACTCAGAGAAATTCAAATCAAAACCAAAATGAGATATCACCTTATACCTGTCAGAAAGATTAGTATCAAAAAGACAGGACAAAAGACAAAGACTTTTGTCAAAAAGACAAGTGTTGGTGAGGATGTAGGGAAAAAAGGGAACCCTTGTACACTATTAGTGGGAATTATTGGTGCAGTCACTATGGAAAACAGTATGGGGGTTCCTCAAACATTAAAAATAGAATTACTAGATAATCTAGTAATTCCACTATTGGGTATTTACCCAAAGAGAATGAAAACACTAATTTTAAAAGATATATGTACCCCTATGTTTATTGCAGCATTATTTATAATAGCCAAGATATGGAAGCAACCCAAGTGTGCAGCCATACATGAATAAAGTTGGTGTGATACACACACACACACAATATATATATATATATACACACTATATATATATAGATATATACACATACTATATGATATATATACATATCATATATATGTATATGATATATATTATATATATGATATGATATATCATATGATATATATGATATATATACACTATATAGTGTATATGATATATACATATGATATATGTACATGATATATACATATATGTACATGATATATACATATGATATATGATATAGTATCACATATGATACTATATGATATATACAATGGAGTATTACTCAGCCACAGAAAAGAATGAAATCTTGCCATTCACAACAACAGGAATGAACCTTGTGGGTATAATGCTAAGTGAAATAAGTCAGAAAGATACATACCATATGATTTTACTCATATATGGGATTTAAGAAACAAATGAACAAAGGAAAAAAATGTAAAACAAAAACTTAGAGAATTAGTGGATACTAGAGGGGAGGTAGGTGGGAGGATGGGTGAAGTAGGTGAAGGGAATTCAAGAGAACACTTATCCTGGGTCACCCTGGGGGGCTCAGTGGATTAAGTGACTGGATTCAGCTCAAGTCATGATCTCATGGTTCATGGGTTTGAGCCCACATTGGACTCTATGCTGACAGCTCAGAGCCTGGGACCTGCTTTGGATTCTGTCACCCTCTCTCTCTGCCCCTCCCCCACTTGGACTATGTCTCTCTCTCTCCCCCCCCAAAATAAATAAAACATTAAAAAAATTAATAAAGAGTACACTTATCTTGATGAGCACTGAGTAATGTATAGATTTGCTGAATCGTATTGTATACCTATACGACACTATATGTTAATTATATTTTAATATAACTAATACTAATACAACACTATATGTTAATTATATTTTAATAAAAAAAACCCAAGTGCTTTTACTTTATTTACATTATGAAGACTTCTCAAAAGGCAAGATAATAATCAGAATGAGTATTTTTAAGTGTCTTCCATGTGCCTGGAGCTGAAAAGCACAGCACCACACCAATTTAGGGAATAATCTCTACATCCAGAATGCCTTAGTTTAAACCCCAACTCTAACACACTATTAGACAGTCTAGGTTAGGCTATGATGGGCTAATAAATAAACTCTAAAATCTCAGAGGCTTGATTCAGTGAGGAATTATTGCTCATCATGCAAAGCACAATGTAGATTTTTCTCATGGGGCAGCTCTGCTGGAGTTCTTCCCAAAGGGATGACTCAGAGACTCATGTTTCTTTAATCTCATAGCTCTGCTACCTTCAACAAATGACCTCAATGTGATCAAGGGAAGAGAAAAAGGGAAGGTGATGGTTTGCGGCTGTATTTTATAGGCAGGCCAAGAAATAATATCCATCATCTCTGTCCACACTTCATCAACTAGAAATCAATCAGACTACCCTCTACCTAACCACAGGGTAGACCAGGAAATGGAGCTTTTTGGTGTGGTTGAGAAAGAGTTCATGACTGTCAGTGAACGTGTAATATTGCTAACCATGTAAACTTGGGCAAGTTACTGAACTCCTTTGTGCCTCAGTTTCCTTATATATAAAATGGGTATAAGTTATCTCATTGGATTGTTATGAAGGTTACATGAGTTACTATTTTTAACCACTTAGAATCACATTTTAACCACAGGTATCTGATTCAAATGTGCAATCATATATAATCCTAATTCTGAAGGGCAAATATCAATATTTAAAGAAGAGGAAAGAGAGCCTCAGAGAGACTAGGTGACCTGCCTAAAATCACCCAGGTGCTGTATTAGCCAGCTGTTTTGTTTCTTTAGAGAAATAAAAACAATAGGATGTATATATACATTTATAGAAACGAATCCATTGTAAAATATTGGCTCATGTTATTATGCAGACTGGTAATTACAAATCTGCAGTATGTGCCAGTAGGCTTGAGACCCAGGAGAATTAATGGTACAAATGAAGTTCAGGGTCTGGCAAGCAGAGGAAGATCAGTTTTTGTTCAAATCAGGTCTTCAACTAGTTAGATGAGGTCTACACACATCATAGAGGACAATCTACTGTATCAATTAAAATGTTAATGTCACCTAAAAACAGCCTTGCAGAAACACCAGAATAATGTTTAACCAAGTAGCTGGGTACCCTGTGGCCCAGTCAAGTTAACACGTAAAATTAACTATCACAGCAATCCCTATCAAAATAAAACCAGCATTCTTCACAGAACTAGAACAAACAATCCTAAAATTTGTATGGAACCAGAAAAGACCCCAAATAGCCAAAGCGATTTTGAAAAAGAAAACCAAAGCTGGAAGCATCACAATCCTGGACTTCAAGATGTATTACAAAGCTGTAATCATCAAGACAGTATGGTACTGGCACAAGAACAGACACTCAGGTCAATGGAACAGAATAGACAACCCAGAAATGGACCCACAAACATATGGCCAACTAATCTTTGACAAAGCAGGAAAGAATATCTAATGAAATAAAGACAATCTCTTCAGCAAATGGTGCTGGGAAAACTGGACAGTGACATGCGGTAAAATGAACCTGGACCACTTTCTTGCACCATACACAAAAAAAAAAATGGATGAAAGACCTAAACATAAGACAGGAAGCCATCAAAATCCTAGAGGAAAAAGCAGGCAAAAACCTCTTTGACCTCGGCTGCAGCAACTTCTTACTCAACATGTCTCTGGAGGGAAGGTAAACAAAAGCAAAAATGAACTACTGGGACCTCATCAAAATAAAAACCTTCTTCACAGTGAAGGAAACAGATCAGCAAAACTAAAAGGCAACCGACAGAATGGGAGAAGATATTTGCAAATGACATATCACATAAAGGGTTAGATCCAAAATCTATAAAGAACTTATCAGACTCAACACCCAAAAAACAAATAATCCAGTGAAGAAATGAGCAAGAGACATGAATAGACACTTCTCCAAATAAGACATCCACATGGCCAACCAACACATGAAAAAAATGCTCAACATCACTCATCATCAGGGAAATACAAATAACAACCACAATGAGATACCACTTCACACCTGTCAGGATGGGTAACATTAACAACTCAGGCAACAACAGATGTTGGCGAGGATGAGGAGAAAGAGGATCTCTTTTGCACTGCTGGCGGGAATGCAAACTGGTGCAGCCACTCTGGAAAACAGTATGGAAGTTCATCAAAAAATTAAAAATAGAACTACCCTACAACCCAGCAATTGCACTACTAGGTATTTATCCAAGGGATACAAGTGTGCTGTTTCGAAGGGACACATGCACCCCAATGTTTATAGCAGCACTATCAACAATAGTACTTTCCAAAGTATGGAAAGAGCCCAAGTGTCCATCAATGGATGAATTGATAATGAAGATATGGTTATGTATATATAATGGAGTATTGCTCAGCAATCAAAAAGAATGAATTCTTGCCATTTGCAACAATGTGGATGGAACTAGAGGGTATTATGCTAAGTGAAATTAGTCAGAGAAAGACAAATACCATATGACTTCCCTCATGAGGAATTTAAGGTACAAAACAGATGAAAATAAGGGAAGGGGAGCAAAAATAATATAAAAACAGGGAGGGGGCCAAAACAAAGAGACTCTTAAATATGGAGAACAAACAGAGGGTTGCTGAAGGGGTTGTGGGAGGGGGGATAGGCTAAACAGGTAAGGGGCACTAAGGAATCTACTCCTGAAATCACTGTTGCACTATATGCTAAGTAACTTGTATTCAAATTAAAAAATAAATAAATTTTAAAAATGTTTTGAATTAATAAAAATCTTATAGAGTGAAAAAATAAATTAAATTAACCATCATAGTTGCCATATATCAAAACATTCAGAACCTTTCTTGAGTCTTCTGATCCATCCATCGTTTTAGGGACTTGTTGGCTTACATAGAATCTAATCTATAGTAGAAGATTCTTTCATCCATTCAACAGGTTTTTCTCAATCACTTAAACTTTTAAGGATGTGGGAAAAAGAAGGGCAAACAAAATGACCCAGACTCTGATCTCAAAAAATTTATAGGTAGTGAGAAAGTCATTTATTTGTACAACAATTGTGTCATCACCCTATCCATCCGTGTTGTCACATATACTTACAAACATGCACAACCATATTCTAGTAGGAATCTGACTGCAAGTTCCTACTGAATGTCTCAGATATTACCCAACATCCCCAAAGGCTCAAACACCACACGAAACACAATGATGAAGAAGGCATTTGCTTCATTCTTACAGGAAACAAGATTGGTTTCTATGTACCTATTCAAGCCTGAAAGGTCATATTTTGGTCTTTATCACTGCTTGGTACAACCAAAAATTTCCTAAACTAGGCACACTTAGAAAATGAGAACTTAAAAGGTCTATAGGTTATTTGGTACCAGGCTGGTTCAGCTAGATCACAAATACCTGTAATTGGCATTTACTCTCTTATGTTGATTTTTTCTCTTAGAGCCACACGGTACCCCCAAAGTGTACAAAATGAATTCTATCATTACCCTGGTAAGCAATGCAAAGGCAGAAGTTATTTTCAGTCTAAACCTTTCAATTGAATAAGCAATGATCAGAAGTGATTTTCATCTAACAAAAAATTATGCCTAATATATATGTTTGTGTCATTTCTGATATAAACTCAAATCTCCTGGAGAAGGATAACCTTGTCCAATTTGCTTTTATAGGCAAAGCGCAACTCTAAGAAGAAAAACATTTGATAAATACAGTTGATTCAGAATCAGCAAACAGTACTAGACATCTATAATGTGAACAGACACCATATTTTCCATTATAAATATTAGGATACATCATCTAGTACATAAACAGTTTGAATTAAAAGTTTATGTGAAAATCTTACAAACGAAGAAAATGATTTTGCATATAGTTTCATATTTAATGAAGTATTATTACTGAAAAGGGAAGAAAAGAGCACATGAAATGAGATTGTCTCAGAAAATCCTAGACAGTCTCTATTACTATGGTCTGTCCTAGACATTTAACGTACAGTGTCTCATTTTGAGATTAGTTAAAAAATTAATGATTCCTGAAAAGATTAAATAGGTTCAATAAATGATATGAAAGAAAGAATCCAATTCAACATTTAGTGACCATTTAGTGACCAGTTAATAAGAAGTATATAAAAATAGGCAAATAGACTTTAACGTCAAGCAGTGTAAAACTGAATGATAGGAGACATACTCAAGTAATAGTGACATGAGGCAGATTACGGTGAGTGCCCTTGGAAGTCTCCCCAGTTTGAGTAATAATCATTCCTGGTAGATTTGGGGAGCCAGGCTTGTTGCCGCTTTAACAATTCCCCAACGTTCAGACAACAGATCAGGAAAGTTCTAAGTGAAACAGATTTATTAAGGATTTTTACCAACCAACCAACAAACCAACCAACCTTTTTACAGAGACTTGATGTTAGATGCAGAGTGTGACACTTAGGTTCCATTGCTCTTGTGCCCAAGTTCACAGAACTGGGCTGCATATCACTGTTTAAGCTCATTTGATGAACTCCTCTCTCCTCCATCCTCTAAGCTGATCAAGGTTTTCCTGCACTAAGTGACCGTCTAGAATGTCACTAAAACTCATCCCCTTTCTTACCCTCTGCCTGTTAATTATCAATGGGGGGCAGATCATGAGAACAAATAATGCTAAAGTCCATGGGCTTAGCTGCATCCACCCTAGAGGTGAGTGTAAATGCAGAGTCTGGCGTTCCTGTTCCCGTTCCGGTCTAGCAAAGGCCAGAGGAGAGGATGTGCAAAATGCCTGTGAGTTCAGCAAAGGGAAACAACAGAGTTTTTGTGAGACAGATGGAATCTGAGAAGGTGTTGAAAAGCTGGTAAGAATGGGGAGAGGGGTGTTAGAGGAGTGCTTTCTAGGCAGAGAGAAGGGCCAACAAGCATCAGGAGCAGGAAAACATGACCAGGGAATTGTGAACAGACTCGTCAAAATAAAATGTAAGTTTGT
Source organism: Herpailurus yagouaroundi (assembly GCF_014898765.1). Lineage (NCBI taxonomy): Eukaryota > Metazoa > Chordata > Mammalia > Carnivora > Felidae > Herpailurus > Herpailurus yagouaroundi. Next base: position 23,009,989 of record NW_024412428.1, on the reverse strand, counting down.
AAGTTCCCCCCTCGCACCCCCTCCCCAAAAAAGAAGAAAAAACTAGAAACATTGACTCAAGCACCATTCTACAGGGCTTCATACTCAGTTTGAAGGCTTTGACCTAATTTTATGTGAAACTTCATCTCAGTCCACAAACTTCCATGTGTAAACAATATAACTTGGTTTCAATCATTCAACTTCATTTCTAGTTTAAGCCCCACTCTGCTGAACTGGGCAGAAATTTGAATCTCTTTTTTTCAGTATTCTTCCCTTTTTCTCCCCCTGAATGAGTAAGTTCAGGGTTTGCATCATGCCCAGGCATCGGGAAGTCATTGGCCTACAGGATCTTTGAGTCTCCCATCCAGTTTACTGCACAGATGTTTCCTTCCTAGCTTGCCAGCCCCTGAGGTTCCTTCCAAAGGCCAATTATTGCCCTATCTGTCTAATATAACATATGGTCACCCCCACAACCCCAAATCCCCAGCAGTGATACTGAGAAGCCCAAATTCCCTCTCTAGAATTCCACAAACTTCTCTAAGTCTTTGCAATTACTGGTTGCACGGGTTAGAAAGTGGACCATGTCCAGGGGCGCCTGGGTGGCGCAGTCGGTTGAGCGTCCGACTTCAGCCAGGTCACGATCTCGCGGTCCGTGAGTTCGAGCCCCGCGTCGGGCTCTGGGCTGATGGCTCAGAGCCTGGAGCCTGTTTCCGATTCTGTGTCTCCCTCTCTCTCTGCCCCTCCCCCGTTCATGCTCTGTCTCTTTCTGTCCCAAAAATAAATAAAAACGTTGAAAAAAAAATTTAAAAAAAAAAAAAAAAAAAAAAAGAAAGTGGACCATGTCCTTACTATTACCACCATTACCACATCACCACACATCTTTTCCCTCCAGCACAGACTGCAGCTGCTCTTTAGTCTGGGACAATCTTGACTCCTGCAGGTTTTTTGATCAAGAAACTGTTGACAACCCGAGCTCTCGTTCTGTGTTCAAGGGCTCCGTCTTTTGGGAAAAAAGTGTATGAACTCCCTGATTATTTCCGTTTTTAATTCTACCTCATCTCTGCCCTGAGACAATGAACAGGAGGACTGGCTAACTGATGGAATGAAGAGGATGTAATAATCAAGGGAAAGGAAAAAATATTTAATGTATAAAAATATTATTCCATTAAATATATATGCAATGGAGGGTGTGGGAGACATTGTAGGTTTGAAGAGCATTATAATAATTATTCTGGAAGCAGAGTGCAAGATGGCTTGGAGGAGGTCTAATATAAAATGAAGAAACAAAAATATTATAACTGGTCACAGTGAGGCAGGCCAGTGGCAGTAAGGATGGAAAAGGGAAGACGAATATGAGAGATTCTGAAAAGCTGAGACCACTGGGACTTAGCTTATAACCTAATAAATATGACAAGCAAAGAAAATGAAGCAGCTATTAAGAGGATGCTAGAGGGAATAACGATGGCATTCTGAAGAAGAAAAATCAAAAAGTGAAAGAGCTTATTTACAGGAGAAAAATAAATTCCATTTTGACAATACCCAGTTTCAGATGTCAATATCATCCCTAGATGAGGATTCCCTGGAAGTGTTTGGAAATCAGAATCATGGCTCAGGAGAGGCATCATCCAAAGTGCCTCAATTCTTTTATGGAACCAAGTCATGTGAATCAACTAATTAATTTCATTCAAATTATGATAGTCTAGAAGGGCAGAAGGGCATCTATGGTTGTAGGGAATGATTCTTTGCACATGGTAATGGGAAAAACATGTATATTTGGAAGCTGAAGGAAAACAGGAGAAACAAAGAGCAGACATGAGAGAGAAGAAAGACCTAAGAAAGAGGGGTGGCCATTTGTGTCAAGAGCTTTAGAATCTTCTAAACCAGGAACCAAAGGAGAGTCAAAAAAAAACGTGGAAATGTGAAGGTCACTGGAGGTTTTCCCAAGGCTGATGTCTGCTAGAGAGTGCAGCTTGGAGATATATTGCAGATTTGAACTTGCCTATATGGTGTGGGAACCTTCTTTCATAAAATCTAGTATCAAAGGGATGGAAGAAATGAGACTGTGAAGCTAATTCAGAAGGAGTGACACAATGAGAGAGACAAAAGAACAACTCCCAACTCTTCTCCAAAGTCTTTGGACCTTGGTTAAACTAGTCCCTACTTTATAGCTTTGGGATCTTTGTAGACTCTGCCAGCTACCTGGAGTGCTCTTTCTTCTGTCCTTCCCTCCTTCATCTTTCTAAGCATCAGTTTTTCATTTGTAAATGGGGACTAATAATACCTACCTTAATCGTTATAAGGAAAATAAATCAAGCTGCAAATGAGCCTATATCAGTAACTGACACATAGTAGATAGATATGTGGCAGTAGTATTTTACTAAGAGTTGTACTAAACAAAAATTATAATCCACACAAAACTACCGTAGGGCAATAGAAAACTATTATTCATGACGTTAGTATTGGAGAGGCTATAACTGATACAGTGTCAGATTGCTTATATCTGGGAAGAAAAGAATTGCCTAAAAGCAGAGCCTTGCCCAAGGCAGACACAGTGAGAAATGGACCCGAGGAACTGACAACTCCAAGAGGTACTTAGGAGAGAGCAATGCTGGGGTAGCTCCTCTATAATCTCCATTAGCTTCATCAAGCCACCTCCAGTAATCCTAAATTGCATGAAAACTTAGCTTCAAAATGCATGCCCTGGTCCCCTCTTCCAAAAATTGGAAGGTGTTTAATTTGACTTTCCATTTCCCAAAAAGTTTTGGGAACACCAGAAAGGAATGTAGTCCAGGGTTGGTAAGGCTCTAGGCAAGAATCAGAGGAACCATTCCTTGTTCTGCCTCTACTCAGCCAAGAGACCTTGAACCAGTCATTGAATCCCTTTGGTCCTCAATTTACTTGTCTATAAAACAAGAGAATTAGACTAGATCAGTGGTTCTCCACAGAAGCAGCACTACCCACAGGGGGACATTTGAGTCATGGGTGGGAAATGGCCATGTGTGGGAGAAGTTCTGGTTGTCACAGGAATGGATAGTGCAATTGGCATTTAGCAAGTGTGGATAGGGATGCTAGATGTCCTTCAACGCTTAGCACAGTCTGGGACAATCAGAAATTGTTCTGCATCCTGCATGACTTTCTAATGTCCCTCTGTCATTGAGGTAAGTGAAGGACTTTATTATAGTTAATTAACCTAAAACCTGTTTCACACAGAGAAGCAGAATATTTTTGCACAGTTTTAAAATATACTGGTCCTACTAGTTTTTATTCCAATATCTACCTGTACTTCTGCACTTGCATTGTACAGAATGGCTCCTGATCTTTTAAATCTAACTCACTCACCATAAGTACAAGTCCCATCTACTCCAGTACGTCTTCTTTCATCAGACCTGTAAATCTAGTATTGAAATATGTATCATCATCACTTTCATTTTATTTCTCTTCTAGTTAGGGTATTTTTAGATGTATACATACTCAAATTACTTGTCTATGAATCTTACTTTAGGGTAGGACAAGGGTGTCACCAAGGATTCGTTATAAAAGTGTTCTTGGGTCTGAAAGGTTGAGAGTCACTATACTAGACGCTCTGATGTTCCCCCTTCCTCTAAAATTCCATGACACACCATTTGTCCACATTGTCTTCCTCTGCGGGCAAACTACAGGGGGAAAGTTGAATATTTTACTTGTTGCAACATTCTATGCTGCACTTAAGTGTATACTCAATTGTGGTGCCATAACTATTGACCTTTCTGCCCACAAATAGCCATTCCAGACTTAAATAACCTAAGTAAATCATCAACAAATAATGGAACCTGAGTTGAGCCACATTCATATTTACTACCAATTTCTTGTCACCTACACAAGACACATTCAGGGCATTGCAATTATGCTAATTTTTAATGAAGATGACTCTCCTTTTAATAGGTCTCTGAACCTCATGCCCAGCTTACTTTGCCTCAGTGAGCTCCCACATCTTGTTCCTCTTGAAAGACTTCTTAATTTGTTTTGCTACCAAAAGAGATAAATGAAACTATTTTTCAAGAAAAACAGAAACTTTTGATAGAGTTGAAATGACATGTCAAATACAGACAGCCGAAATAAGTTGTGTTTGGTTACTGTCTATGTTTCTTGAAGAAAATAATCACCATTGGGATTCATGCAATTCTGAAGCACTGGAACAGTCGAAGTCATTTATTTTTGTTTCACCTCTGAAAAACACAGCCATGACAAAAAGTACAGAAGTGATGCATATTTTAAAGCTTAGCTATTTCACTCCTCCCCTTTTATTTTGAAAAAAATAATGTCTTTATTTTTCTATAACCAGATTAAATTTTCATCTCTACCCATCATCACTTCCACCTGATGGCATGATAATTAACTCAATTCCAAGTGAAGTCTGTCAAATCCAGTGATCTCAATCACTTTGGGTTTAACTTAATTTCTTTTAGAATTTTCTCCACACCTTATCCTTCAGGGTATAACACAGGTAAGGAGGAAGCTATTCATTCCTCTATCTTCATCTATGGTAGCCCGTATGAAAGCCACAGGCACCTCCTAATATTGGTGTCTACTGGAAAGCCACTGCTTAAAATTGTACTGTCCACACTGCTGTTTTCAGGTGCATTGCCCAGGCCTGACCCTATGGCCACTTCTGCGTCCTTCCTGCTCTTGGCATCTCATTCAAAACACCCTTAACCACCAAGGAAATAGCTGACTGTTTCCCACATTCCACTGGCATCAGAGAGAACTCAGACCCAAGATGCTGCATGCAGCCATATTTTTTTCTGATGTGTTGTCATGGTTCAAGGATGCTTCTGTGGGAACAAACATTTCCAGAGCAGAGAGATCCCCAAGGGTGCCATTTATCTCATTTACTCTTAGATCTCCAAATTTAACGTGGAATAGGGTTCCTTCATCCCCTGCCCCTGCACAGGACTTGGCACATAGGAAGGCCAGATGAGAAAGATGCACACAGCTTCTCACAACAGGATCTAACTCTCTTGCTTTATCTCCCAGTCAATCTGTCTGTCTCTTTCTCTCAACATTTATCTCCCCCTCCCACCTCCAAACTCCAAACTCTAGGGGCACTTATGTAATTTTTGATTGGCAAATGAGGAAAAGAGTTCTCTCATTCACTATCTTTTTCAAATTCTTTTTTGTCTTATAAATGATCTAAGGCTTTAAGAAGTTTAACATCTTCCTTCCATTTACAGGCAGTGAAGTAAAACGATCTCTCATAGATTGGTAATGGAAGTTTAGATGATACAAACTTTCGACATTAGCTTTTGTGAGATCTAAATAGTTCTATTCCTGTGAATCTGGCTTAATAGTCATAACACTGAAATTAATTTTACATAAAAATGCTAAATAACCGTGTCATTTATAATAGCCCAAAATGAAAACCATCCATGTCCAAATATATAGAAGCAGAAAATTACAGCACTTTTCCGTGATTCAGTAACATTCAACAATTAGAAATTGTGTTCAGTAAAGGGATTAGCAATACAGAGTGATACTTACAATAGAAAGTTAAATTAAAAAGTAAGTGTAAAATATACAGCAGATTTCAAAGACTTCGTATAAAGAAAAAGAACGTAAAATATCTCACTGATAATTTTAATACTATTTACATGTTGAACTGACGATGTTTTATGTGTGTTGGATTAAATAAATTTTTACAGTAATTTCACCCGTTTCTCTTAACCTTTTTAATGTGACTACTAGACAATTTTAAATCACTTACGTGGGTCAAATTATATTTCTTTTAGGACAGTGCTACTCTAGAGAGTGACCCAAAAGAAAGACCAGTGAATGCTGTGGTGCTCCACAGGTGCACATGAAGTGAACCACCCCCAAAACAGAGATGCTTTCAACAGATACTTCTGTCTCTCTTAGAGGTGCTTCCTTTTCTAATATTTTTCTTCTACTCTTCTGAGCACACAGAGTAAGGGCTTCTGATAGATGTGAACCTCTTCTGACCTCATTACTCGAGCATTTGATGACACCCCCCCCCCCGTCTCCCTACTAGGGAGAAAGCCTGGACCCTATTGCTAGGACGGCAGCAGCAGCTAGCCAGAGGCAAGCTGCCCTTGAAGAGCAGCAGGTATCTGAATCCAAGTGAGTGGGCAGAGCAATTGGAAATACTTCAAATGTTAATATTAAATACAGATGGTCTCTGAATAAAAACCAATACATAATTATAAAGCCTCTTTACCTGATTCTTTGTCTATTAGTCCCCTGTGACATTTTGTTCAGAGGCTACTCAAAGCGAATGCTGCAAATCCTAAAAATCTCTTTAGAAGGCATCCCTGTACCCTTACCTGAGGTGAGGTCATTGACAGAGACTCAGCCTGTAACTTCAAAGGTCTCCTGCTGGGAGAGAAAGGCTCAGAGGACGGAGGTGGGAGGGGAGGCACCACCTCACCCAGGGACCCAGATGCTGCCCAGTCATGGGCACTCAGCCCCAGGCTCAGGCCATTTGGACACACAAGTGACAGGAAGAGTGAATTACTTAGCCAAGGCTCTTAGCTGGGGCTTTCAGTAACTGATTTGTTGTTGCTGTTGTTTTTCTTAAGGGGAACTGTGCAAGTCAGCAAAACACAGAAAATAAACCTTCCTCTCTGAGCCTGGCACACCCAATATACCCTGATTAAGAGCACATCAATCCTACAGGCTGTCATCCAACAACCAGCAAGCAATTTCACTGTGCTCCTTTATTAAGAAGTGCACATTTTTATATTTCATCTCTTCTAAGGATTGCTATTATTCATCAAAAGCTGATCTACAAATTATTTATGGTTTATTTTCAGAAGCCGTGAGCTCATTTAATTTACAACGAAGGAAGAGCTATAACTGTGTGGTGGCAATGACATTACACTTCTCAAAACTCTGCCTTTGCTAAATGACAACCTTGCCATCTGCATTTGCCCTCCAGGTTTCTCTAGAGCTTTGTCTGTCACCAAATGAGCAAAGCATTTCCCTGTTCTCCAACTGCCTGCAGGTAGAAAGACCTCAGTTTCTCAGGAGCTTTGCTGAACTTGTCCCACACTGCAACTGACTTGGTTTAGCCACCTGTTATTTTTTATTGCATCTTCCTCTCTCCTGACCAGCTTTGTAGTTTTGCCACAGATCAGAGCAACAGAGGTGCTCCGGGGCAGGCCTCCGTTTCCCTGTCCTAATGCCCCTTTTACCTTGCACACACACACGCTTCCTGGAAACACGTGCATCTTGGTCAATTGTTTTCTTGCTCTTGCCTTGTCTGAGCCAGAGCTGTGCAGTGAGGATCGTGGGGGGACTGCAGGCATCAGGACTGAGAGAAAAAGCGCCATGTGTTTCCATGACAGGGAAATGATTGACCGCGAAAGATCTACAAGGAGTTCGAGGGCCTACCTTTCCATGCCTTCAATGCTGTTGTGAATGGAACTTTCATTACCTTGTACCAGCAGCAGCTCAGGAAGCTCGACTGCTGTTTCCTGAAAAGAGGCTTAAAGAAGAAACAAGATCAAATAGATCTTCATACTCCCTGGCCAACAAGCAATTTCCCTCATGTGGCCTTTTGTCAACTGTGGCTGTGCAGGCTTCAGCATTAACAATGCTTTTTTTCTCCAGTTATGAGGACTGCTCAGGCTATAAACAGGCAAGTCGTTACAGAAACCCATTGTTCTCAGAGAGGCCCGAGCAAAGAACACATCTTACTGGGGGGTTTTCTCCCTTTGAGGCTCTCAGTGTGAAATCAGAGTGACTCTCTGAGAAGTCTATTTCATGCTTTAAGTTTATAGAAAACCTCTTTCAGATACTTTGGATATATAAAGCAATAGGTTCCCCTATTTGATCCCTCCAGCTTTATATCTGGGCAGCAACCCACTCTTAGCTTCCCATCAGGCATCTATGATGTCTATGAAGCTTCTGAGGAAGGCTGTCTCTGCCTTCTAATTTCTCATATCAAAAATTACTTTCAATGGTGACTCCCATGAGGATTCATTTTCACCTGTTACTATTCTTCTTCCATCTACTCCCTGGACACGAGGATTTAGCTTGATATTTGTATGTCTTAAGCATTTAATGCCTGCCTCACCTGTATCACCTTCCACATTCACATCTTGTCGTCCTTCTTTCTTACACCTGCTCCTTATCTCTAGTCAGTAAGGACATAGAAAACTTTACTCATGAAGTATTTGCAGAGGAAGCAAATAGAAAAGCATGTAAGTGAATGCCAGGAGACAGGGGCTCTTCAGTTCATACTCAAATTAAACAAACCGTTAATATTTTAGCTAAGACATTATAATTAACTGCCAGTTGTTTTAGAGGATTTCATCACTAATGATTACCTAGGCATTCAAACCAAAAGCAAAGGAGAGAGAAATCATTGTGAGTTTTGAATTCTGTTGCTCTTGGCTTCCCAGGCCATTTAAAATAAAGAGGAAGCTTGATTTCATGCTTATTTTAAAAATTACCCCAGCAAGCTCAAGTTTCAGACTAACCAATAAATATTTGTTGATTATTCAATGAATAAAACTTGATATCCAACAACTTGCTCAGTTCCTGAAATATGTTAAGCCTGATTTATGTTGGCAAATAATGGTTTGAAAGAAGGAACTGGGAAAGAAAGCACTAAGCACCTGAAGGTGAGAATAAAAAATGTTGAGATAAAGAAGGCTAGAACCAGACAAGAAGGGGAGCATGAAAGAGAGAACCACTTTGTCACCAGTTTGACCACAGGGTGACATTTCCTGAAAGCGACTGGATATCATTGTAATGGTCTGAAAGTGTAAAAAAGAGTCCTTAAGGAATCAAGAACCCACCCTAGTGCCAGGAGATCTGATCATTAATGCAATTATGAGGTATTTTATAACCCCCTTTCTAGAATAATACAGTATTCATGTAGCTACCTGAACATTAGAACTATTTAGGAGCTTTTCTTTAAAAATACTGTCTGGAAACTTAACAGAAACCCATGGAGGAGGGGAAGTAAAAAAAAAAAAAAAGTGGTTAGAGTGGAAGAGAGCCAAAGCATAAGAGACTCTTAAAAACTGAGAACAAACTGAGGGTTGATGGGGGGTGGGAGGGAGGGGAGGGTGGGTGATGGGCATTGAGGAGGGCACCTTTTGGGATGAGCACTGGGTGTTGTATGGAAACCAATTTGACAATAAATTTCATATATTAAAAAAATAAATAAATAAAAATAAAAATACTGTCTGGAATCTATAAATCCAGGGCCGGGGAAGAGGAGGTACAACATGAGCCTGGAACACCTTGCCTTGCTAGAAAGTAAGGAGGTGTTGCCAGTACACACACACACACACACACACACACACACACACACACACACACACTGGAAACATGTCAAAAAGACATAGAAGGCAGCTAGGTCAGCTTGAAGGGGCTCCTACTGGCCACACCTAGGACAATCTGAGCATCTAAACAGGTAAGAATAGTTTTAGATAATAATCCACTGAATAAAATAGGAATCTATGAGTCCATACTGATAATGTAGATAGATAAAGACAGAGCATAAACACACAGAAACATAATGTAATGTTATGGTAAATGTAGAGATTGTTTTTCTGGGGCCAGAATCAACAATGATTGTTAAACCTACAAGTGTAATACTTGATGAAAGGTGCAATATATGCATTATCTTAAAGTACTTAACCATAAATTGCTTGTTGTTTGCAAGAGGAAAAATGGTAACTGTCAGGTGGAGAAATTGTACAAAACCTTTACTGAGTGATCGAATCTAATATCATTAAGGAGAGGTAGATGGGTTTTAAGCACCTCTGGACAGGATGCCCCGAGAAAGGCACACATCACTTTTATAGCATTCTGGCAAGGGATACATAACCTGAATCGAATTATGAGGAAACATGAAGTGCAAACAATGTAAGGCTCATTCTATGAAATAAATTACTTGTATTTGTCAAAAGTGTCAATGCAACAAAAGACAAAAAAAAGAGAAACATCGCAGATGGAAGGAGATTAGCAAGACATGGAATATGACTGCATTCCATAACCCTGGACTGGATCCTTTCTTGAAAGAATAACTATCTATAAAGAGCACTGCTGGGGCGCCTGGGTGGCGCAGTCGGTTAAGCGTCCGACTTCAGCCAGGTCACGATCTCGCGGTCCGTGAGTTCGAGCCCCGCGTCAGGCTCTGGGTTGATGGCTCAGAGCCTGGAGCCTGTTTCCGATTCTGTGTCTCCCTCTCTCTCTGCCTCTCCCCCGTTCATGCTCTCTCTCTCTGTCCCAAAAATAAATAAACGTTGAAAAAAAAATTTAAAAAAAAAAGCACTGTTAAAACAATTGACAAAATTGGGCCATAAACAAAGTCACATTATAAACTACTACATAAAAATAGCACATCACTGTTAAATCCTTACAGCTGGATAACTCTACAGTGGTAATTTAAAAGAATATCCTTGACTCAGGAGAAAGGAAACAAATGTGGAAGATGTTAAAAAATTAGTAAATCCTGATAAAATGAATTCAAGAGCTCTGTGTTAATCTTGCAACTTTTGTGTGGATTTAAAACTATTTAGTTTTAAATTAGAATTCTTCCATTTAATTCCCCAGTGATTCTTTTAAAAAAAATTTTTTTTTACATTTATACATTTTTGAAAGACAGAGCACAAGCAGGTGAAGGGCAGAGAGAGAGGGAGACACAGAATCTGAAGCAGACTCCAGGGTCCCAGCTATCAGCACGGAGCTAGACGTGGGGCTCAAACTCACAAACCACACAGGGTTTGAACTCACAAACCGCGAGATCATGACCTGAGCTGAAGTCGGATGCACAACCGACTGAGCCCCAGGCGCCCCAATTCCCCAGTGATTCTGATACAGCACATCATGACTGGAATTTGGAGACCACTGAAGTAACAGTGTGAATGTCACCTAAAGAAAACTAATGAGATGCTTTCTCATCTTCTGTCCAGTTATTTTTATAATAGCCCTTGAATGAATAACCAATGTATTATCTGGAGTTCTTGTCCAAGTAAATAACAAGTTAGAAATTATCACAGGTATGAAATTAGAAGAGGAAATTCATATGCATTTATACTTAACCTTCTACATAAACTTTTCATGAAATCAATTACTTGTCTCAACACTTTCAGACTTTTCTAATTACATGTGCAATAATGATCTGCCTGTAGGCTTATTCATTATGATCATGACATTAATGACTACAAGAAAGAAACTTCAAAATTTCAGATACTCAGGTCCGTTTTGCTCTTTTCCTTCCTATTTCCTTTTCACTAATGATAAGACATTAAAACATCTTTGGAGGATACTTCTAATTGAACTATAAGATTCCATTTTAATAACTATATTTTTGAGTACTTTCTATGTGCCAGAAGCTTTCTGCTATATCAGGTGCTTTCATGCTATATCAGGAAAGGACAGGTCATGCTGCTGTAGTCAACACCATCAAAGATCTCAGTGGCTTATAAAAATGCAGGTTTATGACCTGCTCACACTACAGGTATTCTGCACATCAGCAGTGGGATTCTGCTCCCGGTACTTATTCAGGAAGCAAATTGACAGAGCAGCCACCATCTTGAACATTTGATCACCATATGCTAGAGGGAAAGAGGTCTTTAGAGGATTATGTACCAGGCCCAAAAATGACACCATAGCTTCCATCCACAATTCACTGGCCAGAATGTCATAGGGCCCCAGCCACCCAACAAGAAGTTAGGACTTAACAATGCTACCGTGGACCTAGGAGGTAGAGGTCTCCCATCCAACAGTGCTAATTCCTACAAGCCATGTTTCAAATTGTTTCTCCTTATCTCTGAGAAAGGCTTATAGAAATTTAGAAAATGCCCATAGTTACACAGTAAAGGAGTCAGAATTTGAACCCAGATCTGCGTGATTCCCAAGCCTGTGCTCATAGCCACTAAGATATGCTACATAGCTGCTCAATCCTGGCTCAGGATTTTACATACAGCTATGAAGAGGCTTTACTCAGTACCATGCAGACTAACATGGCAATGGAGGGACAGCCTTACCTGTGAGGGAAAATATTCTTTTAAACCAGCTACCTGGGCTGTCGAGCTCATTTCTACTGGTCCACCTTGGCCGTGTTACCCTTCAGCTTGCCAGCTAGCTACTCTCTTCCCCAGTTCACTTTCCACTGTCAGCATTTTCCCCTCCATCTCTGAGGTTTATTTGCCTCAGCTACTCTCTCAGACAAGCACATCAGAGACATGGCTGGTAGACTTCTTCCACAAATCCTGACCACAGTGATCTTCAGATGTGTTAGTACAACTTAACTGGGTAGTATTCCTATGTTCTCAGAATCTATTTATAGCTCAGAATTCTATAATGCAGCTTTATCATCTTCTGGATAATCTTGCCAGGACATTCCACTGTCATGTTTCTCATCAGTCAGCTGGTAATACTCAGTGAGCCCCTCCACATAAGAGTGGCCAGGCACAACATCATTGGGGTGGTTGGAGGACTGCAAAATCTCGTGCACAGAATGTGCAATGATATATATGTCTATTCCTATAAAAGAAAATGAGTCACGAATCAGAAACACTAATCCAGACTTTGGCCCCTAAGAAACAGATGAAGGAGCTAATGGATGAATTCCTTACTCTTTCTCAATCCCACACTTCTACCCCAAGAATTGTTTCTAGACAAGGTGCTTCTCTGTGGATTCTCCAGAGACACTACACATGGTAAAGCAATCAGTTTGATTTCTTGCAGGACAGTAACACATCACCTTGTAATTGCATTTGCTCCTTCCCCACTTTCCTTCCACTCTGTTGAAATCCTAGAATTGTACTCTTTAATAAAACATTATCTTGTATTATTTGCCTCAGTCTCTCTTTTCTAGGAAACTATACTTAAGATAGTAGGATTATGAGATACACATCCGCAAACTCTTCTATAATGGTATATTCTGGTATATTCATGGATCCAAAGATGCAGACCTATGACTTGGCATCACCATCGTGCATTGTCTTGCCCCCACCTTGACCCAGGTGAATGTCAATATTTTAAACTGTGACCACAGCAGAAAGTCTTGCAGGTCTCCCTTCTGCCTCTGAACATTCTTTTCTCTCTGCTTATAATGCCCTTGTTTCATTTGCAGAAACATATTCACCCTTTTAGTCTCTGATGCCAGTAGCTACCTCCCTATGAAACCGTACTTCACAGATTCTTTATTACCCAGGGCCAGATTCTCAATCTTTCCTACTGATCATACAATTTGTTCTTGTATAGGCTTTATTAGCAATGGAGGTAGAGTTGGGTTTTTTTTAATTAGCATATGCTTTGTATGATATTAAAATCAAGAAATGATCTGACAATAAAAAGGCTACTTGTGAAGTAATGTTATGCTTAACTTCTACTCTAAAAAGATGCTATAACCTTGCAACTAAGATTTTCCCAAGAAAAAGATTAATCAGACTATCTATTGCTTTTCAGAATTGATAGTTGCTGCTTCAAAAGTGAATTTACTCAAGTACTGGATCAAAACAAAACACAACAACAACAAAAAACCCATAGGACAAAATGAATTGATTTACTTTGGTTTGCACCCACATTTCGGCCCTGAGCAGCTCCAAAAAGAAAATCAGAAAAGGTGGTGATTTGCTAAGAAGTGAAATAGCCAATTTGAGGGATCTGCTGGGTATGCTGAGTTCTTTCTTAGTTCCTAGGGAGGAATGTAAGAGGCAGAAGCCAGGAAATCAAAGCAGGCACTGAATTCAAGGTTAGTTTTGTTCTATATTTGTCACATTCTAAATGAGTACTCAGTGGAGAACAAGAGCCCTGTTTGTTTAAAGCACATCTTTTCAATTTTCAAAAGCAAAAGTAATTATGGGGAAAAATTTCATTCAGGACACATGTGTGCTTACAAGAGCCTCTGTGTCCTTTCTCCAAATGTAACTACCAAGGCTTTTCAGAGCTGTCAGGACTGAGTGATCCTGGTGAACTACTGCTTTTTTCCCCTAAATAAAATGTGAGCTAAAAACCCTTCAGTTGGTGATAGCATCCGGGTCCACTACCGCATTAAAACCATCTACTTCATTTATAAAAATCTGCTTACATATCTTAAAACAGGAAGTGCTTTTGATTTTCATGGTTCCCATTCTATTTTAAGACTGTCTTTCATATACATTTCATGGTTTTCATAATGTTCTTGGAAGCCCAACTGTTGACCCTGTTCATTTTGTATATATTGTATCTTTTTCATTTTCTAGATACCAGCCAACTGTGCCATCTCCCACTCCTTTTTAAGTTCTTCCAATGTCAGAAATTTCTAGGGATTTTTACTCCTAGGACCAATATGGCTGCTGTCTTGCATCACTGTCATTGAGAAAGCTACCCTTTCTTTATGGGGATTGCAGAGTGCTCTCAGTGTTTATTCAGGTGACCCCTTGAATATAAAGGCATGGTTAATATTTATCTCTATGATGTAAATTATAAAAAAAAAAACAAAGTGGGAATTTTAATATCTGAAAAAACTGTAATGGAAGGCAAAAATGGCATGGGGAACAAAGAGGTATAGTAATACCAATTAAAAATAATAGGTAAGTTATAATAACCTTAAACACATATTCATCTAACAATATAGCCTTTGAATACCTAAAGCATCAAATTATAGAGTTAGGTAGAGTTTGTTGTCTTCTGTCCATTCTCTTATTTGTTTTCTGACTGAGTTTTGAGAGGTATTTATATAGTCTAGATTCTAATCCTTTACTAAATGTGATTTTCATGTTTTTCTCCGACTCTTACTTTTATTCTTTTAACAATATCTTTGGAGAGAAGTTTTCTATTTTGATGAAGTTCAATTTATCATTGTTTTGATTTATTGGTTTTACTTTTAGTGTCATAGCAAAGAAATCTTTATTCTAATATCACAAAATTTTCTCCTGTGTCTTCTTTTAGGAGTTTGTGTAGTTTTGGGGGCAGTCAGTTGGTAGAGTATGTGACTCTCAATCTCAGGGTCAGCGTTCAAGCCCCACATTGGGCATGGAGACTTCTTTTTTTTTTTTTTTTAATTTTTATTTATTTGTGACAGAGACACAGAGAGAAACAGAGCACGCAGGGGAGGGGCAGAGAAAGAGAGAGACACAGAATCCAAAGCAGGCTCCAGGCTCTGAGATCTTAGCACAGAACCCAGTGCAGGGCTCAAACTCATGAATGGCAAGATCATGACCTATGCTGAAGTCAGACACTTAACTGACTGAGGCACCCAGGCACCCAGGCATGGAGCCTTCTTAAAAAAAAAAAAAAAAACTAAAAGGAAGGAGTTTTTTTGTTTTTGTTTTTGTTTTTTTAATTTTAGGACTTACATTTAGGCCTACATTCCATTGAATTAAATTTTATAAATGATAGAAGGCATGAACACAAGTTTTGTTTTTTCTTGGCACATGAATACCCACTTGTTTCAGCTAATTTGTTAATACTTTCTCCACTGAATTGCCTTTGCATTTTTGTGAAAAAATCACTTGCTTATACATATGTGGATCTATTTCTAGACTGTGTATACAGTTCCTTTTGATCTTATTTGTCTACTTTTAGGCCAATGTCATGGCTGTACCTTTATAATTAGTATTGAAATGTGATAGCCCCTAACTTTATTCTTTTTCAAAGTTCTTTTGGTGTTTCTAGAACCTTTACATATCCATATAAATTTTATAATCAGCTTGTCAATTTCTAGGGAAAAGTTTGCTTAAAATTTGGTTTAGAATTACATCGAATCAACAAATCAATTTAACGAAAATTGCTACCTTAACAAGACTGACATAAACAAGACTATCCCATGTAGTTATGGTATGTTCTCCTATCTTATATACTGTTGGATTTAATTCTCTAAAATTTTGTCTAGAATCTTTACTTCTGTGATCATTAGCAACATTAGTCTGTAGTTTTTTTGTTTTATGTTTACTTATTTATTTTGAGAGCAAGTGCGAGCATGAGTGGGGGAGGGGCAGAAAGAGAGAGAGAGAGAGAGAGAGAGAGAGAGAGAATCCCAAGTAGGCTCTGCACCATCAGTGCAGAACCCTACATGGGGCTTGATCTCCATAAACTATGAGATCATGACCTGATCTGAAATCAAGAGTTGGACACTTAACTGACTGAGCTACGAGGCCCACTGTAGTTTTCTTTTCTTACCATCTTTCAGAATAATACTGACCTCTAGAATAGTCTGAGTAGCATTCCTCTCCCTTCAATTTCCTGAAAGAGTTTGTGTAGAATTACTATTATTTATTTCTTAAATGTTTGGTGAAATTCACTCAGGAAGCCATCTATATTGCCCGGAGTTGACACACATGTGTGTGTGCATGTGTGTGTGTGCAGGATTCTAACCAGAAATTCAATTTCTTTGAGTGACATAGGCATTCAGATTATTTTTTGAGTTACGGCTGTTGTGTCTTTCAAGGACTTTTACCATTTGATCAAATCATCAGATTTACTGGGGTGAAGATCATCACAATAGTTCCTTATTATCCTTTTAATATGTGTAGAATTTTTCAGGATGTCACTTCTCTCATACTTTATCATTTTCTGATCAGTCTGACTACTGACTTATAAATTGTATCAACCCTCTCATTGAATGAGCTTTGGTTTCACTAACCAAAAGTCAGGTGGTTTTTTGGTATGTGGTTCTTGTTTTGTCTTCTGTTTCCTTTCCTTTATGCTTACTTTAGGTTTCATGTAGACTTCTTTTTCTATTCTTTTATTGTTCACTTACTTTTTGGTCTAAAACCTCTAAGATGATTAATTGATACTGACCTGAGTGTATGAGGTTAATGCCCTTTGAAATATTGGACTGCATGCTTGGAACCTGGATGTTCAGTTATTGCCTCTTTTTTGCTTCACTTGTTGCAGAGCATTTTTCTAGGTGCCTATATCATAGCTTATTATATGTTAGTCTGT
Source organism: Herpailurus yagouaroundi (assembly GCF_014898765.1). Taxonomy (NCBI): domain Eukaryota; kingdom Metazoa; phylum Chordata; class Mammalia; order Carnivora; family Felidae; genus Herpailurus; species Herpailurus yagouaroundi. The sequence continues at coordinate 22,993,123 of NW_024412428.1, read as the reverse complement.
GATTAGATGAGTTTTGCTTGATTTTGTTTTTATTTGACTATTTCCCAATTAGTCTAACAACTGTGACAGGAAGGACATTTTTCCAACTGTCACCCCAGAGCTCTTATTTCAGAGCCTTCGTCTGAGAAATTCTTCAATAAATGTTTGTTAAATTGATTTGGTCTAAAGTGGCACAAGTCAGTTTTCTGAGGTGCCACAAGCTGATATTCCGTCATCCTAGATCTAAAGTCTTTCAATGAAGCCAGCTTAGGTTAATGGCGTCAACCCCAGCCAACTCTATAGAAATCTAAGACTGAATTTGAGATTTTCAAAGAATCAATAGTCCTAGAAACTTGAAAAACATAAAGTTAAAAACTGATGTGTTATAATTTCTTCTGCATTGTAATGGAGAGGAAATTCAGGCTGAGAAGCTGGTGGGCAACTGTTCGTTTTTTAGAAGTTCTCTGTTCTTATAGATAGTTATTTCAGCCTCAAGCAAAGATTCTAACTGTAAAAAACACATTAGACTTTAAGTACATTCTCTTCCTAAACAGTATGAGGCTTACCTGCCTGATCTCTATCACCTTGTATGTTCCACTTGAGCTTTGTGGTCTGAGAATGCAGACTGGAGATGACTCTTAATAATTTCTTTTAAGCCACCACTGTCATTTTATACCTGAGATGACCCTACTTTCAAAGCCCTAGGAACATGTTTAGAGTACAAATTTCAGATGACCTTGAACAAGCACATTGACCATAGATAAATGACCAATAAGCAAAAACTGTTTCCTCCTCCAGTTCTGAGTAAAGTCAGGAAAGTCTCTTAGTTTCGTTATTTCACTATTTTCTCAATTATAAAATGGCACTATGTGGCAAAATATACCTCTCACTGTTTACCTGAACTACAGACACCAAATGTGGGGGTGGGGAGGGATCATGTATGGAATTGTGAAAAAAAATCCCATAGAACTGCTTATCTATATTGGTTAGCATAACTGAATAGACTGAGCAGTAGATAAACCAATGTTTGATCTGGAAAGAAACAGTTGGTGGATAAGTACCTAGAAGAAAAAGCTGCCTGGAAATCATGTTTTGACCAACTGGGAGTCTGCATGACCACAATAAAGAAGTAGATTTTTAGGAGAACTACACATCAGGAAGCAGGAGAAAACCTGTTAATTCTGTCCTGAACAAATTACCCTGCAGATAAGAAGTTTACTATAAGAAAATTATGTTAGAGAAATTTAGAGTCACATTTAAAATAGGGTTTGGTGGCTGAAAGACATTTTAGTCTGGCAATGAATATCCCAGAAGAATTTCTCCCCCTTTATTTTACTTATTATCTTTGGCATATATCTTTATTCATTCACATAATGAATGCATATCTGTGTACATATATGTGAACACGTACATATGCACATGTGTGCATGTGCGCTCACATATCTGTGCTGAGAACAGGTGCTTGGCCCTAGATACAGTGGTGAATGAAAAAGGCATGGAACCTGCCCCCCTAAGGTTAGTTTCCAATGGCAATTTTAAGCAGGAGAATGACATTAGGTTTGGAGAGTCTTTGAAGGCCAGAACTGACTATATCAAATTCATCCAGGTCTAGCACAGTGCTTTAAAAATCCTAAGTGTTCAATTAATGCCTGGTAAATTAATGTTTTAATAATGTTAAATTTTTAATAACTTTTCATGATCTTAAAATGCTTCATGCTGGAATCACTATCAAAGCTGTGATTTGTGCCAAAAGAAATTGTTCACCATGAACGTATACATGTCTATTATAGCAGATAGATAGAAAAAAAGATACACACACTTTGAGCATTATCATTGTTCTCAGGTGCAGTCAGCAGAATCTACTCTAGATAGTTAGATCAGAAAGGCATTTATTGGAGAATGTTAAGTGGTACACAACATCTCCAGGAGGGCCAAGAATCAAGAGTAAATGCTACACAACCAAGAACGAATGCAGACAAGAGAAACACCCTACCCACTGTGAGACCATTGCAGGGCAAACTTCAATCCTGCCACAAGCCACACTCTCCCCAGATTTTCCATCAGAGCTTCCTCAGAAGAACCAAATGCTTCAATCACAGTGCCCACACATCACTCACTCACTTCTTCCAAATCTCATGTATGTATAAAACCTGAGCTACATATGGAAGCTGACTGCAAGGGAACGTGGAAATTCTAGCTATTAACTTTCTAGCCTTCCCAGTACCTAAAAGGCAAATGAAAAGGGGAACTGGAATGAGTAATATACAAACCAATGCATCATGAAATTGCCTTGGGTTACACTAAGACATTTGTTACAACCAGCTGACTAATTGGGACTGCGTTCCTAGAAGAGAACCATATTTAAAAGTCCAGGGGGACGTTGTCATTGCTAGAATGGTGCTGGAGAGATGGATAAATCCCTTCCCTTACTCCTATTCCTTATCCCCTGGGTGCTAGTGGCAAGCAAGAAATAACTCTGCAGATGTGGAGGATCTTAGGTTTTAAAAGTGGCTGAATTGCCTTTCCTTAGAGGAGAATGATGCCTGCATGGCTCACTTCATAGAGCTGTTGAGAAAATAATGTATGGGTGTGTCTATAGTTGTCTCATTCCATATCCCTGGTCTCACATCCATGGGCCGTTCCTTCTTAGAGATTTGTGTCCACCAATGGCCATATACCAGCCTCATCACTACTTTTATCTCACCTGCCTCAACTGAATCAATCACCAAGATTAAACATAAATCCACTTCAACAATTGCCCTGAAATCTAGGCTCTCCCTTCCATCTCCACTACTGAGTCAGTTCAGGTGCCCATCCTGTCAGATCTAGGTTGTTACAGGTGTTCTAACTATTCACCTTGCCTCTCGTCTCACCAACTTTCCCCCTGTCCATCCTGAGAAACAAATCAGATCATGCCACACTCTCTTGCTTAAGCATTATTTTTCACTGTTATTGCATCAAAATTCATGCTGTGAAAATACCACTGTCTGAGCAAAGATCCCCTTTCTAAAGAGGGGGCAAATAATTCTAGTGGAGACCCCTACAATCACTTGTTGGATGTGATCAATGTTACAAGTTCGAAAAGGTGGCAAACTCATTGAATGATGCTCCGGTGGTCACTTCTAAAGATAGATCAATATTAAAACTGGAATATTCTCTTCATCGAAGATGTTTTTCCTATCTCCTCCACATAATTCCTCTATGTGCTCTTCATCTCATTAGTAGGCAACTCATTCCCACTTTTCAGCTTCATTATTTCACCTTACCTCTGTCAACTTCATCCTAGCCAGCCTTCACTCCTGTCATTTTGCACTGATGAAAAACTGGGACATTCTAGGTTTTACCTTTATATTGCACCAAATGATACAACCCAGCCATATTCTTGATGCCATTCAACCCACCTCATGATGTTGTTGCTTGAGAGAAGTCCTCTATATGTCTACTACCTAATTTGGAGCCTCCATTTGGTTTTTCATCACCTTTACCTCAAGACAGTTATTTCTCTGACAACTATGGAGCTGAACAAATTATCTCTAATAAGCAAACCACATGACACTTTTTAAAGTTAATTCTAGGGGCGCCTGGGTGACTGAGTTGGTTAAGCATCTGACTTTTGCTCAGGTCATGATCTCGCGGTCCGTGAGTTCAAGCCCTGCGTCGGGCTCTGTGCTGACAGCTCAGAGCCTGGAGCCTATTTCAGATTCTGTGTCTCCCTCTCTCTCTGCCCCTCCCCCATTCATGCTCTGTCTCTCTCTGTCTCAAAAATAAATAAAAACGTTAAAAAAGTGTTTTTAAATACAGTTAATTCTAGGTTATTACTTTATTTTTACACCCAGGTAGTTTTTATACCCAGGTAGCTTTAAACAAAAAGAACACAATATGCAAAACAAGTTATTTAAGAACAGAGATCAGCATTCACTTCTAATGCCTAATTATTTTAAATAAATACCTCACTCACAGAAATCACAGAAAATCAGAAACTGCCTGTCGGACTGTGAAGAATGAAAGATGCTTGATCAAGAGGGAAAAATTCTTTTTAAGGGATAATTGGGAGAAGCATATTTAACATTTCTAGAGAGATTTTGTACCTCTTGATGTGGGTTTGGAAAAAATACATATCCTTCCACTGAAAATACACTCAGTATTTGGCCATTTCTGTTTTCTTTGGAAGCCCCTCCTCCGCTCCCTAGCTGGATACATGTCCTCAGTACTCTCTCCTAACATTCCATCTCTCATCTCTCTGCAGGCTTTCTCTAGTTGTATCTCCTCCCTTCTCATGGCTTCATTAAATATCATCAATATGATGATAACTGCCATATTTATATTTCCAGCCTGGAATTCTCATCTGTGCTCCAAGACATGAGCCTCTTGACTAGTCTACTTGGTTGTCCCAAATACAACTTACAATCAACCTAGAGTGAAGCCTTGATTTTCCCCTTCATAATTTCTCCTCCTCACTGCCTAACCTCTGTAAATGACACTGGCATTTACCCAGAAACTTCAAACCCAAATACCTGGGAACCACATTTGGCATCACTTCTCCATCACACCCCACACCCAGTCCTTCATCGAAGTTTGGCAATACAGACTCTACAACTTAACTCAGATTTGCTCATTTCTTACCATATCTGTCAGCACTCTACACTAAGCCATTGTCATCTCTTGCCTGCACTACCTTGATAGACTATCATGTACAGCCTTGTTTACTCTCTAAATTTTGTTTGAAAAGCAATCATAGTGATCTTTGTAGAACATATATCAGCCTGCATTACTCTTGTGTTAAAATATTTCAATAGGTTGAGAGATTATATTTTTCAAAGATGGCCATAATAACCCCCATCACACAAGCTCATATGACCACATGTGATTATGACTCTCCACATCAAGAGGCAGAGTATAACTCCCTTCCCCCCCTTAGTCTGGAATAGCCTGATGACTCACTTACAATTAATGGAAGGCCATGTACGTGACACTGTGTGAATTCTGAAGCTAGGTCCAAAAGAGCCATGAAGCTTCCATCTGATTTCCTTGAGACCCTTATTTTGGGGGATGCCAACTGTAAAAATTTGACTACTCTGAAACCACCATTCCATAAAAGTCATATATGGGCATTCCAGTCCAGAGCCTCAGATGAGCTCCCAGCATCAATAGCCAACCACGAGGGAAATATCTTACCCTTCCAACTCAGCTGAGACTTCAGCTGACAGTAGCCCCAGGCAACACCTGAACATAATTTTGGGATGATTTGTTATATAGCAATAGTGACTGCATTAGCTTCCCCTTGTTCTCAAAATAAAACCCAAGATTCTGCATGATCTGGGTCCTGGCTAGTCCTTCAGTCTCTTTTTGTGCCTTGCTCACCAGACTTCAACCACACTGACCTTTGCCTAGTCACAATTAGGAACTTTGCTGAGGCTATTGTTCTCCTGCCTTAAATGCACTCTTTACCTGGCTAACATCAGCTCAAACCTCCACGTCTTAACTGTCATTTCTTCAAGAAAGCTAAAAAGACACATGGCAAGGAGGGAAGGTTTCTTTATTGTGATGTTGTTGTCAAATGGAAGAAACCTGAACAAAAGTATCCAGTGATGGGACCTAGTTGATCAAAAAGGAGAGATTGATGACAGGGCACAGAAAAGATGATTAATGGACAATGGTGCACTGCGGGCATTGCCTCCCTGACTCAGATGTGGGAGAGAAAGAAAGGTAGATAGCATGTGGATACCACCTATATTCCCTGCAAATGTACTCCACCCAGCTAAGACTGACCTGTAGTGATTGTACCAACAGGTTCCCATGCTTTCTGATTGCCCTTGAGATCAGCCAATGAAAAGTCCCGGCAGGGGGCTGGTGGGAGGCAGGAGGGAGAAGTGAGAACATTTGGTGCCCCATCCCTCCGTATGGGGACACTTCTGGCTGGCTGTTTCCTTCACCATGCAATAGTCAGGGCTCCTCTCATCACAGCCCCACCTCCTCACACTGGCTCCATTAGGATTCAAGGAGCTACTTCCTTTCCCCACTCAAGTTCCCTCTGTTACTAGCACCAGGTGATTCACTATTCCCTGGGGTTTCCTACACCCCACCAATGCCTTTGTAAATAGTCCGTTTATTAAACCGTCCTCAAATTATCCCAGTTTCAGTGTGACATCTGTTTCCTGCTGTGTTCCAGTCAGATATGAGGAGGAACACTGATGAGTAAGTAGGTGGAAAGGGCAAGGAAATGTGAAGCAGGCAACAAACTCAACATCTGATGCTATTCCAGTTAAAATAGAAAACTGAAAAATAAATCACTAAAACAATATTACCATTAAACCAAGGAGTAAAATGAAAGAGTTGAGGGGTTGTCATCTGTATAAACAGATACATAGAGAGAGAATGCTTATAGAGGGGGGGAAAAGTCTCTGCTATTAGACAATGGAATCAAGATTTTCTTTTTTTTCCACTTAAAGCTCTGAACTAGCAAAGTTCATGAGATTATGGAAAACAAACCAGATGACTCATTTTATTCCTTTTCAGTTACCCACACATAGCAAACTTAGAACATCACTCTTGCCATATACATCACAGTGGCCTCCGCAAAATAGAACACCTTATGGTTTTTTTTTTTAATTTTATCTAAGTTTTCCTGAATCCAAAAATAAAACTTTTGGCTGTTTAAATATAATTTATTTACAAATTTGTTTCCATACAAGACCCAGTGCTCATCCCAACAAGTGCCCTCCTCAATGCCCATCACCCACTTTCCCTTCTCCTCCACCCCCATCAACCCTCAGTTTGTTCTCCTTATCTAAGAGTCTATTATAATAAAACATTTTTTTAAATAAATGCCTGAATCAGGACAGATGCACTGTGCCTGAGATCCACTGAGCCTGTGTCAACTCTTGAAATAACCCTGGCTCCTGCAGGAGGAATAGCAAAAGTGTAAATGAGAAATTCTAGTCCAAGTTGATTTGCCATCATCTTCAGCATCCCCACTAGGCTATTTTTAAGGTATTGTTATTGCTGTTGTTATGTTGATGGTGAAAATGATGATGATGATGGTAATGATGATGCTCTGACTGCTGGAGGGAAATGCTAAGAGCATTTATACCATTTATGGAGCATTTACTTTTATGTCAGACAGTGTTTTAAGAAATCGTTTAAGTCAAATGTTATCCTCAGGACAATCCTATGATGAAAGACATTTTTACTCCTATTTTCAGATAAGAAAACAAAAGCACAGAGAAGCTTGGTAAATTGACAAAGTCACTCGTTCATCAGCTGTATAACAAAGAAAACCAACGGGGCTTCAGGATCATCAGGGACAACATATAACTGAAATGCTTGAGAGAGGAGGTTTTGTTTTGGCATTTTGTTTGTTTTTTTCTTTTTAATAATTTATTGTGATGTCAGCTAACATACAGGGTATACAGTGTAGTCTTGGCCTTGGGAGTAGATTCCCGTGATTCATCACTTAAATACAATACCCAATGCTCATCCCAACAAGTGCCCTCTTCAATGCCCATCTCCCATTTCCCTCACCTCCCAACTCCCATCTTCATGAACCCTCTGTTTTTACTCTGTATTTAGGAATCTCTTATGGTTTGCCTCCCTCTATGTTTGTAACTTATTTTTCCTTCCCTTCCCCTATGGTCTTCTGTTAAGTTTCTCAAATTCCACATGTGAGAGAGGAGCTTTTGTTTTTCCTTCCTTTTTCTTCTTTTTAACTGCTATGGAATAGTCATCAACCTGGGGGAATTTGGATCTATCTGACCTCAAACTTCTCTGGGAAGTAACAAAGAAACTTATTCTCACCCCACTGTCTCAGACAAAGATGATTCCTAAGCCGGGGGGGGGGGGGGCTGGGAAAATGGTGGAGTAGAAGGACCCTAAGCATACTTCATCCCATGAATACAACTAGATAGTGTGCCTATCTAGTTGTATCCTGCAATAGGTTCCTGCCTTTAGTGAAACAGCATTACAAATAGCCTAACAGTATGCAAGTAGCAGTTTGAAAAACATCTGGAGCATAGGGGAGGGAGAATTATTTATTAATCTCACAGTGTGTCCCAACAGGGCAGGGTGGCTGAGAGACTTCTCCAAAAACCAAAGAGCTGGCAGGCTCCATTTCCCTGCCCCCGAGCATAAACACACAGCCACCTGTGGCCACCTGTGGGAACCCACATGACACCCACATTCACTATAACATGCTTATACCAAGCCCCACCCCACTGGGCTTTAGTGGATCCAGCCTTTCCAGTCATGCTTGCCTCAGTTCTGGCACTGTGGGTCCCCTCTCCCAGAAGGCTGGTGCAAACCTTGCCAATACTGCACACTTTTTACAGGGCCTCAGTCCAAGCAGTGGCAGCAGTGGACCCTGCAGAAGACCTATGTACACCTTGTTAAATTACGCATCCAGCAGACCCACCCTAGCTAGCCCTGCTCAAGGTGGCAGCAGGGGCAGATCTCATTAAACTGGAGCACACCTTGTTAAACTTCACACCCCACCCTAATCAGCATGATCCCAGGAGCAACAGTATCCTCTCCAATATGCTGTTGGTCAGAGTCCATTTAAACTGGGGCCAAAAACCTGACAGTATGCCAACAACCCCACCAGGGGAAACACCACTCCAAAGGGACTCTACCCTAGGGTGAGGTAAGATAAACATCGCACCAGTTAGACTGGGGCCCCAGAAGTGAGCTGAGGGCAGCAGTTGGTCTGATGGCAGGCCCCAGCCAACATGAAAACTTCACAGGGGACAACACAGCAAAAGTGCACTGCAGACTGGTGCTACCTCATCTCTGGCAAATGCCTTGTCTGCCTCAACTTAAGCCCAAGGCAGGCCCAGGCCGGTCCACTAAAACCACAGGGAACAAACATTGACCAAAATAAGCAAAGAGAGCCACTGCAGATGACTGGGCTAAAGGACAAAGTGGCCGAGACACAGCAGCAGGGCTCAGGCAATACACAAGGGGATACCCCTGATGCTCCAGGTTCTAGTGAACAGGGGACGTTGCACTACAGAGCGCTAAAGGATCTCTACTTTATAAGGCAATTCCTTTCAAGAGCTAGAGATTTATCTGACTTTCCAAACACAAAGAAATAGAGTTAGGCAAAAAGAGAAGACTGAGGAATATGTGCAAATGAAAGAACAGGACAAAATCACAGCAAGAAACCTAAGCAAAGGAATATGAGGAATGTGCCTCACAAAGAATTTAAAATAATCATGAAGTTACTCACTGGATTTGAGAAAAAAGTGGAGGACCTCAGTGAGACCCTTAACACAGAGATTAAAAAAAAGAACCAATCAAAGATGAAGAACACAGAGTCACTAAGTTCCCTAAGTCTATTTTCATTTTGCATAGTTTTTGGGGTTTTCTGTTGTTGTTTGTTTGTTTGTTTTTCTTTTCTTTTTTTTTAAGGAACTCAGTGGCTCCATCAAGCATAATACCATCACATTATAGGAATCCCAGAAGGAGAAGAGAGAGGAAAGGGGGTAGAAAATTTATTCAAAGAAATGACAACTGAAAACTTCCCTAATCTGGGGAAGGAAACATATACAGATCCAAGAGACACAGAGACTCCCCTAACAAAATCAACCCAAGGAAGTCCACACCAAGATACATAATAATTAAAATGGCAAAAAGTAGTGATAAAGAGAAAATTTTTAAAGCAGCAAGAGAAAAGGAAACAGTTGTATATAAGAGAAACCCCATAAGGCTGTCAGTGGATTTTTCAGCAGAAACTGTGCAGGCCACAAGAGAGTGGCATGATATATTTAAAGCGCCGAAAGCAAAAAATCTGCAGTCAAGCATACTCTATCCAGCAAGGCTATCGTTCAGAAGAGAAGGAAAGAGACAGTTTCCCAAACAAAAGTTAAAGGAACTCATGACAACTAAACCAGCCCTACAAAAAATACTAAAGAGGACTTTTTTTAGTAGAAAGTAAAGACCATAGGCAAGAGTAAGAAAAAGAAGCACAGAAGCAGAAAAAATAAATATGTCTATAAAGATCAGTCAAGAGGTGTACAAAATAAAAGGACCCCATATATCTAAAATGTGGTAGGGAGAAGAGTAAGGAATGGATTCAAACTTCAGTGACCGTCAACTTAATATAGATTGCTATATGCAGAAGATGTTCTGTACAAACCTAATGGTAACCACAAATCAAAAACCAGTAATAGATATACAAAAAATAAAGAGAAAGAAATCCATGTGTATCCCTAAAGAAAGCCATCAAATTATGAGACAAGAGAGCAAGAGAAGAAAGGATCAGAGAACTACAAAAACAACCACAACACAAGTAACAAACTGGCAATAAATGCATACTTATCAATAATTAACTTTGAATGTTGATGGACTAAATACTATAATATGTAAGTGATTAATTACTGGGTTCTACTCCTGAAACCAATACTACACTGTATGTTAACTAACTTGAATTTAAATAAATAACTTTAAACTTAAAAAAAGTCATAGGGCAATGGAATGAAAAACAAACTAAAACACATCTATATGCTGCCTACAAGAGACTCATTTCATATCTAAAGATGTATGCAGATTGAGAGTGAGGGGATGGAGAAATATTTATCATGCAAAAAGATATGAAAACAAAACCAGGGTAGCAATACTATATCAAACAAAATATATTTTAAAACAAAGACTGTAACAAGAGACAAAGAAGACACTATACAATAATAAAAGGAACAATCCAACAAGAAGACATAACAATTGTAAATATTTATGCGCCTGATATGGGAACACCCAACAACATAAAACAGTTAATAACAAACAAAGGAAGTAATCAATAGGAATAAAATAATAGTAGGAGACTTTAACATGCCTTTTACATCAATGGAAAGATCATCCAAGCAGAAAATCAACCATGAAATAGTGGCTTTGAATGATACTCTGAACCAGATAGACCTAAAAGATACATCAGAACATTCCATCATAAAACAGCAGAATGCACATTCTTTTCAAGTGCAGAGTGAACATTCTCCAGAAGAAGTCACATATTAGGCCACAAAACAAGTATCAACAAATACAAAAATATTGAAGTCCTACTGTGCATCTTTTCTAACCACTATGAAACTAGAAATAAACTACAAGAATATATCTGGAAGAAGCAGAAATACATGGAGGTTAAACAACATGCTAGTAAACAATGAATGGATCAAACAGAAAATAAAAGAAGAAATAAAAAACACATGGAAACAGATGAAAAATGAAAACACAATGTCCAAAAATCATTGGGATGCAGCAAAAGCCATTCTAAGAGGGAAGTTTACAGCAATACGGGCCTACCTCAAGAGGCAAAAAATCTCAAATAAACAATATTTATTACACCTAAAAGAGCTAGAAAAAGAAGAACAAACCTTAGACCTAAAAGAGCTAGAAAAAGAAGAACAAACAAAACCCCAAATCAGCAGAAAGAAGGAAATAATTAAAATTATAGCAAAAGTAAATGATACAGAAATTTAAAAAAACAACAGATCAATGAAAACAGGGGCTGGTTCTTTGAAATATCAACAAAATTGATAAGTTTCTTACAGACTCATAAAAAGAGAAGACAGAGAACTCAAACAAAATCACAAATGAAAGAGGAGAAATAACAACTGACACCACAGAAATACAGAGGATTATAAGAGACTATTACAGAAAATTATATGCCAAATTAAACACCTAGTAGAAATTAATAAATTCCACAAACATATAACTGACCAAAACTCAAGTGGGAAGAAATAGAAAATTTGAACAGACCAATTAACAGCAACAAAATTGAATAATAAAAACTCCCAAAAAACAAAAGTCCAGAATCAGATGGCTTCATGGGTGAGTTCTATCAAACCCTTAACAAGAGTTAATACCTATTCCTCTCAGCTTTCCAAAAAATAGAAAAGGTAGAAAATCTTCTAAATTTATTCTATGAGGCCAGCATCACCCTGTTTCAAAACTAGATAAAGACACAAAAAAGAGAACTACAGGGCAATATCTCTGATAAACATAGGTCCAAAATTTTTCAACATAATATTAGCAAACTGAGTGTAACAATACATTTTTAAAAAATCATCCACCATGATCAAGTAGGATTCATTCCTGAGAGGCAAACATGCCTCAATATTTGCAAATCAAGCAGTGTGATGCATCAATAAGAAAAAAGATAAAAACCATATGATCATTTCAACAGAAGGAGGAAAAACATTTGACAAAGTACAACATCCATTCATGATAAAAACCTTCAACAAAGTAGGTTTAGAGGGAGCACACCTCATCATAATAAAAGATTTATATGAAAAACACACAGCTAACATCATTCTCAATGGGAAAAAAAACAGAGAACTTTTCCCCTAAGTTCAGGATTTCCAAGAGAAGGTTTTCCACTCTCACTGCTTTTATTCAACATTGTACTGGAAATCTTAGCCACAGCAATCAGATAACAAAGAAACAAAAGGCATCCAAATTGGTAAACAAGAAGTAAAACTTTCACTACTTGCAGATGACATGATACTATATAGAAATCCCTAAGCACTCCACCAAAAAATCTCCTAGAACTGATAAATAAATTCAGTAAAATCACAGGATACAAGTCAATGTACAGAAATTCATTGCATTTCTATACACTACCAATGAAGCAGCAGAAAGAGAAATTATAAAACAATCTCATTTACAGTTGCACCAAAAATAAAAAAATATCTAGGAATAAACTTAACCAAAGAGATGTAAGACTTATGTTCTGAAAACTACAAAACAAAGATGGAATAAATTGAAGATTACACAAATGGAAAGATATTTCTTGCTTATTATATTGGAACAAATATTATTAAAATGTCTATACTACCCAAAACAATCTACACATTTAATGCAATCCTTATCAAAATACCATCCGCATTTTTCACAGAGCTAGTACAAATAATCCTAAAGTTTGTATGAAACCACACAAGACCTCAAATAGCCAAAGCAATTTTGAAAAAGATGAGCAAAACTGGAGGTACCATAATTCCAGACTTCAAGTTACACTACAAAGCTATAGTAATTCAAACAGTATGGTACTGGCACAAAAATAAATGCATAAATCAATGGAACAGAATAGGGAGCCCAGAATAAACCCCGTAATTATATGATCAGTTAATCTTCGACAAGGAAGTCAAGAATATGCAATGGGAAAAAGACAGTCTCGTCAACAAATGGTTTTGGGAAAACTGGACAGGTACATGCAAAAGAATGAAATTGGACCTCCAGCTTACACCATACACAAAAATAAACTCAAAATGGATTTAAATGTGAGACCTGAAACCATAAAAATCCTAGAAGAGAGCATAAGCAGTAATTTCTCTGTCAGCCACAGCAACATTTTTCTAGCTATGTCTCCTGAGGCGAGGGAAATAAAGCAAAAATGAACTGTGATGACTACTTCAAAATTAAATGCTTTTGTACAGCCAAAGAAACAATCAACAAAAATAAAGAGAATTTACTGAATAGAAGACATTTGCAAATGATATATCTGATAAGGATTTAGTGTTCAAAATATATAAAGAACATGTACAACTCAACACCAAAAAAACAAATAATCCAATTGGAAAGTGGGAATAAGATATGAATAGACAATAGATGGCCAATAGACACATGAAAAGATGCTCAACATCACTCATCATCAGGGAAAAACAAATCAAAACCACAATGAGCTATCTCCTCATACCTGTCAGATTGGTCAAAATCAAAAACTCAAGAAACAACAAGTGTTGATGAGGATATGGAGAAAAAGAAATCTTCATGCATTGTTGGTGAGAATGCCAACTGGTGTAGCCATGGTAGAACACAGTATGGAGGTTCCTCAAAAATTCAACAATAAAACTACCCTATAATTCAGTAATCCCACTACGGATATTTACCCAAAGAATACAAAAACACTAATTCAAAAGGATATATGCATCCCTCTGTTTATTGCAGCATTATTTACAAGAGCCAATTATGGAAATAGCCCAAGTGGTCCACTGATAAATGAATGGAAATCAAAGAAGTGGTATGTATGTATGTATACACACACACACACACACTGAAATATTATTCAGCCATAAAAAGAAAGACATCTTGCCATTTGCAATGACATGGATGGAGCTAAAGAGTATAAATGCTAAGCCAAATAAGTCAGTTAGAGACAGACATATACCATAAGATTTCACTCATATGTGGAATTTAAGCAACAAATAAACAGGAAAAAAAAAGAGAAAAACCAAAAAACAGACTCCTAACTATATAGAACAAACTGATGGTTGCCAGAGGGGTGGTGGGTAGGAGGATGAGTGAAATAGGTGAAGGGGATTAATAGTACACTTATCTTGATGGGCACAGAATAATTCATGGAATTGTTGAACCACTATATTATGCACCTGAAACTAACATAACACCCTATGTTAACTATACTGGAATTATCATTTAAAAAAAAATTAAATTTAAATTAATCACAGAAATGAAAAAATTTGAAATAAAATTGAAGCATGGTAATGGCTGCCCAACTCTGTAAATTTATTTAAAAATTTAATTCACATACTTAAAAAATGGATAAATATTACAAATTATACTTCAGTAAAGCTTTTAAATATTAAGTGTGAAATAAAATTAAAAAATAAACAAAGACACTCAAGGAATAGTATGTTACTTGTGGTTAGTTTTACCAATTGAAGCATATGCTGTACATAGATGTCCACTGAAGTGCTTGGATCATCTTCATAAATAGCTTTAGGAACACCATGCTTCTGATCAAGTTTTGGGGTGATGGTGGGGTGGTCCAGAGTCAATGACCAAGAAAGAATTCCTCAAGGTGTCTTTGGTGCAAAAAAGGTGATTTTATTAAAGCACGGGGGACAGGACCCATGGGCAGGAAGAGCTGCTCTGGGGTTGTGATGGGCAACTCATTATATATCCTCAAGGTATGTACCTTCCAAGGAATTTTGGAAACAAGGTTTCCAGAACCTTGAGGGGCTAGCTGTTGCTAGGGAAACACCATAAATTACCATTTAATAAAACCACAGTCTTGAGACCCTTCAGATGCATATCAGGGGGCCAATAAGGGTGGAGCATGATTGCCAGCATATATCCTGGAGCAACTGAGATAAAGGAGGTAGATTTACAGGATCCTTGAGGTTGGGACAATGTTAAACCAAGGTTCTCTTTTGCCCCTAAAGAAGTGTCCTCACTGAGGCAGTTGAGCTCCTAGAGGGAGGTCACTCTGCCTGTTTCAAGGACTTGTCAATGGGCTGAAGGAAGTAAGGGAATTTAGTTTTCTTTAATTTTTTTAATGTTTACTTATTTTTGAGAAAGAGAGAGAGAGACAGAGTGCAAGCAGGGGAGGAGCGGAGAAAGAGGGAGACACAGAATCTGAAGCAGGCTCCAGGCTCTGAGCTGTCAGCAAAGAACCTGATGCAGGGCTCCAACTCACTGACCGTAAGATCATGAGCTGAGCTGAAGTTGGACGCTTAACCAACTAAGCCACCCAGGTGCCCGGGGAATTTAATTTATTTGCCTTAGTTTCCCACATCAACATGGCAAGCACTTAAACCCCTTTCCTTTGTTCTTGGGTAGCCAGGAGTGTCAGGATCCCACCTGGGGGGCTGAGGGGTGAGGTGCTAGCTTGTGCTTTGCCCCTCAGCCTGCCTCATGCTTCCTCATCACTCGTAAATTTGATGCTTAGGTAACCCAAATTCTTGGGAAGATTTTTTTTTCTTTCAGTCTGTAATACAAAGTGTCTGGTTTTGCTACAGGACTCTTGTCCAGAGTGCTTTTTCTATCAATGTTTGGATTGTAAGTTTTGTATACACTACCACACTGGTGGGTTCTTTCTCTAACTCCATTTTTTTGGTTTAATTTCCCATTTTGAAAGTAACATATGCTAATTCCATAATAGATGAGAGTAAAACAAACCTCCCATTGGCCCACCATCCAGTAAAAATAACTTAAAAATAATAACCAGTATTAATAACTTCCCCCATTTCTTTCTAGTCTTTTTGTTCTGCATGGTTTTCTATAGTATATAGAAGCTCATGCACGGTAATTTTTAATAATGTTTATTTTTTCAGTATATTAATGTATGCAATTACAGATCTTCAAAATATAGAAAAATATACATTAGAATTTCTCCACTCAAATTTCATTAACTGAAGGGTGATTTGCTGGATCTTCTGGGTTGTAGGTACACAAGGTTTTGTTGAGGGTGGAAATTAAAACTCTGCTTCAACAGGACTTTGCAACTGCTTCAATACAATGATGTGTTTGCACAACAGTAAGCTTTAAGTTGTTCTGTGGCCTTTCTTGATACAGTGGAAAGAACTACCAAGGCGGCCTTGAAGGGATTTTCCACTTCTTTGTGTTATTCTCTTTGTTCAGAGAGCAAACTGAGATGACAATATTAAAAGTGTTCTCCTTTATACCACCACTGTAACCAAGGAGAAATTTATCAGAATGGGGGCGGGGTAAGGGGGGTTGTGGCATGGAAACAAAATATAGAAGTCAGAAGTGGTTTATATAAAACAAATCTAAGATAGTTCAGGAGAGTGAGGAGGAGGAGGAACCTCACCCAGAGTAATTTCTATTTCATCTTATTCTAATTGGAGGGCTATCAGTACTCTCTGAAATTCTGATTCGTCAGGGTGGCCCCCTCTTGCCTGGTTTAGAAGTAAATATTGAGGGAAGAGATTATGCAAGTAAATATAGAATTGGCACTTTTACTTATGTATCTGTGTTACAGAGCTCCTTAATGACAGGAAGAGAGGTAATTTAAAGAGAGAAATTGGCAATTAGTTAGCTCCTTACAATCATTACCATGTATGGGAAAAGCACTCCAAAGTCAGTCCCCTGCCAATGACACATGGCTTATAATCTCTCACGCCCCGTTACCATTTCTAATATGACCACCCTCTTCTCTGGCATCAGCTCGTTCTTTTTCCCTTACAGAGTCATTAAAAAGTAGAGGCTGAAAGCCCTTCACCTCCTCCAGGGCAGAGCAGGAGAAAGAAACTCAGACATCATCAGAACCTACTCTCCAGGGCTGATTGTGTCCCCAGGGAAAGACATCACTTCTAATCAGTTCTGAAAGCAGTGGCTATTCCCTTTTACAGGGAAAACAAAATCATCCCTCTGTGGAGTTCTAATAGATCTACTTAAGATTTCAGGGGGGTATAAAAGAAACTGTCTCAAAAGGAAAGACAGACAAGTGAAGACTTTGCAAGTAGATAGCTTATTAGAGAGGAACATTGCTCCTTTGGAAGGTGACAGTGTGATGTTGCCCTCATGACAATGAAAAGAGCAATGGCCTGTCAGTCAGAAATCAGGAGTGCAGCTCTGCACTTCCTAGCTGTGTGACCCTGGGTAACTTACTTGAGCTTTCTGGTCCTCAAATGTCTCATTTAATCAATGACATATGTTAATAACACTCCTTGGTACAGTTAGTGATTCAAATGAAAATGCATTTGAAATGTCTTTGCATTATGATTATTATTATTTTCAAGATATGATATTGAACAACACAGAAATGGGTTACTACCTTTGAAATCTAAAATTTAGTAAGGGAAATATATCAAACAAGTAGGCAAATGGACATATTGCTGAGAAGGTGGAAAGGGAGATGAACTTGCAATTGATGATCAGCGAGAAAGACAGTAAATAATCTGAAACTTGAAAAATGAGAAAGTGCCAGTCATGAGTAAGAGTGGGGGTAGGGGGGGTGCTGAAATTCTGTGGTAGATAAAATAGATCAGTGAGTTGAAGACACTAAAGTAAGATTAGTGACTCTGTAACACACTAAATGAGTGGGAGAGTAGCATGAAATGGGAATGGAAAGAGATTCTGGAAGCTTCTTTTTTATCTTTTACATACATTCTGAGATAGAAAGATTGGAATGGGATAGTTTGCCCAGAGCTGGAGAACAACACCTGACAGCTCAGACTCAACAATAACAGACCTAAATCCCAAAGTCTGGCCTCACTACCCTCAACAAAATTGCAAGTGCTCATGTACATTAGGCCCATAACATTCCAACACTCTCCCACTGGCAAGATATAGGAAGACAAGAAATCAATAATATTTCATGATGACCACTGGAGACACTACTCAGGTCACTTCTCCAGTGTGGAAAGGTATCCACTGAGACTCCTTTGAAAGAGAGCTTAAACTCTTTAATCTCAAATCAGGAGCAACAGACTTAGGCCCTATCTGCCACTTTTCCATCCTGGCTATTTTCTGCTACGTGTTAACCAATCTGAGCATTTGATCCAACCAGTTGGAAATGTTAATTCATTACTTATAGGCACCCCTATCAGGAAACTATTTAAAAATAATAATTGCTGCCCAATTTGTATAGGAGATGCATTTGTCTGTTTAAGGCGCAGACCCATAATCTCTCTTCTTTACTCTATGGCCCCACCCTAAATAGTCAAATCCAAATCTCTGGCACAAAAATCAGGAATATTGGGAAAAGGCCTAGATCTATTCTCTGGCGCTGACCTCTCTCCCACATGCCGAAATGCTGCTAACCATATCCTGGGTAACTTTATTAATTTATCCCATTGGCAAATTGATCACCTTTCTCCAAGCCAGCTCCTCCACAGTGAGGTCATTACCATCTGATACCAAACTACTCAACCAAGAAATCTGGGACTCACCTTTACTTCCACTCTTCCACATTCAGTCAATCATTGGTCTCTATAGCTTCTATGGCCTTAATACCTCTTGAGTCTTCCCTCCTTCCACCCGTCCTGTTAGGTTAGGCCTTCACCATTTTTTGCTAGATCTCCCAACTTCCCTCTGACCCACCTCCATTTACCCTCCACAGAAATATCACGATGTCTTTATCAAAGGCAGACAGTTATGTCAGATCTCTGCTTAAAATTATTCAATGTATTCCTTAACCCCCTAGCTTTCATAACAATGGTCATATGCCATTACTCAGGACCCAAGACCCCTCGTGATCTCTTTCCTACCTTTCTGGCTGTGCTTTCCTCAGCCCTTACACACTTTTCACTCCAGCCCAGCTAAACCATTTGAACTTCCCTATACATGTACCTTGCAAGTTTGTTTTTCCTGCATTTATTTTTCCAGGTCTTCACTTAACTTTTTTTCTTTATCCACCTAAGTTACATTTAATATATTGCTAAAATAAGCAAACACTGAAACAAAATTACTTTTAGTCTTTTAGGGTATTAAAATCATGGAAGCCACCTTCCACTCCAAAAAGTTTTCTCAAAGAACAATTTCAAGTTTCTTTGGATGTTCAGAACTCAGTTCAAGCCCCCTGTTTGGTTTAGCTGTGCTTCCGCCGTGTCCCCAAAGCACCCTGTTCCTATTTGTACATAACACTCACCACACTGGGCTATGCTTACTGGTTTACTTGTTTGTCTCACTAAATGGACTGCAAGAGCATCTCTCATTTGTTTCCCCAACACCTAAAACCATGCGCAGTGTAAACACGTATGCAGAATATTTAACCAGGGGAATATTAACTACAAGCCACAATATAAGTGATCTGAAAACTATGAAATATATGGGAAAAAATGATTGTGGTTTTATCTGAGAATGTTCCATACACAATATATTATGGAAGAGTTTTGTTCATGGTATTCCATCAAATGAAACTGTAGGTAAAGACGTATTTAAAACACAAATCTTCCGGGGCGCCTGGGTGGTGCAGTCGGTTAAGCGTCCGACTTCAGCCAGGTCACGATCTCGCGGTCCGGGAGTTCGAGCCCCGCGTCGGGCTCTGGGCTGATGGCTGGGAGCCTGTTTCCGATTCTGTGTCTCCCTCTCTCTCTGCCCCTCCCCCGTTCATGCTCTGTCTCTCTCTGTCCCAAAAATAAATAAACGTTGAAAAAAAATTAAAAAAAATAAAACACGAATCTTCTTTTCTATTCTTGCAGTCATTGTCAAAAGAGTAAAATATCCTGCCACAGAGAACTATCCTCTTCTGATAGTGATAAATACAGGGAAAATCACTGCAGCGACACAACTCAAATCATTTGCAGAAAAACAAATGTTTTTTGGAAACTCATTTGGCAGCAAAACCTGGCCTGACCTAAACCAAACTGATGACAAAACTTAATGCAAGGGCTATTTTAAATTTATTTATTTTTTATAATGTTCATTTATTTTTGAGAGAGAGAAAGAGCAGGGGTGGGCAGAGAGAGAAAAAGACACAGAATCTGAAGCAGACCCCAGGCTCCAAACTGTCAGCACAGAGCCCAAAGCAAGGCTCGAACCCACAAACTGCAAGATCATGACCTGAGCTGAAGTTCAACACCTAATGAACTGAGCCACCCAGGTGCCCCTGCAAGGACTATTTTAAAGTCATTATTTATCACATCCTTGGTAGTAAAATTCAATACTAATTCAGTTCAAGTTTTTTCCCCAATAATCCTTCTCCAGTTTCACTCTAAAATCTGGTTAGTAAAAAAGGATAAAAGGTCAAAAATATAAAATAAAATTAAATTAAATTAAATTAAATTAAATTAAATTAAATTAAATTAAAATATAAAATAAAATAAAATAAAATAAAATAAAATAAAATAAAATAAAATAAAATAAAAAAATAAAATAGTCTGGTTAGTAGTGGGGCACATGGGTGGCTTAGTTGGTTAAGCATCCGACTTTGGCCCAGTTCATGATCTCACAGTTTGTTGGTTCAAGCCCCAAGGCAGGCTCTGTGCCTGGAGCCTGCTTCAGATTCTGTGTGTGTGTGTGTGTGTGTGTGTGTGTGTGTCTGCCCCTCCCCTGCTCACACTCTGTCTCTCAAAAATAAATAAATATTTTGGGGCGCCTGGGTGGCGCAGTCGGTTGAGCGTCCGACTTCAGCCAGGTCACGATCTCGCGGTCCGTGAGTTCGAGCCCCGCGTCGGGCTCTGGGCTGATGGCTCGGAGCCTGGAGCCTGTTTCCGATTCTGTGTCTCCCTCTCTCTCTGCCCCTCCCCCGTTCATGCTCTGTCTCTCTCTGTCCCAAAAATAAATAAACGTTGAAAAAAATAAATAAATAAATAAATAAATAAATATTTTAAAAAGTAAAATAAAATCTAGTTAGTAGTTAGATAGATAGATAGATAGATAAATAAATAAATAAATAAATAAATAAATAAATAAATAAATAAAATGCTATTGTGTCTTTTGTCCTCAAAAGTCTGGTCCACGCCTCACAATACTTTAAGGCTCTTTAACTTTCTGTTCTTCCATTCCATACCTACCACTGGTCAGAACTCTTTGTGTCTGCCTCCAAGCTAATGTAAAGAAAGAATATTTCTTTACCTAAGTTCTATTTAATACATGGCTGAAATAAACAAAAAAGAATAGAAATGAAATTGCTTCTAGTATTTTGGAGTGTTGAGATCATGGCAGCCACCTTCCACTCCAAAAATTTTTATAATAATTCTAGTATTTTAGGATAAAAGAACATCTTCAAGTTTCTCATTCTCAATTACTTATTTTTCTGGTCTAAGCTAATTGTCTACCCAGGGATTCCAACTTTATATCAGCAAAATTTCCAAATACCTTTGAAAATTAAAAAACAAACAAAACCATGGTATTACAGGGAAAACAGGAGAATATTTTGTACAACTTCTGAATAACAGAGACCTTTATAACTTTTATACCTTACAAAATTTAAAAACAAATTTTTTTAAAACCAATTTTAAATAACCGATAAATTTGACTACTTTTAAGTTAAAATTTTCTGCAAAGCAAAAACACCATAAGCAAAGGCAAAAGACAAAAGATAACTTTGGGAAATTTATGTATCAGTTTAATTAATACATAATGAATTCCTACCAATAAAAAACAGAAAAGGCAAAAGAAATGAATAAATAGTCCACAGACAAGGACCTGTATATACTAAATATAGGAAATGCCTTCAATCACATTCATAACAACAATGCAAATTAAAATATACTGTGTTTTTAATTTATGCAATTGGCAGCATTTTGAAAATTTGGACGCAGCTTTGTTGGCAAAGCAGTGGCAAAAAGATGAACTACTCTTCCATATTGCTGGTGAAAATGCTGTTTGGAACAACTCATATAGAAGCAATTTGGCAAGATCTATTAAAATTACAAATGTGCATATTTGATGTAGCAATTCCTCTTTTAGGAATTTATCATACAGATAGATCAACAGATTGTAAAAATGACACATGTATATGGTTATTCATTGCAGCACTGTTTGTAGTGGAAAAGATTAAAAATTACCTAAATTTCCAGCAATATGAAGTCAGCTATTATCTTACTTACATCCATTCAGTAGAATACTTCACAGCAATTTTTAAAAAAAGAAGGAAGCTCTTTGTGTACTGATATGGAAAGATAGCCAAGATATTTTTTTTAATGAAAGAAGAATAAAAGCACTGGCCACAACTGTATCTGATATATACAGATGTTCCAGCTACAATTCTCTAAAATGTCCCTTGCATAAATCTAATTTTGAATATCAATCTCTTCTTGAACTAAACTTAGAGAAAAAGAAATTTAAGGTAAAAGGACAAATGTAAGAGAAATCATGTATTTTCCAAATGAACTGCTCAAAGAAAGTCTCCTTCATACTGAAGCTTTTTGAATTCACTCCTTTACATTCTGGATTAAATTGGCTTCCTACATTATTGTAAGTTTCATTAAGCCCCCAGATCTATTGAAGAGTCTTTTCACACACTCCGTTTAAGACAACCATTTATATAGTACCATTATTTTTGAGCACCAAAAATACTCTGAATTTGTGAATACTCCTGATTTGAATGGTGATTCATTTGCAGAGGTAATTAATTCTATCAGTTTCAACCCACAGGATTAGAGGCATTTTGCACTGGCAAGAGGTTCTCCTACCTTTCTGACAGCTCTCTTACTCTTGGCTGACTTACCTTCTTCCTTTCCCTGTTTTTCAATTACTGGTATTCTCAAGGATCTTTTCTCTCTTTATAATGTCCCAGGCAGTCTCATTTTCTTCAAGAGCTTCACCCTCTATTGTAATGAAACTGACTTCCATTAACTCCATCTAGGTGTCCTATGACCCCTCAAGCACATATCCAAAACTTAACTCTTTTTCTTCACCCAAACATCTTTTCTCCTCCTGAATCATAGTCTCCTTTCTTCTTTACCCCTAGTATCCAACCAGTTGCTGAATACTATTTTTCTGCCTCTCAAATATCTAAGCCAGTAGTCCATCCCCACCACCCCCACCTGGTTCAGAGCCACTTCATGTCTCACATCAACAATTGCAATAGCTTACTAATGTGTCTCCTTCATCTATCTAACCTGTCTTTAAATCAGTCCTTGGCACAGCTATTATAATTTCATCTTTAAAGTAAAATCTTGATCATAGTACTTCTTTCCTGGATCGTTGAATGGCTCCTTGTCAGCTATAGGATAACATCCATACTATTACCTCACCCAGCATACCAAACCTCCAGGAACTGGCTCCTCTCTACCTTTTAATTCATATCCCTCACCACTCCCCTAAACCTACTGCGCAGGTTTCAGCTTTACCCTTCCATCCAATTCTGAGACCTACCAGGCTGTTTACTTCATTCTCTTCGTCCTGAAAGCCCTCCTCTGCCCTTCCCACATCTCCTTTCACTTAGTGAGCTCCTAGCCATCTTTCAAGACCACCTCAAATGTAACCACCTGTTAAGCACTCTGGACATCCCCAGAATTGTCTGTTGTACCCACCTCCATCAGAATGCATATGCTGTGTAGTGTCTGCTTGTTTAATGAAAATCTATCCTAACCTGCTGGTATGATGGCATCTCAAGAAGCAGTGTCAGCTTCCTTATCTCTTCATCCCCACACTTAGCACAATATCTAGTACCAGGGTGTTCGATAAATTATGGTTGAATTAAGTAACAATATCTAATATATGTTTGGTTCTTAAAGCTCCAATAGCATAGTGAGTTAAAGAAGAAATGTTTGAAAGGTTAGAAGTGGAGTGTCTTAAAAAGCAAGTAAAAGAAGAGAGAGAGAGTTTAAACAACTACCATGGCAAATGTTCAAGAAAGAGGGCTGAAAATGATGTATGTGACATAAGGAGTGGGGGTCAGAAAAGTAGCATAATGAATAGATGTCCCCCAAGAGATCTAGCGGTAATAAGCTGTCTTCTTTTGCCAAAACCAAGCAGGATATTAGGACTATTGCCTTGTGCTTTCACTTCTTCTGAAATCACTACAAGTTTATAGACAGAGTCACTTTTTGACTGCATTAACATCCTTTAGCATATTAATCAGGCTTCTAGTATACTCCATTTCTAATTCCATTCTTGCACCTCCTGCTGGTAGCCTCAAGTGTTCAACTTCTCTGGTACTAGGAAAATAAATATCTGTGGGGATCATTTCCCAAGCAATTCTGCTTTCCTATGTCAAAAGAAAGTCGAGTAGCAATATTTATACTGGACAAACTAGACTTTTTTGTTCTATTTTTTTTCCTGTTTTGGTATCTGGGTACTACCAGCTTCAGGGAATGATTTTGAATGTGTTCCCTCTATTTCATTATTTGTAAGATTTTGATAAAGTTTGTTCTTAATTACTTTTTTAAATGTTTTGTAGTATTCACCAGTGAAACCATGTGGTCATGGGCTTCTCTGTGCTGGGAGATTTTTGATTCCTAACTCAAATTTCATTCTTGTTATTGTCTAAGAAGATTTGCTATTTCTTGGATTAAATATTCATGGCAACTTATGCATTTTTAGGAATTGTCTGGTTTTTTTCTAAGTTATCTGATTTATTAGTATATAATTGTTTATAGTAACTTGTTATCACATTGTGTTTATCTGATGATTGTCTTCCATTTCTCATTTTGGTTTTTGAGGCTTCTCTGTTCCTTTTTTTAATGTAATTAAAGCATTGCCAATTTTGCTTATTTTTTTTGGAAAAACTGGTCACTATGTTCAATGTTATGTATTTGTTTATTCTGATCTCTATTTTATTTCTGAATTTTCTTTTATTTCCTTCCTCTGCTAAATTTCAGCTAAGTTTCTTCTTTTTCTAGTTCCTTGTGTTATAATGTTAGGAAAAAAGTTCAAATAAACAACTTAATACAAGCATTTATATGATAAATTTCACTCTAACATCTGCTTTTGCTACATCCCATAGGTTTTGGAATATTGTGTTTTTCTTTTGAGACCTATTCTGATTTTCCATTTGATTTATTTGGCCCATTGCTTATGTAGTAGTGTGATGTTTAATATTAATATGTTAAATATTTAATATTTATACTGTAAATTTTCCGGCTTTGTTTTATTGTTGATCTTTAGTTGTGTGCCATTGTGATTAGAATGATTTGATTTCAATCTTCTTAAATTTGTACTATTTGTTATGTTTCTTATTATGTGAGTTAAGCAGGGGATTCTTCCATGTGTTCTAGAAGAAAGTGTGTATTCCATCTTTCTTGGATGGAATATTTTAAATGTATCTTTTAGAATCATGTATTCTGAAGTATGCTTCAAGTAAAAATTGATCTTGTTGAAAACAAAAAACCTTAAGTAAGGGTACTTGTTTAAAATAAAGCATACCAGAGGTGAGGTGGGTGGGGAGATGGGTGAAATAGATGAAGGGGATTAAGAGTATCCTTATCATGAGGAGCACTGAGAAATGTATAGAATTGTTATTGACTATGTCATACACCTGAAACTAATATAACACCATATGCTAACTATACTGGAATTAAAATTAAAAACTTAACTAAAAAGAAAAATGAAACAACACTCCAGGTATCTAGCTGCTTATCTAGATCCTAGTCCTGAAAAATTTGGCTCCTGAATCATTAAACCCATTGTCACAAGGAACTTGAGTTAGCCACTTTTTTCTAGAACATAGCCCAGAAAAGGAGGACTATATCGTTCCTGGTTTTCTTTTCTGGTACCTTCCTGTCTATCTGACAGGATTTCTTTAAGTGGTCCCGTTTTCCCATCATTTCCTGTCTCATCAGTAAATGTAGTTCTATGGTGATGGTCTTTGTAACTCTGGTACCTGCTTCAGGTCAAACTGATTTCTGTTTATCAACTGTCTCAAACGATGTCCTTTTTCTCTCCTTACTTCTCTTCTGCTTCTTCCTCCTGACTCCCTTCTAATCTTCCTCCCCACTTCCCTCTCCCTCTCCCACATACAGACACAGAGAACTCATACACACAATCTCCATTATTTGTCTTTCTCAACAACTACTAATGTTCACAAAGCACACATTTACACTTAAGATGGCGCCAGCCTTTCAAGACAAATGCACTTTCAGTTCCAAACATGCTTTTGGGAGACAGGCTTTTGCCATCAAGAGAAAATGCCTGATAAACAAACACTCTGGAAACTGACTGGAAAAAAAAAGTTCAAGCCAAAGTAAGAGAAAATTTTATTTTCTTCGTGGTGTTCCCAGAATGTATACTGGCCTCTGTTCTAAAATTCAGTGCAGGTGTGTAGAAGTAACCGAAGCAAAAGATTTAGATTCACAGTGGGGTGAAATATCTATGGCTTAATAAAAGCCAGCAGAACAATTGCAGAAAAAAAAGGAAGAGATGCAGAGGGAGATAGTTATACAAAGCAGTTTCAGAAATGTCTTGACTCTGCTCTCATAAGTAAGTATGTATATGGCCAACATGTACTAGATGGGACTCAATGTCTCTATTATTTTTAAGTATCTTTTTTCTTAACCTAAGAATTGTTGACATAGTATTATACCATACAATTCCTATCCAAGTTATCACAAGATTATATACACTTTTTGTTAATTATATTTTCTTTCAGTCTCTTGAAATCCAAGATATTTTTGTTTGCATTCATTTCTGAACCCAATTCCTATCCAACCCATATTTTCTCTACACACACACACACACACACACACACACACACACACACACACAAAAGCAAACAAAATTCTGCACCAACAGAACTCATCCAGTTCTAAAGTGATGAGATTAAATTTGCACATTCTCATCTACCTATCTCTTTACATAACCTTCATGCCTAGCACAGAGCCCAACACAGGGCTTGAACTCACAACCCCAAGATCAAGACCTGAACTGGGATCAAGAGTCATAACCAAGTGAGCCACCCAGTTGCCCCTCACCTTCTCATTTCTTTTTTAAATTTTTTTTACATTTATTTATTTTTTTTTAATTTTTTTTTCAATGTATATTTATTTTTGGGACAGAGAGAGACAGAGCATGAACGGGGGAGGGGCAGGGAGAGAGGGAGACACAGAATCGGAAACAGGCTCCAGGCTCTGAGCCATCAGCCCAGAGCCTGACGCGGGGCTCGAACTCACGGACCGCGAGATCGTGACCTGGCTGAAGTTGGACGCTTAACCGACTGCGCCACCCAGGCGCCCCTATTTATTTTTGATAGGGAAAGACAGAGCACAAGTGGGGGAGGGGCAGAGAGAGAAGGAGACACAGAATCCGAAGTAGGCTCCAGGCTCTGAGCTGTCAGCACAGAGCCCCACGTGTGCCTGGAATTCACAAACCACAAGATCATACCCTGAGCCGAAGCTGGACACCCAACTGACTGAGCTACTCAGGCGCCCTGCTTCTCATCTTTTAAATCTCAGTTTAAATGCTAACTCCTCAAAAGACTTTGCTAGAAAAGATCTAGTTACTCCTAGATAGCAACAACTTATTTATTTTCTTCATGCAGTTATTCAAGTGTGTAATTTCAAAACTGTATTTCATTGTTATTATCTGATTCTTCCAATAAAACATAAACTTTATGAAGGCAGGAACCATTTCTGTGTCTCTTGCTTTGTAGCCCCATCACATAGGATTGTGCCAAATACATTGTAGAGGTTTACTAAATATTAATTTAAAAGTATGTATTTTTAATTTTCTGTAAACATAAAAGTATGTATGAGATGAAGGGAATTTAAGAAAATCTGCTTACACAGAATTTACCACCCAAAATTCTTGATGTTAATACACAAAACCAATTGTAACAAAGTAGGAAACCAAAATGAAACAAATAAAATTAGCAGGTAACACAATTAACAAAGACATTTTATCCTTGATACTCCAAAATGGATAATGGATTAAAAAGTTTTCTAATAATGTTTAACAATACATGAAATATACACACTTATTATCTCAGTTTCTGTGGACCAAGAGTATGGGCCTAGTTGGGTCCTGTGACTCATGATTTCACAAGGTTCCAACCTAAATATCAGTGGGGGCTGCAGTCTAATCTGAGTCCCAACTGGAAGGATCGATTTCCAAGCCCACATAGTTGTTACCAGCGTTTGGTTTTATTAAGTTGTTGGACTGAGAACCTCACTTTCTTGCTAACCATTGGATGGAAGTCACTCTCAGATCTCTGCCTTCACAACATAGTCATACCTTTCCTCAAAGCCAGCAGGAGAGAATATCCTTGCAGGACAGGGTTTACAATATTATATAATCATTTACATATAATCACATATGTCTTATCACATTTGTCATATTCTATTTGTTACAAGCAAGTCACAAGCTCTACTAACACTCAAGAAAAGGAGACCACAAGAATCAGAGAACAAGGAAGCAGGGATCATGGAGGCACCCTATAGTCTGCCCACCACAAACAGAACAGTAATTATGACCCCAGTTCATCTAAGAATATTAAGAATTAAAACATTTTCTGGTAGTAAAGAATTTGTCCAACCTCACAGGCTCTTCCAAAGTTTTATGAATATTAAAATAATTCACATTAAATATTTAGTAATATTTACTAACTTACATTAAAATATTCACCCAAATGATACTCTATGGCAGAAGACTAAACAATTGTGAATGTCTTCAGAGTTTTATCAAAGACAGATGGAATAAATAAGTTAGATGATGCAAATAGCATGAAGTAGCTAAAGATTCTATATACAAGAAACTAACTGAAACCCAGAAGTACATATGGGAAATTATATCACAACCCTTTATTCTGTCCTCATCTTTGTCATGGTTCACTGTGAATACAGTAGATGTCCTTGCCCCATTGGCTTTGGAGTTGGTCATTTGACTTGCCTTAACCAATCAAGTGTGAACAGAGATGACAATATGCCAGCTGTTAGCAGAGACTGTAAGAGGTATTACAAGCTTCAGTTTGCCCCTTTTGCATTCCTGTCCTCCACCATGAGAATAACTCATGCCAGAGAAGATCCCAGAATGAAAGACACATCAAGCTTAGCAAAGCCCAGGAGAGCCATGGCCAGCCCACTATTAGACTTATAAGCAGTGAATCAATATTTGTTATCATAAGCCACGAAATTTTGGAATTGTTCATTATACTACATTGCATCAGCAAAAAACTAACATAGTGCAGAATTTTTCAAGTAACTGATCAATAAAATGAGAAGTAACTTAGCATATCTCTACAATTAAATTGTTTTGATAAAAGTGTTTATATGTGTTTTTATACCACACATTCTGATCTCTGGCAATATTATCAATAATTTATTACCATTGTTGAAGAGCAAGGTACAAAAGGCAAAGAGGCCTATTAAATGCCAGAATTAAGCTTCTCACTAAGGCAAACATAGACAAACACAGTCTTTGCTTACAAGGCCAGAGGCCTCTACCACTGAAACTGATAGATTGGAGAGTAGATCTGAACAACATCACTTCTCCTCACTTAGTGGGGAGAGAGGCCAAAAGTGTTAGCCTAAGGAAGTTTCTAGAAGAAAATAGGAGAAGGAAGTCTTTCGTATTCTAAAACCATTAATCTCTCATACTCTGGTATTTGCACAACATCCTAATTATAGCACTGATTAGAGCTACCTTGTATTCTAGCTATTTATGCCTTACCTGTCCCTACTACTGAATTGCCATTCCTTAAAGAGCAGAGACCACAGTTTACTCATTTTAAAAATTCCCGTGACACACAGTACCCGCAAAAAACAGGCATTCAAGAAATGAATTGAGGGGCACCTAAGTGGCTCAGTTGGTTAAGCTTCTGATTTTGACTCAAGTCTTGATTGTGCAGTTTATGAGATCGAGCCCCACATGGGGCTTTCTGGTGTCAGTGCAAAAAGCCCACTTCAGATCTTCTGTCTCCCTCTCTCTCTCCCCCTCCCCTCCTCGCTCTCTCTCAAAAAGAAATAAACATTAAAAAAGAAAGAGATGAAATGCATTTCTATGTTCTTTGATAAAAGTAGTTTCTTGCCTATCAGTGAAAAATAACTAGAGGTAAGTAACTAAAGTGCTAAATGGGAGAAAAATTGGTTGAGTTTCATTTTAGGCAAAATGTAGGAAATTCTCTTGTTGTCCTGATGATAGAAGGCCAAATTCCCCATGCCTGGAGACCTAAGACTTCAGACCCAGAAGCATTGGATTCATGCCAAGATCAGCTCTGATTTTTGGCAGCACTTGTAGAGAATTATCTTTGATGAGTTAGCTCCACGATACTATAAATGTTATTGGTAAAAATCATTGTTCATGTATTAAGGAATATATAAAATTTTGTGTATCTAGTTTAGTGAAACATATTGATCTCCTGGAAGATTTGAATATAACATACTCCAAAGTGCATTTCAAATTACCTCTTAGATTTTCTGACCCATAGTCTGCCATGTTTAAATAAATATTAGTATAAGACTGCTTTCCAAGAGTCAGGCTTCAAAAAAAAAACAAAAAATAACCATGCGTTCATTCAAAGATAAAAAAAAAATCATGTAGTCTGGCACAATAAAAAGTACATTTCTGTTCTAAAAGGAAACTTCAGTAATTGAAAATTCCTAAACTCAATAGAGAATATTTCTTTCTGATAATTGGTTCCAACTTCATACAAGTGAAAGATGCTGAGGTCAGACTGAGCATATTCTGTGATTCAGCCATGTACTCAAGCAGGAAATGTCCTAGGTTTGGGAAATACCCAGCAAAGAGTTGTCTGCAGCCAGGTAGGGCTCTATTCTCCAATCAGTCTAAAGAGTGGCTTTCAGCAACCCACTTGACAATTCTGATTGAGATGAGATTGCAGTCTGCAAGGGGTCAAGAAAACTTATATTCTAGCTGCCTAGATCACAAAAATGTCAAAAAGTAGGTGACAAGGACACGAAGTTTGTAGAGAATAAGAAAACTTGATAGCCCTATCTCCTCCAAGCATGGTAAAAGGTAAAATGTGGCTGAGAACAAATATTAGCTGCCAGGCCAGACCAATGGGCTAGAGAAAAAATCAAAATGGAATCCAAAAATCTTGAGACAAATGAAAATGGAAACACAACAAACCAAAACTAATGGGATGCACTGAAAGCAGTTCTACCAGGGAAGTTTATGGCAATAAGCACCTACATTATAAAAAAAGAAAGATCTCAAATCAACAACCTGATATTACACTTCAATAAACTAGAAAAAGTAGAAGAATGTTAATAGAAGGAAGAAAATAGCAAAGCAGAGCAAATATAAATAAAATAGACTAGAAAAAAATAGAAAAGATCAATTTCTGATATTGAGTGAATATTTTTTAAGAAAAATTTTCTCTATAAAAACTAGAAAAAAAACAGAGAGAGAAGACCAAAACTGGAAATGAAAGAGGTGACATTACAATGGTTAACACAGAAATACTAAGGATCATAAGAAATTACTATATGCATTTATATGCCAACAAATTAGACAACCTAGAAGAAACCAGAAATTCCTAGAAACATACAACCGACCAAAATTGAATCATGAAGAAATAGAAAAATGGGATAGACCAATTATAATTAAGGAGATTGAACCACTAATCAAAACCTTACCAATAAACAAAAGATTTTGTATCCTCACCAGGACCAGAGGCTTCACTGATGAATTCTACCAAATATTTAAAGGAGAATACCAGTCCTTCTCTAACTCTTTAAAAAAACTGAAGAGAGAAAACTTACAAACTATTTTAAGAGACAGCTTTACCCTGATTCCAAAATCAGACAAGGACACTAGAAAAAAGAAAAAACTACAGAGGCAAAACTCCTAAACAAAATATAAGCAAACTGGGGTGCCTGGGTGGCTCAGTCAGTTAAGCGTTCAACTCTTGGTTTCACCTTGGGTCACGATCTCATGATTCATATGTTTGGGCCTCGCATCAGCCTCTGCACTGACAGTGTGGATCCTGTTGGGATTCTCTGTGTCCCTCTTTCTCTCTGCCCATTCCCTGCTCATGCTGTCTCTCTCAAAAATACATAAACATTTAAAATATATATATATATATAAGCAAACTGGATTCAACAATACATTAAAAAGATCATACATCATGATCAAGTGGGATTTACTCCTACGGTACAAGGATACTTCAACATATGCAAATTAATCCATGTGAGACACCACATTAACAAAATGAAGGATAAAAATCATATGATCATCTCAATACATGAAGAAAAAGCATTTGAAAGAAATCAACATCCTTTTTATGATAAAAATTCTCAACAAATTGGGAATAGAAGGAATGTATTTCAAAATAATAAAATTCATATATTACCAGCCCACTCTTAACATCATAGTGAGCTTTTCAATGGTAAAAACCTAAAAGTTCTTCCTCTAAGAACAGGGACAACAAGAATGCCCACTCTCACGACTTCCACTGAACATAGCATAGCAATTGGAATTGGTAGCCATAGCAATTAGGGGGGAAAAAAAGGAAAGAAAGAAATTACAAATGGCATCATCTAATACACAGAAAATCTAAAGATTCCACCAAAAATACTGTTAGAACAAATAAATGAATTTTATAAAGCTGCAGGAAACTAAATCAATACACAAAGTTCAGGTATATTTCTAAATACTAACAATAAGCTATCAAAAAGAAAAATTAAGAAAACAATCCCATTTATAGTAACATCAAAAAGAATAAAATACTTAACCAAGGAATGGAAAGTTCTGTACACTGAAAACTATAAAATATTGATAAAAAAATTGAAGATATAAATAAATGGAAAGATATTCTGTTTTCATGGATTAGAAGAAGTAATGTTGTAAAACTGTCCATACTACACAAGTAATCTACAGATTCAAAGCAATCCCTTATCAAAATTCCATGTATTTTTCATAGAGTAGAAAAACATCCTAAAATTTGGAATCACTAGGACCCAAAATGGCCAAAACAATCTTAAGAAAGGAAACAAAGCCTGAGACATCACACTTCCTGATTTCAAACTGTATTACAAAACTATCGTAATCCAAACAATATAGATGGGCATACAAACAGACACATAAATCAGTGGAAGAGAACCGAGAATCCATGACAAACTCATGCCTTATATGGTCAATTAATTTTGGACAAAGTATCCAAGAAAATACAATGGGGAAAGAGCAGCCTCTTCAATAAATGATGCTCAGAAAATTGTATATCCACATGCAAAAGAAATAAACTGCACCACTATCTTATACCATACACAAAAATGAATTAAAGACTTGAAAATAAGACCTGAAACTATAAAACTCCTACAAGAAAACATAGGGGATGAGCTCCTTGACATTGGTCTGAGCAATAATTTTTGGATTTAACATCAAAAACGAAACCAAAAGCAAAAATAAACAAGAGGGCTACATCCAATCAAAAATCTTCTGTGTAGCAAAGGAAACCATCAGCAAAATGAAAAGCCAACCCACAGAATGAAAGAAAATATTTGCAAACTACATATCTAATATCCAAAATATACACGAAACTCCTATAACACAATAGCAAAGAGTTTTAACATGGGCAAAAGACCCGAATAAATATTTTCCCGAAAAGAAATAAAGTGGCCAATGGGTAAATGGAAAGATGCTCAAAATCATTAATCATCAGGAAAATGCAAACTGAAACCACAATGAGATATTATTTCATACCCACTGGAAAGGCTATTATCAAAATGACAAGAGATAACCAGTGCTGGTAAGGATGTGAAGAAAAGGGAATTCTTCTATACTGTTGGTGGGAATGTAAAGTGTACAATCATTATGAACATTATGAAATTTCCTCAAGAAATTAAAAATAGTGCTACCATATGATCTAGCAATCCTACTTTTGGGATATACATAACTAAAGAAATTGAAATCAGGAGCTCAGAGAGATTCCTGCCCTCCCATGTTCATGCTCTTCGCAACATTATTCACAATAGCAAAGATATGGAAACAACCTAAATGTCTGTCAACAGATGAATGGATAAAGAAAATGTGGCATATATACACAATAAAATATTATTTGATCTTTAAAAAGAAGGAAATCCTGCCATGTGTGACAAATGGATGAATCTAGAAGGTATTACGCAAAGTAAAATAACCCGACGGAGAAAGACAAATACTGCATGGTATCTCTTATATGTGGGAATCTTTTCAAAATACATATGTATATCAAATCATCACACTATATACTTCAAATATATTACAATTTTATTTGTCAATTTTATTCCTTGGTAAAACTGGAAAAAGAAAGTTCTTACCACAACGAAAGAAAGTTTTAAAAAAGAACTAGAATCTATACATCGTGATTTTTTTTTAAGTTACAGTACTTCAAAGAGAGGAGAAGCACAACCAATTATGGGAATTAAAAAAAATTCCATAAAGGAGGTGGCCTTTCACCGAGGTCTAAAAGATGACAAGAATTTGACAGAACCCAGGCTGTGGGGCATTCCTGGTCAGAGGAATCAGCATGAGACAAGTTCAGGAATCACAATGCCTAGAGCACAAGGGGAAGCAATGACTCTCCTGATTATGTAGGAATATGAAAATAGACAGTGAAGTAAGCCTGTGAAGGTGATTTGAGGTCATTAAAGAGAACTTTCAATAAGATGCTAAAGAATTGGGGCTTAATTGCATAGACACGGGGGACTATTGAAAGTTTCTGAGATTAGCGTGGATGGTCACAGCTGGGCTTTAGGGAAGAAAGTCTGATGCAGTTGTAGAGGATAGAGTCAAGGGGGAAAGACCTGGGGGCAGGGAGCACAGCTGGGAGGAAACATTTGCAGCAGGCCAGTGTGCAACTTACATCTCATGAGAATAAATCCCGAGGTGCTATCACCACCAATAACAAAACTATTATCCAATTACATTTTAAAATCATTACAAGCACCATAAGACTGAAATTCCTATGGCACTTTTTAGTTAGTAATCAAGTACCTAGCTGATGTTAGGTAGAAACTAGATGTCAGCAGTGGAAGGAATGCCGGAGGTAGAGTCCCAAATCCTTAAAGGGGAATGATAGGGACATAAACGGGGGCAAGGATGGTAAGAAATAAAGTACATTAGAAGCCTGGGGGCACAACATTCCGACCCAGTGGCTTCCAAGACCTTGGGGCTGAAAGATCAAGAGCCCCAGGTGTGGAGCATGAGCTTTCCTCTTCCACCTCTGCCCCAGGGTAACCCCTAGACTCATTGTATTGCATTTGCTCAGCGGGACAGCCCCACCTGATAGAGAAAGGTTTCCATGATGGTTCTGGTACAACCTTGTAAAGGGTCAAAAACTCCCCAACCTGTTAAAGGACTTGCCCCAAATTATTAGAATCAGCCTCCAGTAGAGACCACCCCACTGTAGCCACAGCTCCTCCAAGCTCAAAGAGGTGCAAAAAATATCCAATACCAAAACAACCCTGGAGCCACCTCAAGCACCCTGCCCCTCTCCCACCTTGAGAGTGTACTTTTGCTTTAATAAACTCCTTTGTGCTTACTACTTTCCTTCTGGCTGTCTTTACTCCAGCATGGACAGTCACATAAATGTTTTCGCGGGGGAATTCAAGGGCTGAGACCTCCATTCACACAGGGCAGACTCTCCCACCAGAGACACTATGATAAATTGAAGGAGAGGGGATGTTCACATAAAAGTAAAAGTGGTATACAATGAAAAGATCTTAAGATATTATATACTTAATTGTAGGGATCACACTATATTAGATCAATTTGTCTATCAAGAAGGTAATAGCTAGTTTAATGGCTTTTGATAGTCTGAGCCTAAGACTGAAATATACATGGTACGTAAGGAAATTATACTAAAAGTTATGATAGATGTAGATACAGTACATTACATTATGCAAGTGTTCACAAATGAAGATTGGTTGAACAGCTGAATTAATCAGATCCCCAAAATAAGAAAGAATCTTGAGCTGATATTTACTACCTATTATTATTTTGAAACATCATTCATTCACTCAAGGAATACTTATTAAGCACCTACTATGTTCCAGGCATTGTTCTAAGTAAGTGCTTGGGATATGTGAATCACTAAAACAAATATCCCTGTAGTCTTGAGGCTTATATTCTAGCAGAGGAAAAAGAAAAAGACTATGAACAGAATAAACAGCATAGTATATTAGAAGGTGACAGATGCAGGAAAAAGGAAATAACAACAAGGTATAGGGAGTCTCGAGTGTTGCAATTTTAAATACAATGGTTCAGGATGGGTGTCTTTAGGAAGGTACTACTCAAACAAACTTTCCATAACAGATCATAGATAAAAGCTGTGGCTTCAAAGACTGATAACAAAAATTCCACCCAGGATGCCAAAGAGTCTATCATCTGAGGTTCTAGAAAACATTAGATTCCAAACTTCTAGCTTCTAGAGTAAAAGCAACATGGAGGGATAGCTGGCATCCTCTTAAAGCTGTAGGTCCACTCACTGCTGTTGTATTAGCAAGTAGTACATGAGACAGCAGACAGCACAGTTGTGTGGGCACTGCCTATCACTCTTCTTTGACACCTTCCTTTCACTATCACCCCCCAATACTCCCCACCACCTACCCCAGCCAACTCCCTTTCTGTTTGCACTGTATGATTTGGCTATTGTGTGTCACAGTCCCAGATTTGAGTTTCAAATAATCAAGTCATTCAGACTTGATTTTTGCTGTTAATCAGAATTCCTAAACTACTCCCGGTAGTCAGCAAGGATTTTTTTAATCCAGGGCTTACAACAAGGAGAGAGTCTTAGCTTTCTGAGAGATTAGATACTTATGCATTATGCAAGTCAGTAAAGATGTAAGTAGGAGTCCAAGTGCAGAAGGAAACAGAGTACAAGCTTCAAGAGATGGCAGAAAACACCTGGGACGCATCTATTATAGAATTAGCCAGCAATTAGCTTGATAGACATCAGCCAATGTGCCGAGGCTAAATGGAGAAGTAGCCAAAAGCTGTCCTGGAGCTGAATCTACATCATCCAACAGAGAACTGGGGAAATGTTAATGGATCTGTGAAGAACCTCTTTTGGCAACCTCAGAGGCTGTATCTCTAATTGTAATTCACATTCAAGTTGACTTTTATAGGCAATGTTTTTACACAAAGAGAACTTTAATAAAAATTAGAGTCAGAGGAAAAAGGAAAGGATTTATGTTAAATTGCTTTCCTTTTAAACTTCCATGGAAATGGAACATTTCAGGCATCTCTAACAAGTTAAATAAGTTAAAGGATGCACCTAAAGCAACCCAGATCTGTACTTGGACGTATTATAAAACAACAATGATTGTTTTTAAATGGCATCTAATCTTTTGACAGATCTATCTCCAGATCCTTCAGCTAGCACCCAGTGACTTGATATAATTGAACTATTTCTGATGAAATGAATTGAAGGACTCAGAGGAGAGATCAAGGGCCACATATAAAGCCACACATAAAGCAGTTTAATCCTTGCTTTGTTCTGTTTGGTAACTTCACAATGCCAAGTGGTTTAAAAAAAAAAAAAAAAGGGCTATTTTTACAAAGGGAGAAGATCTTGAGACTATGAGGGCTGGAGACTAAGAGGGTTGGAGAGTTGGGGGAAGAGGCAGTAGAGCACGTATCTCCAGAATGGCCTTTTAAAAACATAAATCAGATCATGTCATTCCCTAGTTTAACACCTTCCAACGGTCTCCCTTCCAACCAGTCAAGTCCAAACTCCTCCTAATGGCCTTCCCTTCCTTTTCCTTGTTCATCCCTCACCTGCCAAGCTGGCTTCTTGCTACTCAAACATGCTAAGCTCCTTCCCACCCCAGGGCATTTGCACATTCTTCCATCTGCCTGGTTCACCTCCTGCCTTATTCTCATTTACCATTTGGGGTCTGCCCAAAAGTCACTTTTTCTAGGAGGTCTTGCTTCACCTTCATTTGTGAACATTGGCTTCCACTCCCTTCTCTAATTCAAACACTCTGTAATCTGCCCTTGCTTCGTTTTTCCATGACTTATCTCCATCTGAAATTATATGAATTCTTTTTTGCTTATTTTCTACCTCCCTGACTACAACATAAGCAGAAATTGAGGTGCCACATTACCCTTGGAAAAATTAGGAAATAATAAGGAGGGTTAAGTACCCAGAGAGAGCAGCAAGGATGGGCTAAGAAAAAACTTAGTATGTAGAATAATTTTAAATAGTCATTACTTAAGGCAGAAAAAGAAAACACATTTCAGAAGCTGTAGAAATGTCCTGGAGGAAGTACACTAGGAGTGAAATTAAATGGTCAAATAAGGGAAAGCTATTAATTAGTACCTATGAGATTTTCTTTCTTTTCATTCTAACTGGGATTTGCAATTTATACATAAGAAGTTACCAATATCTAAGTAAATTATATAGTCAGAGGAGAGAAGTGAAAATAGATATCAGCTAGACAACAGTAAAGTCTAATTATATCCAATATGGTGAAATATTAAATATGATAATTTCCAGGCTTTTCAAGTTGAACAAAATCTCGTATCTGGCACTCTCAGACGTTGTTGCTTCACAACCTTGAGAGTTCCCCTGGTGAAAAGAGACCTGGTTCCTGGCCCAGAGAGCAAGGAGGAGAGATGGAAGAAAGGCCATTGCAGACTGGAAGGTGGCCATCTCAATAAGCAAGGGAACTTACTTACCAGGCTTATCTTGGGCAGCTGGGAAATGAGTAGATGTCCACACCTGCCTTCCAGAATCTTAAAAGTTTATATAGAGACCTGCACTGAGTTCAGTCACAATTTAGCCCAGATGGTCTCAACAACATGTGGCTTTCTCAAAGAAGCGTCCTTGAAAATGGCTCTGGCTGTGGGAATAACCAGCGAAGTGGAAGGTATATTCCAAGGATGGGGAACAGGTGAGCAGCCTGATAGCCCAGGTGTAGCTCATAGGTCAACAGGCGGTCACATCCTCTTGACACCTTTCAACAAACACACATTTATTAGTGTGAATACGAAGTGTTGCAACTTTTTTTGTATTCACAAACATGAGTATGTTTATTTAAAACTGAATAGGGGGGGCGCCTGGGGGGCGCAGTCGGTTAAGCGTCCGACTTCAGCCAGGTCACGATCTCGCGGTCCGTGAGTTCGAGCCCCGCGTCAGGCTCTGGGCTCATGGCTCAGAGCCTGGAGCCTGTTTCCGATTCTGTGTCTCCCTCTCTCTCTGCCCCTCCCCCATTCATACTCTGTCTCTCTCTGTCCCCCAAAAAATAAATAAAGGTTGAAAAAAAAAAAAACTTAAAACTGAATAGGAACCTATTCTGTCAGAAAGTTTATTCTTTTGTTGTAGCATAATGTTACATGAGTTTCAGGTATACAACTCTGTGTACTATGCTATTCTCCCCACAAGTGTAGCTAAAAATGGTGCAATTTATGAAGAATAACATGGCAATAGACAGCTATCAATCCCACTTTTAAGAATTTATTTCACAAATACACACATTTGCACAAAGATGTAAGGAAGTTGCTTTCAGGATTAATTGTAATAGTGGGAAACAACAAAAGGTCCATCATTTAACTTGGTTGATAAGTTGTGATGATTCCTTATGTAAGATGCAATAATTAGGTCAGGTAGAAATGGAATGGAATTATATCAAAAATAAATTATTTTTTTTTCAACGTTTTTTTTTTAATTTATTTATTTTTGGGACAGAGAGAAACAGAGCATGAACGGGGGAGGGGCAGAGAGAGAGGGAGACACAGCATCGGAAACAGGCTCCAGGCTCCGAGCCATCAGCCCAGAGCCTGACGCGGGGCTCGAACTCACCGACCGCGAGATCGTGACCTGGCTGAAGTCGGACGCTTAACCGACTGCGCCACCCAGGCGCCCCCAAAAAAATAAATTATTTTTAAAAAGCAGTTTGCAGAAACAGGCACAGTGTAAATTGTAAAAATAAAGATTGAATGCACAGGGAGGTATGCACAGAGAAAAATGAAAGAAAACATGGAATATCTCAAAGGTTTTGATTCCTCTGGGCAGTGGCACTAGGAGATAAAGAACTTTTACTTTTCACCTTATATCTTTCTGCATCATTTGGATTTGTTTACTGTAAGTAAGTATTGTTTCATAATGGAATACTAGCTAATAGAAAGAGAATAGCAGGGAACTGCATGTGTGATCTGACTCCTGCTTAGTTCCTATATTGCCATTTATCTACCTTCACAAACTCACCTATTCACATACAATTCACTCTTTTCTTTCCAGCTTTATTGAGATATTGCTGGCATATAACATGGTATAAGTTTAAGGTGTACAATACTATTTAACACATATATATTGCAAAATGATTACCACAATAAGCTTAATTAATACATCCATCACCTCACATAATTACTTTCTTTTCTGCAATTCTACTTCTGGGTATATATTTGAAAAAAAAAATGAAATCACTATCTTGAAGAGAAATCTGTACCCCTATGTTCATTGCAGCATTATTCACAATAGTCAATACAAGGAAACACCTAAGCATCCAGTGATTGATGAGTGGATAAAGAAGATGTGGTAAACATTTACAATAGGATATTATTTAGCCAGGAGAAAGAAGAAAATCCTGTCATTTGTAACAACATGGGTGGACCTTGAGGGCATTATGTTAAGTGAAATAAGTCAGACAGAGAAAGACAAATGCTGTATCATCTCACTTATATGTAGAATCGAAAAAAGCCAAACTCAGAGAAACAGTAGGGTGGTGGTTGTCAGGGACTTGGGGGGTGGGAGAAATAAGGAGATGTTAGTCAAAAGGTATAAACTTCCAGGTATAAGATGAATAAGTTCTGAGGATCCAATGTAAGTGTGGTTACTATAATTGATGATACTGTATCATATACTTCAAAGTTGCTATGAGAGTAAATCCTAAATGTTCTCCCTGCATACACCACTTGCTGGGACAGAAACATCATCTCCAGAAACATCAGCTCTCCACCCAGACCTAAAATTCCTTTAAGACTATATGCACAGATGCAACCTCATTTTAGCAGTTGTCCCTGACCTCAGAAAGCTGAGCTGGTGTGCCTCTTCATGTGCACCTCCCAACTACCCCTGGCTGACCCACCACACTGCCCACCCCCCTAAAAGTTGTGGCTATATCACTTTTATGCAATCATGAGAATCTCAGTATGCACGGCTCTTTCTTGAAGGAGTTAAAGTTTGCATCCCAAACTTCAGACACTTCTCCGCAGAGGTTTTTAGGAACATCCTGTGTGGGAGGGAATACTGTCTTGTCTTTACAGGTGAAATGTCCTATGAGCCCTTTAAAGCGAGGATCATGTCTCTATAATCCCCAAATCTATCCCTCAGGCACACAGTAGGCTCTCAATAAATACTGGTAAAAGGAAGACTTAAAGCTCATGTTGAAAAAAAAAATCTGGAAACCTGCTTAAAGTATTTGCATTTTAAAAAAGAATAGCCCATCTTTCAAAAGAAATGTTCTAGCCCCTCAGAGAGAGCTGCCTGTCTGGTGGGGCAGATGTGGCCTCCTTCACATAAGCTTAGTGCTAATTCCCAGAGCCTGGGCTTAAGAGACTACAGAGCACTGCTCTCTTTAACTCA
This sequence comes from Herpailurus yagouaroundi, assembly GCF_014898765.1. Taxonomy (NCBI): domain Eukaryota; kingdom Metazoa; phylum Chordata; class Mammalia; order Carnivora; family Felidae; genus Herpailurus; species Herpailurus yagouaroundi. The sequence continues at coordinate 22,951,554 of NW_024412428.1, read as the reverse complement.
GGTGGCCCAAGGACATTTGATTGAATGATTATCTAGACATGTAGGGTATAATCTGCCTCAGGGTTGAAATCTCCAGTTAGCAGGAATTCCCAAGGTGTCAGTATTAATGGTCACAAAAGGACCTCAAATGAATACAGGAGAAAATGGCTTATTAAAGGGTTAGAGAGGGAGGGAGCCAAAACATAAGAAACTCTTAAAAACTGAGAACAAACTGAGGGTTGATGGGGGGGTGGGAGGGAGGGGAGGGTGGGGTGATGGGTATTGAGGAAGTCACCTGTTGGGATGAGCACTGGATGTTGTATGGAAACCAATTTTGACAATAAATTTCATATTTAAAAAAAGCAACTGTTTCACCATAAAATAAATAAATAAATGTTTAAAAATTTAAAAAAAAGATAATGTAGATCCATATTGGTTGTCATCTTTGAATCTTCTTTTATTCTACTCGTCAACGTATTCATCAAGTTCTTTTGATTTTGTTCATCCTACATATATTTTTTAAATGTTTATTTTTGAGAAAGAGAGCACAAGCAGGGGAGAACCACAGAGAGAAGGGGACAGAGGATCCAAAGTGGGTTCTGCTCTGACAGCAACAAGCCCAATGCACGGCTTGAACTCATGAACCATGAGACCATGACCTGAGCCAAAGTTGGATGCTCAGCCAACTAAGCCACCCAGGTGCCTACCCCCTACACATTTTTAAATATGGCCCTCCCCCTTTACCCCAGCTCCTTACCAAGACTTCACAGTGTCCCTGTGATCAGGATCCTCTAGAACAATATTCTGGCCTCTTCTCTTGCAATTCCCTGACTTCATCCATTCTTCCATTCATTCAGCAACGATGACTGATCATAAACCATGTGCCCTGGGTCCTCAGGGAGCTGAGTCTATAACAATAAGCAAGACAGGTAATGTCTTTGCCTTCAGGAACAATGTTTCAACCACTACAAACTGCTTCCAACTTAGCCCCTTAAGGGCCAACTGCCTAAATTCCCCTCCACCTGGTTAACCCTTAACTGTTTCATGCCTCACCTCCTCCAGAATACCTTCCAGAATTCCCACATGCTGTGTTAAGTGACCCTGTGCTGCATTTCTAAGGTGCCTCCTCCATCTGGCAGGAAATAAGCCACACATTTAGTGAGGGCACCCAGGGAGGCCCTTAATAAAGTAACTGTTTACAAATTTGGCCAGGGTCAAGAGATACGAAAGGATAGCAAAGCCCTGAGGCTAGTAACACCAGAGAGCTGTCATCTCCTCCTAGGACTGGACCAGCAGGGGAAGAGGCAATTACCAAAACCTTGAGAAATCAGTAAAATTATAAAGGAGGACCAATCACTTAACAGAAGCTGTGCGCGTAAGTAAAAGAACTCATATAACCTATGATAACCAGGAGAAAAGCCAAGGAATGCCTCAACCTGATTGCCCTCCCTCCCTCCAATCTCTTGCTAGTGCTTTCCTTTGCCCAAACCCCACCTGGAGCCAGAGGGTAAGAAACCTTCTGATTTATTCATGGGGCTCAAAGCATGATGGAAAAGGGAAGAGAGTATAACTGGAAGGGCAAACAAAACATCCAACGCAATTTCACTCATTGTGCTTACATGATATAATGGCTTTCCCAACTGAACTGTCACTTTGATGGAGAAGACTCAGGCCTCTTTGATGTCGGAATTGAGATGTGTGTTAAGTTCATCAACCACATGAATAAGATACAATTAGAGCTGTCTTCCAACCTCCTTTAATCCTTTCCCTTTGTCTCTACTCTGAAAAGAAAAAAAAAAAAATGGAAGCCACTGAAATGCAGCTCTACTGCCTTCACATGAAAACACTCCGTCTATGCTTCATTGGGTTGAATATACTGAAGAATTTTTTTTAATTAGATATGACCCTTCTGGGCCACAGAGTGACTGTGTGCATACACTGCATACTCTGATCAGCATTCCCAAGTCCTAGAAGCTCAAAGGTCACCCAGCCAGGACTTCTGTCCTGTCAGAGGAATGGTGGGGATCTCAGTACTCAGCCCACCTGCCCCAGTGTGGCCAAAACTCCAGTGGCAGCCACCTGGGCCATGAACATCCTTGCTCTCTTAAAAAAAAAAAAAAAAAAAAAAAAAAAAGGATTGAGGGTTGAAAGCCTGTTTTCAAGGCAGGTTTTAAAATAGCACATGATGAACACATATTACAAGAAAATATTGAAATCTCTGATGTCTCATGAGAAAATCAAAGGAAATGTTCACCACTAGCATATTTGATATTACTGAGCCCCTTCTTCAGGCCAGCAGTGTGGGTAAGAATCAGGATGAGATCTGAGCTCATCTAATTGCTGAAGACATATGCTGCACCACAAGCTCAGCTTGTCCCTTTTAAGCTCATTGTTTTTACCAAGTAAGTTCTTTTTCCTCTCCAGTGCTGCTTAATTTAACCACAGATTAGAATTCTAAGCCCTCTGGGAATGATCAAAACTCTCCTCCACCATGATGTTTCATCCAAGGGAGTTAAGGCAAAGGGAATGTGTTTTTTCCCAGGGTCTCCCATAGTTCAAGAAAATTTAATCACATTCACTCCTTTGACATCTTCTTAAAAGTCCCTTCAGAAGCTTCCCAGAACTTGGCCCCCAAAACTGATCTGAGTTTAAACAGGCTTAGTGAAGGGCAGTTTTTGCCCCCACCCTAGTGTAACAGGTTTACCAAGCACCCCCATAGGGGTTGAGAGCATTTCTGTAAGGCAGCCTCCTTGCAGAGGTGGCCTTTTCAGACCTAAGGCTCTCTCTTTTGCAGTTATTTTGATTTCTGTAATGACCCACCTGCCTGATGCTAATAATCACTCTGTGTGCTCCACCCACATAACATTCTCTCCAGTTCAGGAATCTAAGCTTCCTTTATGTTCTAGATGAAAACTCCACATTTGTGTGAGTTAAAACCATGCTGATTCAACTCAATAGACACCAACCAAGTGTCTTCCATGTACAAGACATTTGGTGAGAATTTGGGGGAAGGACACAGAAGAGTAAGACACAGTCCCTTCAGACAATTTACAAATGACTTGTGTTGAGCAAGAGAAGCACAAATACTGAGGAAGAGGTAAGTGACTAAGAGAGGGGGCAGAAAGAAGTGGTATTTCAGCACGAGAAAAAAAGAGGTCCCTTCCAGCTGGAGCATCTCGCGAGGGGCTTCCCAGGCGAGGGAGAATTTTCTATGGTCCCAGAAGGGTGTGGGCAAGTTCCAGGAACAGAAACTACTACAAGCAGAGACAGCAGTGGCATCATGAACAAATGTCTCCTCTACTAACCTGATTCAGGCATCCATTTGTTCATGCAATAAGCATTCATGACATGCCTAGAATGCCTGCACTGAGGATATAAAAACAAGTAAGAGTAAGACCTTTCACTACCAGTTTACAGGCTGGTAGGGAAGGAGAGGTAAACAGTAGTTGCTATACTAAGGGATAAGTACAATCATAGAAATTCAGCCCATGGTGGCCAAGAGAGATCCCCTCTAAATGGAGAGAAAGTCTCCACAGAGGGAGAGCCATCTGAATTGGATCTGGGAGAATGAGTACATGCTTGATAAATAGGCAAAGAGGCAAGGTATTTCTGGCAGAAGGAAATGCAAAGACATGGACACGGGAAATGACATGGGATACCAAGAAACTGCAAGCCTTCTAGCCTGGCTAAAACACAAGTTTCATGAAAGGGAATGGCAAGGAAATGAGGTAGAGGGTCAGGCATGAACATAATCCACAAGGTCCTCTTATGATGGCCCAAGAAGTTTCAAGTTTTACCTGTGAGATATGAACCTGAAGAAAAGCACTAACCGGATCTGATTTACATTTAGAAGAAGTCAAGAAGCTCTAGAGAGGATAAAGTATATTGTCTGGAGAGGGAAGAATAGGAGAGAATTGCATGGGTACAGGCAGGAGGTGATAGCGGCCCAAGCTGAGTCAGCTGCTGTGAAAATAGACAAAAGAAAGAATGAATTAACAAAGTGCAATGATTCTTCAAAAAGGTAAAGTAAAGTGAGCACTCGAGATGCCCAATGGATTTGGAAATTAGAAAATCCTTAGTAACCTGAGCTCAAACAGATTGGGTTTTTTTTTCCAATTTGGAAAATGTATTTTTGAGATTTTTATTAAAGTTTAGCATGCACACCAAGAAGTACACATAAATTTACAGTGTGAACACATTCACATAACCAGGTTAAGAAATAGAACAATACCAATACCCAAAACCTCCCCTTGGCCCATTGCACTTATCCTGCCAACGATAAACATTAGCCTGACTTCTAACACTATACATTAGCTTCTCTATTTTTATAACCTTTTCAAAAAATTTTTACTTACTTTCTAATTGAAGTATAATTAAAGTACACTATTATATTACTTTCAGGTGTACACCAATTCTATAAATTACTCAGTGCTCACCATAATAAGAGTATTCTTAATCCCCTTTATCTATTTCACCCATGTTCCCACACACCTCCCCTCTGGCAAACACCAGTTTCTTCTCTGTATTTAAGAGCATGTTTGCTTGTCTCCTTTTTCCTTTGTTCATTTGTTTTGTTTTGTACATTCCACATATAAGAGAAATCATTACAGTATTTGTCTTTCTCTGACTTATTTCACTTAGCATTATACCCTCTGGGTCCATCCATGTTGTTGCCAATGGTAAAATTTCATTCTTTTTGTGGCCATTTAATATTCCATTGCATATATATACACCAGATTTTTTTTATCCATTCATCTATGGATGAACATTTGGGTTGTTTCCATATCTTAGCTACTGTAAACAATGCTGCAATAATTTTCTTTTTTTGTAGTGCCTTTGTCTGGATTTGGTATCAAGGTAATGCTGGCCTCATAGAAAATTTGGAAGATTGTCTTCTCTTTTTCTGGAATAGTTTGAGAATCGGTGTGAACTCTCCTTTCAATGCTTGGTAGAATTCACCCATGAAGCCATCTGGTCCTGGACTTTGCTCTGTTGGAAGCTCTTTGATTACTGATTACTTGTTAGTAATGGGTCTCTTCAAATTTTCTACTGTCTCCTGAATCAGTTTTGGAAGGTTATTTGTTTCTAGAAATTTATCCATTTGTTGTAAATTGTCCAATTCCTAGAATATGATTTTTTATTCTCTTATAATATTTTGTATTGCTGTGGTATTATTTCTCTACCACTTCTTTTTTCCCTTTTCAAATTTTTATTTAAATTCTGGTTAGTTAACATATAGTGCAGTATTGGTTTCAGGAGAATTCAGTGATTCATCACTTACATACAACACCCAGTTGCTCATCATAACAAATGTCCTCCTTAGTACCCATCACCCTTCTAGCCCATCTCCCACTCACCTCCCTCCATCAACTCACAATTTGTTCTCTGTCACTAAGAGTCTCTTGTGGTTTGTTTCCCTCTCTTCTCTTCCTCTGCTTTCCTAGATGTTTATCTGCTTTGTTTCTTAAATTCCACATATGAGTGAAATCATATGGTATTTTTCTATAATTTTTCTTAGCATAATACACTTTAGCTCCATCCATATCACTGCAAATTTCAAGATTTCATTCTTTTTGGTGGCTGAGAAATATTCAGTTGTATATGTATATACCACTTCTTTATCCATTCATCAGTCCATGGACATTTGGGCTCTTTCCATAGTCTGGCTATTCTTTATAGTGCTGCTATAAACAATGGGGTGTATGTACCCCTTTTAATCTGTATTTTTGTATCCTTTGGGTAAATACCCAGTAGTTTCTGATTCATAGAGTGCTTCTATTTTTATTTTGAGGAACCTCCATACTGTTTTCCAGAGTGGCTGCACCAGTTTGCATCTCCACCAAAAGCGCAGGAGCAATTCCCTTTCCCTGCACCTTCACCAACACCTGTTGTTTCTTTTGTTTTTAACTTTAGCCATTCTGACAGGTGTGAGGTAGTGTCTCATTATGGTTTTGATTTCTATTTCCCTGGACATAAGTGACATTGAGCATCTTTTCACATATCTGTTAGCCATCTGTATGTATTCTTTGAAAAAATGTCTATTCATGTCTTCTGCCCATTTCTTATTTTGATTATTTGTTTTCTGGATGTTAAGTTTGATAAGTTATAGATTTTGGATACTAACCCTTTATCAGATATTTCATTTGCAAATGTCTTCTCCTATTCCATAGGCTACCTTTTAGTTTTGTTGGTTGTTTTCTTCACTGTACAGAAGGTTTGTATCTTGATGAAGTTCCAATAGTTCATTTTTGCTTTTGTTTCCCTTGCCTCTGGAGATGTGTCAAGTACAAAGTTGCTCTAAGGTCAAAGAGGTTTCTGCCTGTGTTCTCCTCTAGGATTTTGATGATTTCCTGTCTCACATTTAGGTCTTTGATTCATTTTGAATTTATTTTTGTGTATAATATGAGAAAGTGGTCCAGTTTTATTATTCTGCATGTTGCTGTCCCATTTTCCCGGCACCAAATGTTGAAGAGTCTTTTTCCACCAGTTATGCTTTCCTGATTTGTCTAAGATTAGTTGACCATTTAGTTGTGGGTCCATTTCTGGGTTTCCTATTCTGTTCTACTGATCTCTGTGTCTTTTCATGTGCCAGTACCATACTGTCTTGATAATTACAGTTTTGTAATATAGCTTGAAGTCTGGAATCATGATACCTCCAGCTTTGCTTTCCTTTTTCAGGATTACTTTGGCTATTTTGGATCTTATACAGTTTCATACAAATTTTAGGATTGTTTGGCTGGGTGAGTAAAAAATGAGGGGACTATTTTGATAGGGATTGCATTGAATGTGTAGATTGCTTTGGGTAGTATAGACAGTTTAACAATGGTTGTTCTTCCAATCCATGAGCATGGAATGTTTTTCCATTTCTTTATGTCCTCTTCAATTTCTTTCATAAGTGTTCTATAGTTTTCAGACTATGGATTTTTTATCTCTCTGGTTAGGTTTATTCCTATGTATCCTAGCTGAGGCTAGGACTTCCAATACTATGTTAAATAACAATGGTGAGAGTGGACATCCCTGTCTTGTTCATGATCATAGAGGAAAAGCTCTCAATTTTTCCCAATTAAGGATGATATTAGCTGTAGGTCTTTCGTATATGGTCTTTATGATGTTGAGGTATATTCCATCTATCCCCACTTTGTTGAGGGATTTTATCAAGAATGGAGGCTATATTTTGTCAAATGCTTTCTCTGCGTCTTTTGAGAGAATCATATGGTTCTTATCCTTTCTTTTATGAATGTGGTGTATCATATTGATTGATTTGCAAAGATTCCTTGCAGCCCAGGAGTAAGTCCCACTTGGTCATGGTGAATAATTCTCTTAATGTACTTTGGATTTGATTTGCTAGTATCTTGTTTAGAATTTCTACATCCATGTTCATCAGGGATACTGGCCTATAATTCTTTTTAGTGGGGTCTTTGGTTTTGGAATGATGGAAATGCTGGCCTTGTAGAAGGAGTTTGGGAGTTTTCCTTCCATTTCTGTTTTTTGGAACCATTTGAGAAGAATGGGTATTAACTATTTAAATGTCTGGTAGAATTCCCCAGGGAACCCACCTGGCCCTGGATTTTTGTTTGTTCAGAGTTTTTTGATTCAAAATTCAATTTCTGTTCATATTTTCTATTTCTTCCTTGTTTTAGTTTTGGTAGTTTGTATGTTTCTAGGAATTTGTCTATTTCTTCCATGTTGCCCAGTTTGTTGGCATATAATTTTTCATAATATTCTCTTATATTTGTATGTGTTTCTGTGGTGTCGGTTGTAATCCCTCATCTTTCATTGTGATTTTATTTTTTGGTGTCCTTTCTCTTTTCTTGTTGATAAGTCTGACTAGGGGTTTATCAATTTTATTAATTCTTTCAAAGAACCAGCTCTTAGTTTCACTGATCTGTTCTACTTTTATTGTTTCTATATTGTTTATTTCTGCTCTAATCTTTATTATTTCCCTTCTGCTGGCTTAGGCTTTATTTCTTGTTCATTTTCTATCTCCTTTAGGTGTAAGGTTAGGTTGTATATTTGAGACTCTTCTTACTTTCTGAGGTAGGCCTGTATTGCAATATACTTCCCTCTTAGGACTGTCTTTGCTGCATCCCAAAGGTTTTAGACTATCATGTTTTCATTTTCACTTGTTTCCTTCTAATTTCTTATTTCCTCTTTAATTTTTTGGTTAACCTATCCATTCTTTAGTAGATGTTCTTTAACCTCCACATATTTGTGGTCTTTCCAAATTTTGTCTAATGGCTGATTTCAAGTTTCCTAGCACTGTGATCTGAAAATATGCGTGGTATGATCTCAGTCTTTTTTTACTGGTTGAGGATTGATTTGTGACCCAGTATGTGACCTATTCTGGAGAATGTTCCATGTGCACTAGAAAATAATGTGTGTTCTGCTGCTTTAGGATGAAATGTTCTATGTCTGTTAAGTCCATCCAGTCCGGTGTGTCATTCAAAGCTATTGTTTCCTTGTTGGTTTTCTGCTTAGATATCTGTCCATTGCTGTAAGTGAGTTGTTAGAGTCCCCGAGTATTATTGTATTATTATCAATGAGTTTCTCTATGTTTGTTATTAATTGATTTATATATTTGGGTACTCCCAGATATACAAATTTATATGTTTGGGGCATAAATATTTACAATTGTTATATATTCTTGATGGATAGACCCCTTAATTATGACATAATGCCCTTCCTCATCTCTTGTGACAATCTTTGGTTTAAAATTTAGTTTGCTGATATAAGTATGACTACTCTAGCTTTCTTTTGATGTCCATTAGCATGATAGATGTTTCTCCATCCCCTCACTTTTAATCTGCTGAGGTCTTTAAAATGAGTCTCTTGTAAGCAGCATATAGATGGATCTTGTTGTTTTATTTTTATTCTGACAGAATATCTTTTTATTGGAGCAGTTAGTCTATTTACATTTGGAATGGTTATTGAAAGATACTAATTTGGTGCAATTGTGTTACCTGTAAAGTTGGGGTTTCTGGTGATGTTCTCTGTTCCTTTCTAGCCTGTGTTGCTTTGGTCTTTTTTCCCCAAAGAATCAACTTTAATATTGTTGCAGGAGTGGTTTAGTTGTCACAAACTCCTTTAGTTTTTGCTTGTCTGGGAAACTCTATCTTTCCTTCTAATCTAATGACAGCCTTGCTGGATAAACTATTCTCACCTGCATATTTTTCCCATTCAGCATGCTGAATATATCCTGCCATTCCCTTCTGGCCTGCAAGTTTCCTTGGAGAGATCTGCTGTGAAACTGAATTTTCTCCCCCTGTAGGATAAGGAGTTCTTTCCCTTGCTGCTTTCAGGTTTCTTTCCTCTTCTGTGTATTTTGTGAATTTGACTAAATGTCTTGGCAATAGCCAGCTTTTGTTGAATTTAATGGGAGTTCTCTGTGCTCCTCAGATTTTGATGTCTGTGTCCTTTCCCAGAGTAGGGAAGTTTTCAGCCATAATTTTCTCAAATAAACCTTAAATATTCTATCCCTTTTTCTATCTCTTTATCTTCTGGGACTCCTATGATACAAATATTATTACATTTTAAGAAGTAACTGAGTTCCCTAAGCCTACCTTATGATCCAATACCTTTCCCTCTTATTTTCTTCTTCATTATTTTACATAATATTATCTTCTATATCACAGATTCTATATCTTCTGCATCGTCCATCCTCATTGTCATGGTATCCATTCAAGTCTGCATCTTGGTTATGGCATTTTTAATTTTGGCCTAACTATATTTTAATTATTTTATCTCTGCAGTAAGGGATTCTCTAGTGTCACCTATGCTTTACAAGCCCAGCTAGTATTCTTATAATTGTTGTTTTAAATTCTAGTTCAGATATCTTACTTCTATCTGTATTGATTAAATCTCTGCCCATTACTTTTACTTCCTGTTCTTTCTTTTGGGGTGAATTCCTCTGTCTTGTCATGTTTCCCAGAAAAAAAAATATAGAGAAAACAAAACAAAAATCTAGATCCTAGGTATGTTTTTGTCTGCTTGATAAAAGAAGCTAGGTCCAAAATTGTGTGTGTGTGTGTGTGTGTGTGTGTGTGTGTGTGTGTGTGTGTGTTTAAAAAGAAACAAGAAAAAAGAAAAATAAAATTTTTTTAAGTTTTAATTTAAAGATTAAAAATAAAAAGGAAGCTCCTATTTCCTCTAGAGCTGAAGCTTTGTAGCACTCTATGACCAGTAGACTTTGTGCTTGTGAGGGGTTTGTGCTCCTCTTCTGTAGGAGAGGCCTGTTGTGCTGACTCTCAGGGGGACTTGCCCTGGCACAGGGTTGTGAGGCTTGGTGTAAGTGACTCTGTCTTCCCCTTGGTGGCACTGCTTTTCTCAGTGAATTCAGAGCTGATGGGTGGGGTGAAAATGGCTTCATCCTGCTCTCTCATCTCTAGAACAGGTAGTTAGCACCTACCAACGTTCAGAAAGCCCTCAAAGAAGAGCAACCCCCTCTCCCCCACTGTGTACCCGGCCTCCATCTGATCCCTGCTTTCACCCTGCTTGTGTCTGAGCTATCTGCCTACCAGGCAGCACAGCACTCCTGGGCTTTATCTCAGGCACACAGCTGGATTCCAAAACTCCAAATTTTATAGATGCATGAGGTGAGGGCCTGTGCTTATTCTCTGGGGAAGGGTCTCATTACCCTGCAGCAACATACAGGTTTGGCCCAGAAATCAGTCAGATAACCATGGAGCAGCTTGGACTTTATGGCAAAGCACAGCAAAAAGCCAGCATTGAGACTCACTGCCCTCAGCTAGAACCCCCATTCCTATGCTAGCAAATGGGGCAGCTCAGTGGTGCCTGCCAGGTTCCTTGCCCCCAGAGAGGTTGCACCCCCTCTCCCATATGCACTCAAAGCAGGGGAACTGCCTCTCCCTGTTCAACCCAGGGGATCTTTGGACCTTCCCACCTGCTCCCTGGTCTCCACCCTCCTTCTCCACCAGAGAGCACTGCTAAAACCACCAAGGCTAGCTACCCTGGTGATGTCACAGACCTCCAAAACCTCAGACTCTGCACTCTGCTGTTTATAAAAACTTGCAGTAGTCCTCCCCTCTCCTTTCCTCAATGTTTTTGGGGAAGAGTTTTTTCTTGTGCAATTCCCCACATGTACTTCCACTCTTCCTCTCTCTTTCTCCCTTCTCTCTCCACAATCAGGGCTCCCCCTACCACTGCAGCACCCACACTTCTTTTGTCCCCCAACTGAAATCTCCATAGTTCCTACTTTTCATGATGTAGCAGCTTTTTCACCTCTAGTTGTACATTTTTGGTTTCTCACCCAATTTCTTGGGTGTTCAAAATGATTTTATATTTATCTGTGTTTGAGGGATGAGGCAAGCCTAAGGTCTCCCTACTCCTCCATCTTAACTCCTTCCCTTCTCCATTTCTGATTTTATTTATTTCAGGCATCTCTCTTTTTTTGATAAATCTGGATAAAGATTTATCAACTTTTGATGTTTTCAAAGAATCAGCTCCTGGTTTCATTGATCTATTTTATCTTTGTTTTGTTTTTTAGTCTCTGTTTCATTTATTTCTGCTCTAATCTTTATTATTTCCTTCCTTCAGTTGGCTTCAGGCTTTACTCTTTTTTGTAGCTCTTTTAGGGGTAAGGTTTGGTTGTTTATTTGAGGTTTTCTTATTTCTTGAAATAGGCCGGCATTACTGTAAATTTACATTTTAGAACAGCTTTTGCTGTATCCCAAAGATTTTGGACTGTTGCATTTTCATTTTCATCTGTCTCTATGTATTTTTTATTTCCTCTTTGATTTCTTGGTTGACCCATTCATTGTTTAGTGGCATGTTATTTAGCCACCAAGTATTTGTGCTTTCTCCAGATTTTTTTTCTTATGGTTGATTTCTAGTTTAATACTACTGTGGTCAGAAAAGATGGATGATAGGATTTCAAACTATTTGAGTTTATTAAGACTTGTTTTGTGGCCTAATATACAATATATCCTGGAGAATGTTCCATGTGTGTTTGAAAAGATGCATTCAACTCTTTTGGGATGGAATGTTCTGAATGTACGTTAGTTCTATCTGGTCTAATGTGACATTCAAAGCAACTGTTTCCTTGTTGATTTTCTGTCTGAAATATCTGTCCACTGAGGTAAAGTCCCCTACTATTGTTGATTGCTGTCAATTTTTTCCTTTATGTCTGTTAATAGTTGCTTTATGTATTTAGGTGCTTTTTTGTTTGGTGCATAGAATTTACAATTGTTATATCAACTTTTGGATTTTTCCCTTCATTACATAGTGTCCCACTTTGGCTCTTATTACAGTCTTTGTTTTAAAGTCTATTTTATCTGATATAAATATTGCTACCCCAGCTTTCTTTTTGCTTCCATTTGCACAGTAAATGTTTTTCTATCCCTTCACTTTCAATCCACATGTGCTTTAGGTCTGAAGTGGGTCTCTTGTAGGCAGCATACAAATGGTTCTTACTTTTTGATACAGTTACCCTGTGTCATTTTTTATTTTTGTACTTTGTACATACTAAATCATATAACAAGTCACCTTTTGTATCTGCCTTCTTCACTCAACATTATGCCTTGTGTGGGTTTTTTACTGAAGTGTAGTTGACACTAGTTTCAAGTGTACAACATAGTGATTCAACAAGTGTATACCTCATGCTATGCTGACAAGTGTAGCTACCATCTGTCACCATACATTGCTATTATAATACCATTGACTATATTCCCTATGCTGTATCTTTTATCCCCATGGATTTTTCATTCCATAACTAGAAGACGGTACCTCCCACTCCTCTTCACCAGTTTGCCCATTATCCCGAACCCCTTCCTTCTGGCAACAGTTTGTTGTCTGTCTTTATGTGTGTGGTTATTTTTTCATTTGTTTATTTGCAACGGTTTGATTTTTAAATTCCACATATAAGTGAAATCATATGGTATTTGTCTTTCTCTCTCTGACTTATTTTACTTAGCATATCTTCTAGGTCTATCCATGTTGTCACTAATAGCAAAATCTCATTCATTCTTATGAGCAGTTTTGATAAAATTATGGAGAATAGAAGTCTGAGAAATGGTTGGAAGGTGAGGAAGCAGGAGCAATGAGCACAGATGTCTCATTCAAGGAGGTTGACTTTAAAGGGAGTGAATATAAATGGGTGATATGCACCTGGGGTTGGAGTGCACTTATTAAGATGATAGATATTTTAGCATCTCTTTTTTTTTTTTTTTTTTTTTTTTTTTTGCTTAAGAGAATGTAGTGGAGATAAAGGTTTAAAATATAAAGTTAAACCCCTAATCTCTAGCTCTGTTTAGAAGAAAGGAAGGGGTGACTTTAAAACCACACTTCTCAAACTTTAAGAATGTGCATACAACTCTGTGGTTGTTGTTAAAATGAAGATTCTGGTTCAACAAGTATTGGATGGAGACTAAAATTCCACATTTCTAACAAGACCAGGTGATGTCTATGTTATTGGTCTAAAAATTACATATGAGCAAGACCTTAGTTAATAAGAGGGTCCCTTCAATATCATAAAGATAAAAATTCTCCCCAAACTACTTATAAATTCAGAGCAATTCTATTTAAAATGCCAACAGTATTTTCCATGAAAATTGATCCTGAAATTCACTTTGAAAGAATAAAAGGCCAAAATAGTCAAGACAATTTGAAAAAAATAAATAACAATGAGTCACTCACCCTTGAGACGCCATAGATGTTAAGACAAATTGCAAAGCTATAAAAGTTGTAGTGTGGGAACAAAGAGAATCACACAGACCATGAATAGAATAAAATGTGCTTAGACAAAAGGTCCTTCATGTACACAGTGAAAAAATTACGTTCTAATTTTATACCATACAAAAAGGTCAATGCAAATAGATTAAAGAACAAAGGTATTTTTTAAAAAATCAAAGCTAAAGTTAAAGAAAATATAGCATAGAGGAGGAGTTAAGATGGCAGAGCAGTAGGGGGACCCTAGGTTTGCCTCATCCCTAGAACATAGATAAATATTAAATCATTCCAAACACCCAAGAAAGTTATCTGAATGCCAAAGAACAAACTGAGGAACTTGAGGGAGAAAAGAAGCCACAATGTGGCAGGTAGGAGGTGCCAAGACATGATTCCAGGGAGAAAAGAATAGTGGGTGCTGAAGAGGGGAGTGAGTCTTGATCTCAGAGAGACAGAGAGAAAGTGGCACACAGGACTGCACAAGAGAATACTTCCCCAAAACCAATGACTTGGAAATGAGACGGGCTGATTATTGCAAGTTTTTATAAGCATCAAAGCCCAAACTCTGAAGTTTTAGAAGTCTACACCACCTCTGGGTGGACCCTGGAAGGCATAGCGGTACTCCTGTGGGGAAGGAGGGCAGAGGCATGGGAGTAGACAGTGTAGTAGTCTAAGAATCCCCTGGGTCACACTAGGAGAGACAATTTCCCTTCTTGGAGTGCATTTGGGAGAGGTGGCAGGATCTCTCAGGGGACAAAAGAGATGGTGGGAGCCAACATGCTGCCGCATTCATTAGCATAGGAACACAGACCCCTTTTTGAGGGCAGCAAATCCTGGTGTTGGTTTTTTGCTGTACTTTACCATAAACTCCAAGCTGCTGCATGATCATGTGTCTGCTTTTCTGGGACTAACCGGCACAACTGCAGTGTGAGGAGACCCTCCCCCAGAGGATCAGCAAAGGTCACCATGCCAGGTCCCTAAAATTTGGAGTTTGAAACCCAGCTGTGTGCCTGCGATAAAACACAGGCAGACAGCTCTGGCACAGGGTGAAGGCAGGGATCTGAGGGAAGCCAGGGACACAAGAGGGGAGAGTGTTCACTCTTCTGTGAGAGTTTCCAGAATAGTGGTAGGTGTGAACTCCATGCTCCAGGGACTGAAGTGTGGGATGATGCCATTTCTCCCTACTCCCCTGCCCCTCGGCACTGACAGACCTCAGTGAGCAACACAGTGTCCCAGTGGAGGCTGGAGCAACTTACACCAACCCCTACCCACTGCGCCCTCCAGGTGCATCTTTTCTAGGCAAGTCAGCCTGAGAACCAGGGCATCAGGACCATCACCCAGAAAACCAATACAATTCCCCACACACACCAAGTCTACTGATCATGGAGAGCTGCAAATCTCCAGCTCCAGGGGAAACAGGATCTAGCCTCTTAATAAGCAGACTAAAACACACTTATTTAAAACTTGCCACACTGTGGTCAAGGTCCAAACACTCCCCACTGCAGTCAAGGACAAAATCTTCAGAGGACTGTCCTGAGGAAGAAAGCAGCCAAAATACAACAGCAGAGTGCACTCTCTGAAATACTTCCTGAAGCATCAATCCATGGACAGTACAGCACCTCTTCTTAATATAGCCATCACTCTCAGTCAGGAGCAGAATATATAACAAATTTCGTAACACACACACACACACACACACACACACAAACAAACAATAACCTAGATAAAATGACAAAATAAAGGAATTCACCCCAAAAGAAAGAACAGGAAGAGGTCATGGCCAGGGATATAATCAAAAGAGATATAAATAATATGTCTGAATCAAAATTTAAAACAACAATCGTAAGGATATTATTTGTGATTCAGAAAAGCATAGAAGACACTAGAGAATCCCTTTATGTACAGATAAAAGAACTAAATTCTAGTCAGCCCAAAATAAAAAATACTATAACCCAGATGCAAAACTGAATGGATGTGGTGACAACGAAGATGGACAAAGCAGAGGAACAAATCAGTGATACAGAATATAAAATTACAGAAAATGGTGAAGCTGAAAACAATAGGGAAAGAAAAGTATTAGATCACAAATGTAGCCTTAGGGAACTCAATGGCTCCATAAAGCATAAAAACATTTGTATCATAGCAGTCACAGAACGAAAGAGGGAAAAGGAGCAGAGGGTTTATTTGAGAAAATTATAGCTGAAAACCTCCCTAATCTGGGAAAGGAAACAGTCATGCAAACAAGGAAGCACAGAGAACTCTTATCAAATTCAATAAGGCCAGCCAAAATGAAGACATATCATAGTACAATTTGCAAATATAGAAATAAAGAAATAATCTTGAAAACTAACCTTACCAACATCCTAACCAACAGGGAAAAATAAATCAGGTTATCAGTAGATCTCTCACAAAAACCTGGCAGGCCAGATGAGAATGGCAGGATATATTCAACATGCTGAAGGGGAAAATATGCAGCCAAGAATACGTTATACAGTATGGCTGTCATTCTGAACAGAAGAAAAGACAACGAGCTTCCCAGACAAACAAAAACTAAAGGAGTTTGTGGCCACTAAACTAGCCCTATAAGAAATATTAAAGGGGTCCCTTGAAGTGGGAAAGAAACACCAAAACCAACAAAAAACTAGAAAGGAACAGAGAAAATCTCCAGAAACAGTGACTTTCTAGGTAACACAATAGCACTAAATTATCATCTACCAATAATTACTATGAATGTAAATGGACTAAATGCTCTAATCAAAATATATAGGGTATCAGAATGGATTTAAAAAAATAAGACCAATCTATATGCAACTTAAAAGAGACTCATTTTAGACCTAAAGACATCTGCAGATTGAAAGTGAGGGGATGAAGAACCATCTATCATGCTAATGGAAGTCAAAAGAAATCCAGAGTAGCTCCACTTATATCAGACAAACTAAATTTTAAACCAAAGATTGTAACAAGAGATGAAGAAGGGTTTATATCATAATTAAGAGGTCTATCCACCAAGAAGATCTAACAGTTGTAAACACTTATGCCCCCAACTTGAGGGACATACATATATAAATCAACTAATAACCAATATAAAGAAACTCATTGAATACAATAATAGTAGGGGACTTTAACACCCCACAATCAACAATAAAACAATGACTTTGAATGATACACTGGACTGAAAGGACTTAACAGACATATTCAGAACATATTATTTTACAGTGAACATGGAACATTCTCTAGAATAGACTAAATACTGGATCACAAATCAGCCCTCAACCAGTACCAAAAATTGGGACCATATTAAGCATATTTTCAGATGACAACACTCTGAAACTTGAAATCAACCACAAGAAAAAATTAGGAAAGACCACAAATACATGGAGGTTAAAGAACATCCTACTAAAGAATGAATGGGTTAACCAGGAAATTAAAAAATTAAAAAAAAAAAAATAGAGGCCAAGAAAAATAGAGGTGAACTGGGTGGTTCAGTTGGTTGAGCATCTAACTCTTGATTTTGGCTCAGGTCATGATCTCACAGTTCATGGGATCTAGACCCACGTCTGGCTGTGCACTGACAGCACAGGGTCTGCTTGGGATTCTACCTTTCCCTTTCTCTCTGCCCCCTTCCCTGCTCACTTTCTCTGTCTCTCTCAAAATAAGCTTTAAAACAACTTTTTTATTTTTTTTTAACGTTCTATTTATTTTTGAGACAGAGAGAGAGCATGAACGGGGGAGGGGCAGAGAGAGGGGGAGACACAGAATGGAAGCAGGCTCCAGGCTCTGAGCCATCAGCCCAGAGCCCGACGCGGGGCTCGAACTCACGGACCGCGAGATCATGACCTGAGCTGAAGTCTGACGCTCAACCGACTGAGCCACCCAGGCGCCCCTAAAACAACTTTTTTAAAAAAGAAATAAAAATATAGGGAATCAAATGAAAATGAAATCATGATAGTTATTGTCCAAAACCTCTGCAACACAGCAAAGGAGGTCCTAAGAGGGAGGTATATAGCAAAACAGGCCTACCTCAAGAAGAAAGAATGGTCTCAAATATACAACCTAACCATACACCTAAAGGAGCTAGAAAACAAACAACAAATAAAGCCTAAAGCCAGCAGAAGAAAGGAAATAATAAAGATTAGAGCAGAAAAAAACAATATAGAAACAGACAAATGAGAAAGAGTAGAAAGATCAATGAACATGGGGCACCTGGGTGGCTCAGTCTGTTAAGCGTCCAACTTCAGCTCAGGTCATGATCTCATGGTTCATGAGTTCCAGGCCCGCATCAGGCTCTGTGCTGACAGCTCAGAGCCTGAAGCCTACTTCAGATTCTGTGTCTCCCTCTCTCTATGTTCCTTCCTCCCCTGCTTGTGCTCTGTCTCTCTCTCTCAAATATATTTAAAAAATTTTTTAAAAAGAAAAGAAGGTCAATGAACCTAATAGCTGGTTCTTTAGAAGAATTAAAATTGATAACTCCTAGCCAGACTTATCAAAAATAAAAGAGAAAGGACCCACATAAATAAAATCACAAATGAAAAGAGAGATTACAACCAACACCACATAAATACATATAATTATAAGACAATAGTATGAAAAATTATATGCCCACAAACTGGGCAATGTGGAAGAAATTTACAAATTCCTAGAAACATACAAACTACCAAAACTGAAGATGGAAGAAACAGAAAATATGAACAGGCTCATAACCAGCAAATAAATTAAATCAGTAATCAAAACTCTCCCAATAAACAAAAGTCCAGGCTTTCTAGGAGAATTCTACCACACATTTAAAGGAGAGTTACTACCTCTTCTTCCCAAACAGTTCCAAAAGAAGAAATGGAAGGAAAACTTCCAAACTCCTTCTGTGAGGCCAGCATTTCCTTGATTCCAAAACCAAAGACCCCACTAAAAATAAGAATTATAGGCCAATATCCCTGATGAACATGGATGCAAAAATTCTGAACAAGATATTGGCAAATCAAACCCAAAGTACATTAAAAGAATTATTCACCATGATCAAGTGGGATTTTTTCCTGGGCTGCATGGTGGTTTAATATTTGCAAATCAATCAATATGATACATCACATTAATAAAATAAAAGCTAACAAAGGATATAGGAGTGTTGATTTGAAGGGGCACAGGCACCCCAATATTTATAGCAGCACTATTGACAATAGCCAAAGTATGAAAAGAGCCCAATTGTCCATCAACTGATGAATGGATAAAGAAGATGTAGTGTGTGTGTATCCACGTATGTATGTATGTATGTATGTACATTGTATAAATATATATACACACAATAGAATATTAGTTGGTAATCAAAAAGATTACCATTTGCCATGTTGCCATTTGCAACAACGTGGATGGAACTAGAATGTATAATGCTAAAGGAAATAAGTCCGTCAGAGAAAGCAAGTATTTTATGATTTCACTCATATGTAGAATTTAACAAACAAAACAGATGAGCAGAGGCAAAGGGAAACAAAAATAAGATTAAAAATTAGAGAGGGACAATGTCACTCATCATCAAGGAAATACAAATCAAAGCCACATTGAGATGCCACCTCACACCAGTCAGAGTGGATAAAATTAACAACTTAGGAAACAACAGATGCTGGTGAGGATGTGGAGAAATGGGAACCCTGTTGCACTGTTGGTGGGAATGGAAATTGGTGCAGCCACTCTAGAGAACAGTATGAAGTTCATCAAAAAATTAAAAATAGAACTACCATACGACCCAGCAATAGCACTACTAGGAATTTATCCAAACAATACAGGAGTGCTGATTCATAGAGACACACGTACCCCAATGTTTATAGTGCTTTTTATATAAAATGGAATACTACTTGGCAATGAGAAAAAAATGAAATCATGCCATTTGCAGCAATGTGGATAGAATTGGAAGGTATTATGCTGAGTGAAATAAGTGAGTCCGAGAAAGACAGATATATTTCCACTCATATGTGGACCTTGAGAAACTTTACAGAAGACCATGGGGGAAGGGAAGGGGAAAAAAAAAAGTTACAGAGAGGGAGGGAGGCAAACCATAAGAGACTATTAAATACAGAGAACAATCTGAGGGTTGATGGGGGGTGGGGGAGAGAGGAAAATGGGTGATGGACATTGAAGAGGGCACTGGGTGTTGTATGTAAGCGATGAACCACGGGAATCTACCCCCAAAACCACGAGCACACTTTACACACTGTATGTTAGCCAATTTGGAAATAAATTACATTAAAATAACAATAATAATAAATAAAATAAGCAGAGAGGGAGACAAACCATAAAAGACTCTTAAATACAGAGAACAAACTGAGGGTTGCTGGTAGGGTATTTGGTGGGGGATGGGCTAAATGAGTGATAGGCATTAAGGAGGGCACTTCTTGGGATGAGCACTGGGTGTTATATATAAGTGATGAATCACTAAATTCTATTCCTGAAATCATTATTACACTTGGTAACTAACTTAGATTTAAGTAAAAAATAATAATCAAAAGAATAGATAAATAAATAACCAAAAGGAAAAGAACCATATGATTATCTCAAAAGATGCAGAAAAAGTATTTGACAAAATACAGCATCCATTCTTGATAAAAACCCTCAACAAAGTAGGGACAAATGGAGAATACCTCAACATCATAAAGGCTATATACAAAAGACTCACAGCTAATATCGTCCTCAATGGGGACAAACTGAAAGGTTTTTCCTCTATGGTCATGAGCAAGACAGAGATGTCCACTCTCACCATTGTTATTTAACATAGTACTGGAAGTCCTAGCCTCAGCTCTCAGACAACAGAAAGAAATAAAGGCATCCAAATGGACAAGGAAAAAGTCAAACTTTCACTATTTGCAGACAACATGATATATTACATAGAAAACTCAAAAGACTCCATCAAAAAATTACTAGAACTGATACACAAATTCAGCAAAATTACAACATATAAAATCAACATACAGAAATGTGTTGCATTTCTATAAACCAATAATGAATCAGCAAAAAGAGAAATCAAGGAATCAATTCAAACTGTAATCCATTTACAGTTGCACCAAAAACCATAAGATACACAGGAATAAACCTAACCAAAGAGACAAAACATCTATACTTTGAGAACTATAGAACACTAATAAAAGACACAAAGAAATGGAAACAAAAAATTCCATGCTCATGGATTGGAAGAACAAATATTGTTAAAATATCTATACTACCCAAAGCAATCTACACATTTAATGTCATCCATATCAAAATATCACCAGCATTTTTCACAGAGCTAGAACAAACAATCATAAAAATTCATATGAAATGTCAAAAGACCTCAAATAGTCAAAGCAGTCCTGAAAAAAGAAAAGCAAAACTGGAGGGATCATGATTCCACACTTCAAGCTATATTACAAAGCTGTAATCATCAAGACAGTATGGTACTGGCACAAAAACAGACACATAGTTCTGTGGGACAGAAAACAGAACCCAGAAATGGACCCACAACTATATAGTCAACCAATCTTCAACAAAGCAGGAAAAAGTATCCAATTGAAAAAAGAAAGTCTCTTTAACAAATGGTGTTAGGAAAAATAGACGGCAACAAGCAAAAGAATGAAACTAGACTACTTTCTTACACCATACACGAAAATAAATTAAAAATGGATGAAAGACATAAATGTGAGACAGGAAACCATCAAAATCCTAGAGGAGAAGACAGGAAAAAATCCCTTTGACCTTGACTATAGCAACTTCTTACTAGACATATCTCCAGAGGCAAGGGAAATAAAAGCAAAAATGAATTATTGGGACTTCATCAAGATAAAGAGCTTTTGCATAGCAAAGGAAACAATCAACAAAACTAAAAGACAATCTATGGAATAGGAGACGATATTTACAAATGACATATCAGATAAAGAGTTAGTATCTAAAATCTATAAAGAACCTATCAGACTCAACACCCAAAAAATAAATAATCCGGTTAGGAATTGGGTGGGAGACATGAACAAGTATTTTCCAAAGAAGACTTCCAGACGGCTAACAGACACATGAAAAGTTGCTCAACATCACTCATCATCAGGAAAATACAAATCAAAACCACAATGAGATACCAATGAGATATATATTGTATATACATACACCATGGCTTCCTTCCATGGGGTCTAGACTAGATCACAGAATGGACACAGGAAGGGATTGATGAATTGAAAAGGCAAATAAAAAAGAGGAACTGGGGGGATTTAAATGTTTTCTT
Source organism: Herpailurus yagouaroundi (assembly GCF_014898765.1). Taxonomy (NCBI): domain Eukaryota; kingdom Metazoa; phylum Chordata; class Mammalia; order Carnivora; family Felidae; genus Herpailurus; species Herpailurus yagouaroundi. The sequence goes on along the minus strand of NW_024412428.1, from coordinate 22,929,668 downwards.
GGCATAAAGAAGATATTTTGTATGAGTATGGAAGTAAGAAATCAGGAAGAACATGAAAGTATGGTTGAAGTATAAATACTGACATTTAAGACATCAGAGGTCGGGCAGTTCCTGGGGTATCAATCTTCCAGCCTTGGAAGTGGGTTGAATCTAGCACATCATTAATTGGAATATGCTATAGAAAAAAATGAAGATACTAAGAAAAAAAATGAAGATAATTAAGGTATAATACATTCTTACCACAACTTTTTATAAAAAAAAAAAAAACCTTTAAAATTTTAGATGCAGATTTTTTCACATATCTCTCCTACACATTTATTTAAAAGGAAAAATGTATACTTATAATAAATTGTTTAAGGCATCCCCCAAATTTTTTCATGCTGGATGTAGCTCTGTTCAGATTACTTTTTGACTCATTGATGGTCATGTTTTTCTGCACATTACTGTCCTTTGTGTCATTAAGAGCAGCATTTGTTTCTCAGGCTTTCTTTCAAGCCCTTTACCATGCAAACTACCAATTTTAATACTAGCACTTTTTTTTTTTTCTAACTTACCAGAAAGGGTAATCAGAAAGTTCCCAGACAGGAGCACCTGGGTGGCTCAGTCAACTGAGTGTCGGACTTAGGCTCAGGTCATGATCTCACATTTTGTCAGTTCAAGCCCCACTGCTGCTGTCAGGGTGGAGCCTATTTTGGATTTTCTGTCCCCACCCCCCCACCCCACCGCCCCCCCCGCTCCTTCCCCACTTGCGCTCCCTCTCTCAAAAATAAATAAACCTTAAAAAAAAAAAAAGTTCCCAGACAAGAGCCAGGATTCACATTCCTTCCTCAAATTGTCTTTAAATGGTCTGTGGCTGGAAATGTTGAAGGCTTATACAGATGTCCCATCATGCCCTGAAAAATAATAACCAAGTCCCTAAACTTTATGTGAGTTTGTTCTTTAATTATTTGAACATATATCCAAATTACATTAAGAATTAACATTTTTGGTGATTTATGCACAGCTACAAGCAGTCAATATCAGATTACATTAAGCCAATCTTCTATCAACTCAACCATCATCCATCCATATTCTTAAATCTTTGAGGAGTATCTTATTCTTAGATATTGTTTCGTGGACTAAATTAAATATGGCTAACAACTTCTGGCCTCTGAAATTTTACATATTATTACAGTAATATGATGTTTTTCCCTACCCATGATCAAGTTCTTTATCTCTCTCATACCTCTAACATAAAAATTTCTAAACATGCAAAAATTATTGAGACTTCATCAGCATTTTCCATTTGATTTAATTTATACTTTTTTCCTCAGTTGAATCACATGTTGCTGAAAATTAATCTGCTTCCATTCAAAGTTAGCAAAATTTTCTCACAAATTGATGTTTAGTGATGCAGTGCCTTAAGCATCATCATCTTCAACACATAGCCTCCTGTGGCTTTATACACTATGGAATACTACGTGGCAATGAGAAAAAATGAAATATGGCCTTTTGTAGCAACGTGGATGGAACTGGAGAGTGTGATGCTAAGTGAAATAAGTCATACAGAGAAAGACAGATACCATATGGTTTCACTCTTATGTGGATCCTGAGAAACTTAACAGGAACCCATGGGGGAGGGGAAGGAAAAAAAAAAAAAAAAAAAAGAGGTTAGAGTGGGAGAGAGCCAAAGCATAAGAGACTGTTGAGAACTGAGAGCAAACTGAGGGTTGATGGGGGGTGGGAGGGAGGGGAGGGTGGGTGATGGGTATTGAGGAGGGCACCTTTTGGGATGAGCACTGGGTGTTGTATGGAAACCAATTTGACAATAAATTTCATAAAAAAAAAAAAAAAGTTCTTTTCATGTATTCTGAGAACTTTGACAATTTTTCCATCTTTATTTGCATATCTAAGCATGGGGATGGCAACCTTGTATATATATCTCAGCAATAAAATATAACAGTTTTTTAAATTTTTTTTTTACATTTATTTATTTTTGATAGAGAGAGACAGAGCACAAGTTGGGGAGGAGCAGAGAGAGAAGGAGACACAGAATCCAAAGCAGGCTCCAGGCTCCGAGCTGTCAGCACAGAGCCCGACGCGGGACTCGAACTCACCAGCCGTGAGATCATGACCTGAGCCAACGTCAGACGCTTAACCGACTGAGCCACCCAGATGCCCCAAAATATAACAGTTTTATCTACTCATGGGAGTTTTCCTTCCTTAGGTCCTATCTTGGCTCTTCCTGTTCAAGTGAATATGGAATTGTTATCATGCCTCCAACTACAAATATCCCCTTAAGTAATATTAAATGTACATGCTGCTGCTCTGTTTCTGTGTCTATTTGGGTTCATAATGTATCACTTTAATGCCAACTATCAGCATAACATTTATTAAGGTATTTAAAATAACAATCAAACCAACACTGTACATAACTCAATTGCAGCAACAATAATATGAATAGCTGTGGCCCAGTTTGTTCATGCAATGACAGGCAATGCCAACTGCATCACAATTCCTGCCTGGCCCACAACAACTGTAAAACTCCATCCATTTTAAGATTGATGCCAGTTTTTGAAATGCAAAAATGTACATTTGAGAGCCAATGAAGTATGGTGATAGGAGTTGAGAAGAAAGGGGATTTTGGACTCTGGGTGTTAGTAAGTCTCCACAAGGATGTTGAAGTGGTCTCGGAGAGTGGTGAATCTTGAGATGGAGAGGCCACTTACACATTTAAGCACCCACTTCTCCATTTCCATTTGTCCTTTTCTGTAAACATAGGGGTAATTCAAATACTAATGCCATTTGTTGCATGATTCTTGTATGTCAGGCATTGTTCAAAGTGCCACATATGCATGAATTCCCACAGCTCATGTTAATCTTTACAACAACCCAGTGAGGTTGGCACCATTATCATCCGAATTTTTCTGAGAAAACTGAGGAACAGAGAGGCTAAGTAACTTGCCTATGGTAGTAAGTGGCAGAATCTGGATTAAAATCCAGGTAGTCTGAATCTGAATCCATAATTTGGCCATTATGCTTCTCTATTCATACCTTCCCATGTTTCCCAGCAGGATCAATAGATCTGCTAAAAGAAGTGCCTTATGCCCCTCCAGACCCTTTATTATTGGCACCCATCTTCTATCCCATCCTCTGTCATGCCTACCTGTGGTCTCATGTACAATGCAATGTAATGGCAAAAACAATAAAAGCTAACATTATAATAGTATGTACTTTACAATTTATAAAACATTTATATACATCATGTAACAACCCTTACAACAGTTCTGTCAAGAAGCTATGATTTCCCCAATCTTACAATAAAGATATAGATGTTCTATTAAGGCTAAGAATAAGTACCTATAATGAGACAAAAAAATGCAGTGGATGAAATAGACATTTGTCTCTCTCATACTTTATAGTATGGAGCTTTGGAGGTGCAAGCTGGCAGGGCAGCTAGATGTCATGAAGACATCTTGAGATTCAGGTCCTTCCATCTTATTCATCTGCTATCCCCTAGGGGTGTTGTCTTCATCTACACCATAGAAGCTGGGTCATCCTGCCCCACTAATACAAGGAGAAGGAGAAAGAATGCATGGTAGGCAATTTCTCCACACATCACCTCTCCTTACATTCCACTGGAGAGAACTTAGTCATGATACCATACCCAGCTATGAAGAAGGCTGAGAAATGTGGTCTCTAATTGGGCAACCATGTGCCCACAAAGAAAGAAGGGAAGATTTTAGAGTACAGCAGATGCTCAGAAAGACTATGTGAATTTCCTAAGGGCACTTAGCTAATGAGTCAGAACTCAAACCCAGCCTTCCAACTCTAGACCTAGGAGTTGATTTTCCTACACCAGAGCACCTTCATGATGAAAACTTCAAAGACACCTTAAATAGCATCCCTACCCAATTCACAGAGACTAAAATCAATCCTGTTTCAATTAAGGCAAGATGAGCAGCCTAGAAAACATGTCCACTCTAAATGGGCAACAAGAGTCCCTAAGGATCAGTTTTTCTCAGAGGTCCCAGCAGAGATGACAAGTAACACAGTCACATTACACTCTCAATGACTTATCCAGATCCTTTTCTTTTTTACACCATTTGGAATGCCAGCTTTTCCGTTATTTCTGTTTTCTCTGCACGTCTGTAGCTCTTGTTAAAATTTGCTAGTAGATGGGATTGAAAAGGAACAGCTTATCTGAGCAGCTGTTAGTCAGCGACAGGCGGCACCTGAAAGCAACATTGTGACATTTTTGGAATGGGAGATTTGGAGGTGAAGAGAGACAGGGAAGATTTTGGAACCCTCAGACTAGCACTAAATAAAAAAAGATTTGAGGTACACTAAGATATGTAAATATTTAATGATGGTTAACATATGGAAGTCAGTAATGTCTGGGTAGAATGCACTGAGATACATCCAGTGAGAACTTTACAGAGGAGAAAGATGATGTGTCATCATTAATGTGACCTTTCATCTTTTCTCTTAACTGGGTCTTGCCCCTCTTGGATCACTGAAGCTCATCTGCCCTTAGCTTGCTCTCGCTCTCTCGTTCTCTCGCTCTCTCTGGGCTTCAATCCCCTGGCTTCCAGGACTGACTGCAAATGACCCCTGCCACCACAGCATGACACTCCAAAGAAAAAAATGTCACCTGTCCTGACATTGCATTTCACCCAATAACAGAGCAGTTTTGCATGTATATGGCATTTTACATGGTACAAGGTTGGTGCTGTTCAGTGCAGCTCCGGCCAGGTGTCTTGTGTAGACATAGCCCTCTCCCTTCCAGGGCTCACCTCCACTTCAGGGTCTCTTCAAGGTCAGGAATAAGAACTTAGTGACTAATGCCTCTCCACCCAGTCTACAGATGGAAAAAGAGGCCCAGAGTGGCAGAATAGCTAGACTTACCTCTTTGAGTGGACAGACTAGAGCAGCACCTCTCGAACTCTGATGGGCACGTGAAGTAGCTGAGATTCCAGATTCTGCACTAACAAGTTCCTAGTGTTTGCCACCCTGGTCCTTATTCTTCGTGCACCACTCCTCATTATACCTACTTCTCAGTCTGTTGAATGAACTCCGTGTTTCATAGAACTCTGCATTTCAATTCTGTGACCAAATGTGATTTATAAATATGAGGTGACATGGGAAGTCATTCTAGAGTTAAGAATCTAGTCCTTACATTCTGATGTTAACACTCCAAAGCTTTCCATTCACTCCAGCTTTCCTCAACCATTAAGTGAGTTTTATGAAGATGTTTTCTTAGTCTAGACCTAACATACATTCTGAAAATCTGAAGTTAATTTCTTTTGGCCTTCATTTTCCTTGGGAAATTCTTACACATATCAGTGAAAGTCTATTTTTAACTATTAGGGAGGGGAACAGAAGACAGTTCTTCTTCAGGATTAATATTCCATTTTACAGTTTTGAGTTTTTAAGCCACATGTAGTCATGTGGATAATTTGCCATAAGAACTTTATTTCCTCCAATTGCTACAGACATCTTAAAGCACACAAGTTCCTTATCTTCTATTCAGTGTGTTGTTGTCACTTTGATCCCCTAAAGTTCAAGGACATTTTTTCAATGTCCATTATGAGGCAGCTGGGAGATCCTAGTGGTTCTCAACGAGCACCTTCTAATCACAGAGCCTGCAAGGTGACTGATTTCATAAAACAAATGTGCTGCTTATGACTGAATTGAAAGTCTGGCTTTTCAAAGCACCTACAGGTAATTCACAAACAGTCTCATTGAAAAGTGACATATCTGTTAAGATACATTGGCCTGAATATGAGACAGTATACCCTCTCCACTTCCCCTCTGTATCAAGAGGGGATTAAAACAACAGTAACAGAAAGATATTTTCTCAACATCAGTTTAAGATAATTATTACTGATGTTGTATCATATATTAATTTTTGTTATCCAATGAGAATTAACTTTCTCACCCCTGGAAATATATTGTGTAATGCCCCTTGGTTTCTTTAAAATCAAAAGCTTTTTTCCAGGCAATTTCATCAGTATATTGTGTTTATTTACCCAATTTCTGCTCTGTTTCTATTTCTTAAAGTTTCTTAAGTCACACCATCTATTATTAGAATATATTCTAATAATGTTCTAGCAGTGACGTGGACATTTCTTTATCCTTTAACATAATGATGTATGATTCAATGCAGGCCATACATATCTGAGCACCCACGTAAGCAAAAAAAATATTGTTTAGACACTGTGTAAATAAAGATTGTTAATGACAAATGACTCCAGAAAACAACAGCCAATCTTCTGCCTATTTCAGTAATCCATTCATTCCTTAAAAATTTTTTGAATGTCTTTCATGTGACTGACACTGTGAAAGTCACTTGGAAATCAGAGATAAATGGGGCATGGTTTCTACTGTCAAGATGCTCGGCTTATTTTTTTAATTTTTTAAAATTTATGTATTTAAATTCAAGTTACTTAACACACAGGGTAGTATGGGCTTCAGGAGTAAAATTCAGTGGTTCATCACTTACATATAACCCAATGCTCATCCCAATAAGTGCCTTCTTTAATGCCCATCATCCATTTAGCCCATATCCACACCCATCTCTCCTCCAGCAACCCTCAGTTTATTCTCTGTATTTAAGAGTCTCTTATGGTTTGCGTCCCTCTAAGAAACAAAACTGATGAACACAGAGGAAGGGAAGGAAAAATAAGATGCTCAAGGCCTATTAGAGAGTAAGACTATTAAAGACAATTGTCCTTCAGGGTAATAAGTGCTACTGCAGAATAATTCAGTGTTCCTGTGGGATTACACTGAATGATCATCTAACTAACAAGGTCAAGGAAGTATTTATACAGAAGACACTTGAGCTTGATTAGTAGGATTTAGCCATTCCTAGAGGGAGAGAAGAGGAAATGGGCATATCTGACTTGGGGGATAGCACCTGAAAAGGTCAAGAATTTATGGAGGCAATATACGTGGACTTCAGGTGCATCTGAATGGTTGGGAATAGAAAGTGACGAAAAGTGAAAAGCGATGTGCCTAGAGAAACACCAGAAAGGGGACAGAGAAAACTCAGTTCCAGTCTTTCCAACTCCAAACACTGGTGCTTCTACCATACCAAGCTGTTCAGAGCAACTATATGAAAAGCCATACATGCCATACATTCTGTAGGAGGCTGGAGGAAGCGGAAGTCACGTTAGGTTGGCTCAATCATGGAAGAGTCTATAGAGTAAGAAGAAACTTCACTGCATCTGATTCATGTTGAATAGTTGGAAAGTGTCATGGTGTGCACGTTCCTGTGTCTTTTTTATCCTTTTCCAACTGGATCATTTCCAATAGCATATAATGGGTTCAAGGGATTACCATCTTAAGAAAACCTTCCTTGGGGAACCTGGGTTGGTTAAGCGTCCAACTTTGGCTCAGGTCATGATCTTGCAGTTCGTGGACTCAAGCCCCACATTACGATCTATGCTAACAGCTCAGAGCCTGGAGCCTGCTTTTTATTCTCTCTCTCTCTCTCTCTCTCTCTCTCTCTCTCTCTCTCTCTCTCTTTATTCCTCCTCCATTCATGCTCTGTCTCTCAAAAATAAATAAATATTTTAAAATTTTTTTTCAAGAAAATCTTCCTTGACCCCACATCCCACACCCCCTTCCACTCTACCTTATTTCCCTGCTGTTCTTCCTGTGTAATTTTTTTCAGGGTCTTTTACACCAGAAAGTCTCCATGTCCTTACCTCTAGTTCTATCCTCAACGATTCTAGTCTGGCTTCCCACCATCAACCTGAGGAAGCATCTCTTATCAAGGTCATTGATAATGCCATGGTTATCCCACTAGTCAATAACATTTGAAATAGTGACCACTCCTTCCTTCTTGATCAAATCTTCTCTCTTGGCTCCTTTGACATCCTTTCCTGGTTTTCCTTCTATTTCCCCTTCTACTCTGTCAAACACCTTCCCTATGCATCCTCTAAATGTTGAAGAACTTAAGGCTCAATCTTTGGCTCATTTCTCCACTCTCTACTCTCTCTTCCTAGATAATCTCAACAATCCTTCTGGAGTTAAATGTGTTATGCTATTGACTCTGAAACTTGTACCTCTAGCCTACACTTTACTGAAATTGGAGGCAAACGTCTAAATTCTTACTTGATGTCTTCACCTGACTATCCCATAGGCAATTCAAATTAATATCTCCAAAACAGAATTCATCATCTCCCCAATTGTCCTCTACTTCTAGTCTTACCTATCCCTTTAGCTGTTCACCCAGGGAAATCATGGAGAGTAAGAAGGAACAAAGGAAGACAGGAAGCAACCAGTTTATAAAGGACCAATGATGGAAAAGATGAAATCTGGGATTAAAGATGGTATATTAAAGGGGCACCTGGCTGGCTCAATTGGTTAGATGTCCAAGTTCAGCTCAGGTCATGATCTCATGGCTCCTGAGTTCAAGTCCTACTCTGGGCTCCATACTGACAGTGCAGAGCCTGTTTGGAATTCTCTCTGTCCCTCTCTCTCTGCCCCTTCCCCTTTCATGTGTGAATGCTCTCTCTCTCAAAATTAATAAGCTATTTTTAAAAAGATTATATGTTAGATAGACTATCACCAGCTGCTTTAACAAATAAGTCATAAAATTCTAGTGACTTAACACAAGAGAAGGTTATCGCATACTTATGGCACTGTCCAGGCGTTTGCCAAGTGTCTTCACGTGGTAATTCAGGACATAGTCACCTTCTGCCCGGTGGCTCCACCATCCCCTTGGACCTCAGAGTTCTTTGAATCTTGTCAGAGGTCCTGAGAAGAAAGGGCTGAGAATGCACAATCATTTCTTAAAACCCCAGCTCAGAAGAGAAGCATATAACTTCTGCTCATATTCTATTTGGAAAAAACAAATCACACAATCCTGCTTTGATTCAAGGAGACTGGGAAGAGTAGTCTCCAGCTGGACAGTTGCCCACTGTGGAAAGGGAAGTACACATGTGTGGTGGTTAGCTAGCTGTCTCTGCTACAGCCAGATAACCCACAGAACCCAGAACTGGGGCTTATCTGAGGAAAAGTAAAGATCTAAGGAGAAATTAAAAATACAGTGAAAAATAATTTTCATGTGAAGAAAGAAAAGAGTATTATGTGAGGGTAAAGAAGAGAATTGAGATGTTACAATACTATAAAATTTTTACGAGGGGATTTCTTATACCTTCCCTTGTAAGTTAACCTGAAGCTCCTGCTCTCTGGACTCCTACAAGCTATATTTCTTTAGGATATGAAAAAGTACGATCTCTCCATGAGACTACCATGGAAGAAAAACTGAAAACTGGATTTCTACTAGCTCCTGCCAGTGTTTTTAAACGAATGAACACACAAATATGTTCTGACAGTTGCAAGAACAGGATAAATAATGAAGTAGATCCAGAAAAAGATATTGTCAGCTAATTGTTCTCTGCTACTTTCTTACGTTCCCTTGGATGTCTGTTACAAATGAAGTTTTTAGTAAATGTAGTTTTCAAGGTAGCCTGACATCTTACCTAGGAAGTTGGCAGCCCTGTGTAATGAGCTGCCAGAGAATGGGATGGCAGGTAATGAAGAATTGAGTGCTCTAAACTCCCTTCCTCCTCTTTGACTCCATGTTCTTATTATTAAGAAGTGGGTCATGAACAAGAAGAGAACTTTATTCAAGTGTCGTGACAGATCAGCTGCCAAAGTATATCCCTGGGTTGGAAGAGACAGAAAATCACAAAGTCCTGCAGGGCATGGATCATAGAGGGAATATCAAGGTCACAGACAATGGCCAGATTGGCAGCCATAAGCCTTTCTCCTTCTAAGAAGTTTGGCTTTCCCACAGAATCAATGACCTGGGATACTAGCCAAACCAGAATAGAGAACATAGACTTGAAAGAAATGGGTGGTGTCATGTCAGGTGGAGATCAGTAGAGTCCCAAACTATGAAATACAAGAGTCTAAAATCCTCCTCAGGACAAATATTCAGGGGATAATATTCTAATATGATGCTCTGTAACTTGTTAGAAATGAAAAATAAACAGCTGGTGGCACTTTTCCATAAGTCAGGGTGGCTGTGGGACATGTTCTCACCCACTTAGTTGCCAAAAAGACTTCCAACTAGGTTGCCATGGAGACAACCTAGAAATCAAAGACATGATTTAAATTATTAAAATCTACTAATCCAAGAAGGAGAAACTCTGATTGAATAGGTTTTCACTGAGACTGGCAATACTTATCTCAGGGAAAATGAAGAATTAAAATCTTTTTCTACATTGTTTATGAGCTGTGACACCAGGTTTATATCACGGTATTCACTATTAGTTTAGACATAGAGATTTTTATAGCACAGTAAATTATTCTTTCAGTTTATCAATGTATATATGATTTATCATGTATATTAGTCTCACACATAACAAATGTGTTAACCAATGCCCCCCCAACAAATAATCTATGTTCTATCCCAGTTCAATGTCAGAAGATGGCATAAGAATAATTCATTGGTAGAAAAATCTGCCATTTGACTTGTGATGCTGGTGGCTTGTGAATTAAATACAGTAATTAACATAAAACAGCTTTTGCACAGAAGGCCACCCTGTTCAAAGTCTATCCCCCAGGAATCTAGAGAGCACCTAGATAGAATTTTAGCATTCTAGGGCTTAGGTATTCAGTGGCACGGAGATGAGTTAAAGGACAATGTCTACCACTAAACACCCTTGCTTAGGCCAAGTAGAAAACTTGATGTATTAGATAGATGGTACGAACTTGTATCTTCCCAAATCCCTCCTACTTAAAATTGCCTGCCTCACTAGTATAATAATCTCTGCCCTTCCTAACTACTCAACCAGAAAACATGATCTTAGAGTCATTCTTTTGCTTTAGACAGCAAATGTACAGCCAGTGTCTCCAGAGGAATAAGGAAACTCAAAGAAACCACTTTGGTTGTTGACAGAGAAGACAGACAACCACCAAACAGGTATTGTGGACCAAAGCAAATCCTTGTAAGACTCATCAAACAATAACGGGGGAACAAGAGGTTCTCCTTTCAGAGAGGAAAGGAAGGCAGAAGTGGCATGAAATTTAAGGAATACTTACCTCCTAGGTCTTCTCTCTTAGAAACAAAATGGCACCTTATATGAAGTGGAAATTAACTAAATTTACTAAAAATGAAGGGATTCCATTCCTCTAGCATCCAATTCCTCTTCCTGACAGTACCTTCCTCTTTCTCCTATCCTTTCCCCCATATCCTCAACCTACAGTTGTTTCTAACCACCACTGCAACAAACTATAGAAAAGAAAAAGATAATAAATAATGGAAACTGCCAATATCCATTCATCCTTTCCTCCTCACTTAGAGAATCCCAATTTTGTTTTGGGAGGCAATATGACCACTGAGAAATATTCATCTCCTCAGACTCTATTCCATTGTGGAACACCATGGAACATAGTTCTGGCCAGTAAGATGTAAGCGGAGTAGGGAAGCTCTTGTTTTGCTGGTAAAAGTATTTGTTGGCATACTCCTTCTCCTCCTGACCTTTCTTTCCTCCTTTCTTCTAGAATGGAAATACAAAGCTGTATTGAGCAAAAGGTTAATAGAACTTTGTTATCATCTTATATCAGGAGTAGGAAAACCATGGCCCAGGGGTACTAATGGGGGGCTAGAAGGTGCCTTGGTTTTTAAAGTTTCCCTTGAGGACCCAGTTTAGACTGCAGACTAATTGTTATGTGAAAACAATAAAGCTCTTTTGATGAAGACATTATGTCTGTTTTATGCCACTAAAAAGTAATGTTGTCCAATATGCCATGGCTGTTATTTGACAGTGTGAGAATTTCCATGAGCGGAGACACATTTAAATATGAGGGAATGATGGAAGAGATGCCCAAAGGTACATGTCTATACCAAATCAGGAGCTGTGGCTTAATGGCTTGGCAGGATTGTCAAGGATTTGGAAGGAACAAGGTTAGAAAGTTGGTGGCTAGGAGGTCTAGGAAGGAGGTATGTAGACAGCTATTTTTGAATAGACACAGAATGTGAAAAATATTTTTGTCCCATGTGAATGATCTCAGAGGATTTTAACATACAGGTGGTTTAGACAGCCAATCCATAAAGAGTCATCAGCCTCTTTCTCCAGCCACCCCTGCCATTGCCCAACAGGCTCATGAACAAAATGGCCATGGCAGCAAGGATGGAGGTTATGCATGGGCTCAAAACCACAGGCTTCCACTTGTCAAAGCCAACCTGGCTTCAGCTACTGCTGAGTGCCCAATCTGCAAACAGCCAGCAACTATGTGAATGGATTCGGAAGCAGATCTTCCTACAGTCAAGCCTTGAGAATGATTACAGCCCCAGCCAACAGCTTCACTGTAACTTCATGATAAACCCAGAGATAGAAACATCCAGCTGAGCTGCTTCCTACTTTCTAACACACAGAAACTCTGATATAATAAATGTTTATTATTTTAAGCTGCTAATCTTGAAGTAGTTTGTTACACAACAGTAGATAACGTATACTTAGAGTGAAAAACACTGTGACCAGAGAGTCCCAGATAACCTAGATGTGATAGTGGTAAAGAACTCCAAGAGATATACTCAAGGCTTTTTTTAATTTTAGTTTTCTATCTTGGTATTTTTTTTTTAATTCTTACATTATGTGACAAATAGAAGCATGCCTTATGGCTAGAGTTAAGTAGCTGATTTCCAAAAAATGAAATTTCTTTTTTATTATTTCCCCAGAAGATTATATCTGGATATTGACAGCTTGGAGAAAGTTCCCCTTAAGTGCCATCTCTTTCACCTGTCAGCTGTCATCCAAAGCACCATGATGATGATAGGAACTTATAAAAATAAAAGAGAGAGTGGATGATCAGAGTCATAGAAACAGCTGTGTGACATCTCTGACGCAGTAATAGCCAAGAAAAATGAAAATTTATAATGGCTATGAGAGTTAAAAATTGAGAATTCATAAAACCATGACAAAACCAGAATGAATAGGAACATCTCAGCTTCTAATTCTTTCTCACTCTGATTGATTTGCCCTTTCTGTAGAACAGAGTGCAGCCACCTCTGAGTGACCAATGGACTCTGACATGAAACCAAACCCGACTTCCACAGATCTTTTAATCAGGAATAATTTTTATTCATGTATCGGTCCCCAGCCAGCTGACACTCAAAGAGCAACCACAATCACTTTCAACGGATTTATTTCCAGGTATAAATCTATGTCTTTTTAATTGCATTTTTGTTGTTGTTGTTCAGAAAAAGATTAATTCCGTGACCTTGCAATATAATTTTCCTCTTTGATTTTCTAACAAAGAAAATAGGTCTTTGGAGAAATCATCACTATGGACAAGTTTCTTTTATCAGAAAGCTATTTATTCTCCTTTCTCTCCTATCTAGTAAAGATACAGATCTTGTACCTTAGCTCCAGAACTAGAGTCCTTATCTCAAGTCTTTAAGATTTAATCTATTTCATTTTCTACCTTAGGTCTGCAATTATTCACTACAAATCACTTGCAAATAACCTTTGGTTACTTTATCACTTCCGGATGTCAAGAGATCACTGCAATTTTTACCTCAATATTATCCTATAGGAATTAAATTTTAGAACAATGTATGATCTTCACTGTGGCAGTTGTCACATCTCCTCAAAGAATGTGTTAAACTACCCATTGGCATGGTTTTCAGATCTAGGGACACCAGTTGCTCGTGAGCTAAAATCAATTTGCCAAGTAATGAAACAATCATCCTTACCCATTTCCCTAGTTAGTATTTTCCATATTCAATGGAAATTCTGACCTCTTCTTTCTGTCTTCCTCTAAGCAAATGATTAAAGACAAAACACTGACCTTGGGTCTCCAAGACCCAGACTCTCCAAACTTCACCTAATGTCACCTGACCTTTTTCTATTTAAGATTGGTTGTAAGGCCCTACAATTACACAACCAGCAAAGGCAGACACAGCATTAATAATTAAGATAGGAAACGAAGCTAACAGCATTGCTTCAAAGTTTGGGAAAATGTCTGAGATAGGAATCACAGGAGAGGGAAAGCACTCAAGAAATGTAATTTCTTACCATTTTTTTTAGCTTATGCATATAAATACATGGTATATTCATTTCGAGTTTGTAGTAACAAATTACTCCAATGTTGGTGACATCAAACAACAGAAATTTATTCTTTCACAGCTATGGAGGCCAGAGGTCTGACATCAAGGTGTCTTGGAAGTTTGTGCAGGAGCATCTTTTCCTGCCTCTTCCTGCTTTTGATGGTTCAAGGCATTCCTTGGCCATCATTCCAATACCTGCCTCTGTGGCCCCACTGTCTCCTTCACTCTTCTGTATCTTCTCTTCTATCTGTCTCAAATAACCCTCTTTGTCTTGCAATTGGATTTAGGGCCCATCTGGGTAATCTAGGATAATGATCTCCTAATATCAAGATCTTTAATTACATCTGCAAAGGCCCTTTTCTCAGCTAAAGTAACATTTACAGGTTCCAGGAATTTGACATGATCATTTTTCAGATGCTCATACATGAGTATATGGATAAAGGTAGGGACATACACTCAGGGGAACCTATTTCTGTGCTGGTTGAAGAATGAGATATTGGATCAGTTGAGTACAACCACAGCAGGTTAGCATTTTTTGATGTCTGCTTTGTGCTCGTCATGTGTGATTCTGTGAAAATACAGAAATTTTAAAACTTGGTTCAATTTTCAAAATGTTAGAGTAGAATAAAATACACTTGATGCTAGAAACCTGCTAATGCACAGAAAAGAAAGAGCATGTGGGCACATGAGTTAGAAAGAACAGAGTTTAAATCCTGGCTGTACTGAACTCCAGTTGTATGATTATGGGTGAGTTAATTTGTTCATTATTTTTTTTAAAAATAAATAAATATTGTGGTTATAAGAGTAGTTTGGAGAGATGTATGGAGAGGGAAAATAACCACTGAAGTAGAGCCTTGCTATGGTCCATGGGAGAAAGGGGATTTAACGTCTACTCATTAGCACTCTTAGGTATGTTATACTTTCGACTTTATTACCACCTTACAATAATGCTAAGGCATAGCTGTGTAATCCGCAATATATAGGTGAGCAGAGAGGGTGAATAACTTGCCCAAAGTCTCACAGCTGTTGACCAATACAGCTGGAGTCCAAATGCAGCTCTTTCTGACCACAAAGTCCATTGAAATGAGAAAAATGATTAGGATGTGTTGACTAGCCTTATCATGCTAATCATTTTTGTAATATCTAATCATTAAAATGTGCACCTTAAACTTACACAATGTTTAATATCAATTATATCTCAACAAAACGGGGGAGGGAGAGAAATTGTAAAAGCGCTCTTTTGTGCATTCAATGGGAGTTGCATGCCCAGGTTATGGATAGAACATAATTCTTACTTGGATCAGGGAAGAGAGTAAAGAAAGGCACAAGGGCATTTAAAGCAGTGCAAAGACTTCAAAATCTAAATCAGTATCTAAAACTGATTGGTGTCTACAATAAAGGATTAAATATGAGAGCCTGGGAAAAATAGGAAAAATAAATGGTAAGGCTTATAGATTGAAGCTCACTGTCTAAAATATCCTTTCTGGTATTTATTCAGATGTCACCTGTGACATGTTGGCCATGTTCAATGCATAGTGAGAGGTCCTGAGATGTGTAAGAGAATAGGTAAGTCACAGCTCTTGCCCTCAAGAAGCAACCGAAAATATACTAGGTCAGTCATCTGGAGGTTTGGCCATGGGGCAAGAGGAATCCAGGCTAGCATCAAATTAGGAACTTCCAGTTATCTCCTATCTCAAGTCTGAATATCTAGAGTAGAGGGGTCCTAAATATAGCCACAGATTTTGTATTTTGTTCCCATTCCATAGGATCTTCCCACCTCAACCACAACCTGCTGCCCAGGCTTTCTGCTAACTCTACCTCCAGCCACCTACCACGTTCTGAAGGGAGGAACTGGAACAGTCGTCCTGAATTCTAACCACTGAGCTAGGTGACCTCACATACTTGCCTAGTTCTTACCAGTCCCCTTGGGAGTTGTAACCAGTTACTGGTTCTTCTCACATGAAGGCCAGACCCAAATATCAGTCAAGATGCCAGTGCCTTTGCCCTTTTGTGATTCAGGCCAGTTCTCTGGGTAGTAACACCAGCCTGGATTTGATGGAAAGTTTTTCACATTTGTTCAGACTTCGCTGCAAGGGACAGGGTACCTGCCACTTCTGTCCTGATAACTTTTTCTATTCCCATCCATCTGGCCCTCTCACAGCATATGCCTAGCAGCACTGAATGGAGGTGTTTGTCAAGTGACTGAGATGCACAGGGAGCTATATAACAAATGAAGTAAATTAATAAGGAGGTACCCAAAGGACGAATGAAATGAGCAGGGTAGTGTATAACAAACGAGTGAAAAGACCAGGGAAGGGAAAGTTTGGAGGTCTCAGTGAGGGTGGAGAGCTAACACAGGCAGAGGCAGGTACATGGGCCGTGGCAGAATAACAGAATCACTGAATTTAGAGGGTTCTATTTCCTTACATGTCTGTCTTCACATTAGTGAGTCAACTTCCTTCATGTATTTGAAGAAATGTTTTTGTCATATTATTCTCAGGTCACCTAAAATAGAGGTGGGGTCAGCACTCAAAAAAACAAAGTACTCCTGTGATTTAAAAACAAGCTATTTCCCAGGAAGAGATGGATGGGTTAAACTGTTCTATACATGTTCTGCTCAACCATATCAATTTCTTGGGTGGGTTGTTTTCCTAACAATTGTAGAGAAAGTGACCCCAAGATTCCCAGAATCAATCATGGCTAATCTCAATAGTGTGTTATTCCAGGAAATGCTCTGATCTAACAAAGGTTTCTTTCAAATGACGCCTCAATTGCCTAAAATTTATACCTACCCAATGCCCTGGTACCTTCTGTGATTCTGAGTCAGTTGTAATTTTCTTGAGTTTTCTAAGCTTTATTATTAACAGACCCAAATCCAAAGAGGAAGCAAAACAGGTTAAGGGGACATCTCTCCTCTCATAATTCACAGAGTGTCAGTATAAAGCACCCAGACGATGACAGATAATTACAAAACAGTATTTATAGCTAACGCCTAAGTATTCAATCCAGTTTATGGATTAGACTCTCCTGCCCCATTACTTTACCTATTTTCTTTCCATCTCAGTGCTTCCCATCATCACCAAATATTAGATTAGCAAGAAACAAAAATAAAACTCAAACTAGTCTGTGAAGAACCTAGGGTCTCAAAGATGGTTGGTAAGGATTAAAGCAATTGACATTTTTGGATTAGCATAAATTTCTACCATCCATACTTTCCCTGTGTTCACCTGTGTTTACTAGCATAGTAATCCTTTCAGATTCTCCACAAAGTAAATACTTATACCTAAGGCTCTTCTCTGCATCTAGGGTGAGGCCATGGTGAAATGACATGACTTGGTGTGAAAAAAGACAGTTGTGCTAATTTCACATGAAAGTCAGAGGAGCAAGAATGGGTCTGTGCCTTGCAACTCCCACGGCCCACAGACTGTATAAAAACCACACCCAAAATGTACACCCATCCCAATGCTGAAATGCCCTGAAAGCTTCAATCAAGAGACCTTTCCTGGAACAGATCTAGGAAATGTCACCCATGGTGGGCCTACATTCTCCCTCTTTCTTAGGAAGGACAGCACACTTATTCCACACAAATTTAAGAGATTTCATCTTTCCTGTTTCTTTCTTTGGCATTTTCCAGGCAAGTAGATCTGAGGGTGAACTTTAAAGTGTGATTCGATTACAGGATTTTTATACTGGTTGTGAGGCATTGCTTCCCTCAATTACCCTCTGTCCTCTTGAGTCTGCAGAGTAGTGATTTGGACCTGACTCACTTGCTCTGCAGGGGAGGATAAAAATGATGGTCATAGTAATGCCTTTTGGCATTTACCAAGAATTTGCCATCCACAAGGCACTGTACCAAGTTCTCTGTGGTTTATTTTATGAGCTGATTACTATAAGGCACAACCAGGAAACGGCTCTATTTTTCTCCTGTTACTGGCATGCTACATCAAAGCTTACTGTGCCCCCCAGACAACATCTCAGGCAGTTCCCACCACTTTAATGCAATTTAAGGCTCACTCCCAGGTATTTAAAAATTCAGTAGTATCATATAAAAACAGCAATATCAGGGGCGCCTGGGTGGCGCAGTCGGTTAAAGCGTCCGACTTCAGCCAGGTCACGATCTCGCGGTCCGTGAGTTCGAGCCCCGCATCGGGCTCTGGCCTGATGGCTCAGAGCCTGGAGCTGTTTCCGATTCTGTGTCTCCCTCTCTCTCTGCTCCTCCCCCGTTCATGCTCTGTCTCTCTCTGTCCCAAAAATAAATAAACGTTGAAAAAAAAAAAAAAAACAGCAATATCATATCTTATTTACAATTTCTTCCTTGCTTCCTAATTCAGTTCTGGCCCATGGGCCAAACACATGCCATAGGTACATGATCTAGTCTCACACCGTTTCTACCTTTCACCTTCCATCTTTGCCCTCTTCCACACTCAGGGAGGCAGGGAGGTGGGGACGATGAAGGGGAGCAAACTACAGAAAATCCCCCTGAGATCACTGTAGCCAGACATCAAGCCTTCAAGTTATATACCGGCCCGTCCTTCAGAGCCTCCCTGACAGACGTGTTGAATTTGGCACTGACCGGTTCTCTGACCTGGGCCCTGGGCTCTCTGGACAGCCTCTTCCAGTCCCCCCCCCATCTCCTATTCTCAGCAGTCCAACCTTGGCCTCTAATTGCTGCTGTCTCCCTCCCCCTTGCAGGTGCCCTTTTAGGGGAAGATCCCTTCAAGATGGCTGGTAGCCTGTTTACCTCTACTGGTGATGGTGATGGGAACTCAAACGTCATTATAGATTGGCCCAGATGCAGTGCTCCCCTGCCCCCCTTCTCTACCTCTGAGGGCTGTTCCAGACAGCCTACCCACTTCATAACTCTCTATGAAGGAGGCAGGCATCAATCTTACTCTCCAATCCCAGGGACACGTGAAGTTTCCCATACCTCTCTCTCTCTCTCTCTATGCCCATTCCAAAAGTAAACTATCCACCAGGCCTCTGCCAGGATTGAGAGACCAGCACTCCCTTCTGTAGGACTGCTAGTCTCTACAGTGGTCCTCTTGGAAAGGAGTTGCGGGGGGGGGGGGGGGCCCGTAGTGTTTGGAACAACCCGGAATAAAAGCCAAAGAGTTTTCCATTAATATGGAAATTAATTAATGGAATTAATTCCATTAATATGGATTTCTTTCAATAAAATCCTTTCAAATGTCTTTTTTTTTATAAGCAAAAACAGATGAAACAGATTATTACTTGCTGATCATATTCATCATCTCTTAGTAAAACTGCCCTAGATGTGTCTCTCCCTTGTCTTTAGAATGTAAAACTTCACATTCCATATCATGTTCTATTATACATATCCAACACAGGTGCCCACTTCCCTTTATTGCTCATATTCCAGGTCTCATTAACACATGGAGACAAGCATACAGCTTTACACAGCTCTAAGTGGTCACTCAGGAGCAGTCTTCAGCATCAAGGATTCATACCCCATCCCTCCCAGCTTCCCCTGGGCAATTACTCACAGTCCTGATGTCCACACATGGAAATCCCAACTCTATCTACCCATAGGATGAAGCTTCCTCTTTAAGATACAAAGGAGATGGGGCACAAGATTCCCTTTTCTCTTTACCACCCTGTCTTTCATATCCCCAGAAAGCCATAACAGGCTGTACATACATGAATTTCTTCACTAAACAAATTTTTAAAGGGAATTATAACTTGGGAGAAGGAGAGATTAATTGTAACTATTCCCAGAGTCTAGAGGAAAAGTCCCCAAGAAAATCAGCCCATCACAAGAAGATCATTCATAGATGCTCCCCCCAGATTCTAACCTGGCTGTCCTACCTGGAGGGTCCTGATTCCTCTCTCTGCAATCACTTATTTTTATAAACTTCCATCCATGAATTCCATTCACCTCTCAAACTACCCCTATCCACAGAGAGGAATATAACTTCCTGGATCTTACCTAATAAAAATATGTGTTTTTAAAGTGTTTATGTATTTCATAAGTTTTATTATAAAATATTTCAAGCAATGATAACACTATAAAGTACCCTATTCCAAATATCCATGCATCCTCTACTCAGCTTTATCAAATATTAACATTTTGCTATATTTGCTTCAGATTCTTTTTCTTAAAAAGAAACATTTTACAAGTGTGGCTGAATCTCTACCACTCCACCACCCCAAATCCTGCACCCATTCCGTATTCTATCCTCAACCCCACTGTGACAAGATGCTCTACAGGATATTATGTTCTGCCTCATATTTTTCCTTAGGCTTCAATCAATCAGGCTATACTATCCTATGGTTTGCTTTCCATGATATCAGCAGGATGTCCATTCTTCTCAAAACAATCTGGAGAGGATGGAATCCCCTCAAGATGCCACTGTATAAAGTGGACACAGGGTCTTTCAGGCTGGGTTTCCCTTGTGATTTCCCATTCATTTATTCATTTATCAATAAGTGTATGTGCCAGGCACAGTTCTATAGTCTGGGAACACAATAATGAACAAGACTGGCAAAACTACCACACCTAAAGAACTTGCATTCCTATGCAGGAAGAGAGACAATAAAAATGTAAACCAAGGATCACGGGGCACCTGGGTAGCTCAGTAGGTTGACCATCTGATTCTTGATTTCCACTCAGGTAATGATCTCACAGCTCATGGGAAAGAGCCCCACAGTGGGCTCTGTGCTGACAGCACAGAGCCTGCTTGGGATTCTCTTTTTCTCTGTCTCTCTCTGCCCTTCCCCCACTTTCTCTCCCTCCCTCAAATTAAATAAACATTTAAATATATATATGTATATAAATGATGGGTGCCTGGGTGGCTCAGTCAGTTGAGCATCCGACTCTTGATTTTGGCTCAGGTCATGATCTCAGGGCCGTGGGATTGAGTCCCACACTGGGTTCCAAACAGAGTGTGGAGTTTGCTTAGGATCCTCTCTCTCTCTCTCTCTCTCTCTCTCTCTCTCTCTCTGCCTCTCTCCCCCGCTTGTGTGCTCTCTCTATATATAAAATAAAATGAAGTATAAAGTATAATGAAAGTGAAGTAAAAAATATTTAAAAATATAATAAAATATATATGGTATATATACATATACCAATAGATCAGATAACCATTACCAGATAATGGGTAAATGTTTAGTAGAAAAGGGGGAGAAAACCATGATTGTAGGATAGAGTTATGAGAAGCAAGAGGGGTCATTTAGCTAGGAGGGGTGGCCAGGTCCTCTCTCTTAGGAGATGACAATGGACCTGCCTAGGACTTAGATGATGAGGGAAAATCTGGAAGAGACATGTTCCATGCAGAGAGGACCACGAATGTCAAGTCACAGATCCAGGATTGAATTGAGAGTTCATCAAACGGAAGGACAACCTATTGTGCCTGGTGTCTGGAGGGAGGAGAAGACAGGAGGCAGAGGAGCCCTCAGAGCCTGGGCGGCTTTGTGAGATCAGTTACATGCAGTCAGCGCAGGTGGGGTCAAGGCTGGGGTGATGGGAAGTAGCATCAAAACCTGGCTCAGAGTTGACATCTGCACTTGCTGCATCATAATTAGCAATATAGCCCCTCTGACCTTTGGACCCTGTAAGACACTGGTAGGCAGAATAGAGTCTGGCTCTTTTCCTGCTTGCCCCAGACCCTACAGAATCAAGAAGTGGGCCTTAATGTACCTTAATGGTACCTTTCAATAGTTTTCTCAAGAGACTCCATTAAATGGCTCATTCTAAGAGCCCTATTATATTCTTCCCAGAAGTCTTGACTCTAATTAGTCTGGGAGAAGAGGAACAGGATGGCCTGTCTTCTCAATATATAAGCATTCCTGCATCTAATCCCCCAGCAACCCAGTGACGAGGGTATCACAAACCCTGTTTTTCAGGCAAGCCATCTGAAGTTCAGAAAGTTTCATCAGCTCCTCAGAGGGGCACACAGCCACACCCAAAATCAAACACACTACTATTTCAGTGAAACATGAATATATACTAGGTAAGATAAAGATCATAGATACCAACATGTCAGTTCTGGTCAAGTTTTACTACCAAATAATTACTTTTTTAAAAATCTCTTTGTTTCAATGCTTTTGGATGCAAGGGATTACGAACCTATGCTTGGGTGACCCTAAGGTGCTCATCGGTTAAGTGGGAAACAAAACTATCCTGACTGGGTCACAGATTTCCTGGGAAAAACAAAGGTAACAAGAGCCATCACTGAATATTTCCTATATGTAGGCACTGTTCTAAGTCCATCTAAACTCTCACAACCCTAGCAAGCAGGTAGGTACTTTTACTATTCCCTTCCAGCAAAGGAAATGAAGCACAAAAAAAGGTTAAGTAACCTGCAGAGCCAAGATTTGAATGCAGACAGTCAGTCACCAGAGACTGGAGTGCATAAGCCACTGCCCTGCACCACCTCGTGGAAATGGGGACTCCGAAAAGAAGCCTAGACTTAGAAGCAACACGATGCAAGGCAGTGAGTGAAAAAGGAATTGCACCTGTCACTCCACAAAAAAAGATGTTCCCGCTGCAACCCACAAGCAGGGAGTGAAGGCTCCCGGTGGAATGAGGGACTGACAGCCTATCAGCCAGAGGTCAGACCACATCTGTGACACAGCGAACTTTCAAATGGCCAGATCTCTGGCCACCAAGCCCATGTGTGACCTCCTGGCACGAGCTACTTCAGAAAGACCCATGATGTCTCGTCTGGTGAGAAAGGGAAAGGGCTCTGTGACACAGGAATACAAAAAAGTAGCATTCATTCACAGGCTGAAATACTGTTAGAATCACATCCATAGCAGGGAGATATTGCCACAAAAGTACAGAAATTGACATTTGCTCATGACCATGTCCAGCTTTCTCCCTATTGAAAAAATAAGTACAAGAGAAGACGGAGGCCTCTGGGGAGATAAAATGTCTCCCTTCCTGCTTATTTCACTTTTAGGTTTCTTGTTATAGGAATAGGGAGTGGGGGTTGCCATAGAAAGAGAGTCCTTGTCCTTCCAAACAAGCAGAAATCATGCTTTGCCTGGAAATTTATGAAGAAACACTTGCTTAGAATCTAGTCCTTATTCATGAGTTTTCATCATTACACACATAAAATATAATCACCATTTGTTGAACCCTGGCTAAGCTCTTTGCAGGCATTATGGTGGAGAGTCTCAGATTGTTGAAAGGTAGGCATTATTAACACCATTTTACAGAAAATAAACCGAGCTGTCCTTCAGTTGTGGGCAAGATGCTCAGTCTGCTGCTTTGCACAATTACCTCGCATTTCATGCGATGGCACCAAAACCCTAAGGCACCTTTATCCCCGTGTGACAGGCATGCAGGCCAAGGCTCAGATATGGAAAGTAGCCATTTGTGATGTGCAAGACTTTGGAGGTAGGCAGCCTGGTTTGAACGTACTGGCTAAATGGACACCTAAGTTCCTGAAATCTCCCCAAGCCTTATTTTTCTCCTCCATAAAATGGGCCAGGGCAGTTCCTAGGAGTGGAACATCTCAGACATCCACGATCACACAAGTGGCCTACATCTTAGTAAAATGCAGGCTCTGATTCAGGGGATCTGAAGCAGGTTCTAAAAGCTGAATTTCTCACAGGTTCCTAGTAATGCCCATGCAACTGATCTGCGGACCACATTTTGAGGAGAAAAGCTATATAGGGTTTTTAAGACTTAAATGAGATTTGATGCACATAAAGTTCTCAGCACAGGGGCACTTGGGTGACTCAGTTGGTTAAGCGACCAACTCTTGATTTCGGCTCAGATCATGATCTCATGGTTCATGAGTTCAAGCCCTGCATCAGGTCCTGCACTGCCAGTATGGAGCCTGCTAAGGATGCTCTGTCTCCCTCTCTCTGCCCCTCCTGTGTGCTCATTGTCTCCCTCCCTCCCTCCCTTTCTCTCTCTCTCTCTCTCTCAAAAATAAATACAAACTTTTTAAAATAAAAAAAAAAAGTTTTCAGTGCAGTGCCTGGCACATAGTAAGCATTCAATAATTATTAGCTGATATTATTATTATTATTATTATTATTATTATTATTATTATCAGCTCTAAATTATTGGGTGGCTCAAAGCTAATGATTGGATATTCTATAAAATCTTCTTTATAATGTTCTGGAAAGTTCTTGAAAGAACATGGTAACAGGTAGAGCAGTGTGGTGTAATGAAAAAGCATTGGAGTTAAGGTAAAAAGATCTGGATTTGAATCCTGGTGTTACCCTTTGGGCAAGCTTGAAACCTCATAAGATCTTTTTATTTTTTTAACATTTATTTTTAAGATAGAGAAAGAGCATGAGTGGGGGAGGGGCAGAGAGAGAGGGAGACATAGAATCTGAAGCAGGCTCCAGGCTCTGAGCTGTCAGCACAGAGCCCGACACGGGGCTCGAACCCATGAACTGTGAGATCATGACCTGAGCTAAAGTTGGTCACTTGACCGACTGAGCCACCCAGGCACCCCTATTTATTTTTATTCTTTTTAATGTTTATTTATTTTTGAGAGAGAGATAGACACACACACATACACACACACACACACACACACACACACACAGCACAAGTGGGGGAGGGGCAGAGAGAGGGAGACACAGAATCTGAAGCAGGCTTCAGGCTCTGAGCTATCAGCACAGAGCCTGATGCAGGGCTCGAACTCACAAACCGTGAAATCATGACCTGAGCCAAAGTTGGACACTTAACCAACTGAGCCACCCAGGCACCCCAGAAACCTCATAAGATCTTTTAAGATAATAATAGAACTAGTTGAGGGAACTGTTGTGAGAATCCAATGTAACAGCATCTGGGAAAGTTCTCAAAAGTAAGCACTTCAGGTACTGTGTGTGGAAGGTAGAAGGTGGTCTGATTCTTTCTGTCCAAGTGTAAACATTTTCCAGCCACTAGCCCCACACCACCTCTCTCTAGGATGTCAAACTGCTGGTGTCTGTGATGTCAGGAGACACAGAGGGTAATGCAGACCAACCTTGACATCTGGTGGGAGAAACAGATACGAGCCATTTCACATGCTGCCTCTACTGTGCATGCATAAGGTCATGGAAGAGGAGGAGGAGAGCCTTTAGGAGAGAAAACTGCAGAAGAGAGATAAAAACCCTGGCCAGCTGACCCAACCCTCAGCCCACACTATATTCCCTGCACCATGCTTCCTCCTAAAAGTCACACTGAAATAGTTGGTTCATGCACAATGCTAACAAATACTGAAGGCAGTGAGGGGCTGGCCCCAGATCTGAGGTCTCACTCTCAGAGGGATAAGACCATGAGACCTAGATTCAGGTTGGGGCCTGGGGAGAGCAACCCAAGAAGGCATCTGCCTGATTTCCATTTCGGTCTAAGGTAGAGGGAGGGAAAGGACAGGTACCCACATGCAAATGTGACTTGGCACCTTGAGAGCTGCCCTGTGGTCCATGTGGGACACTTGGGAATCAGAAGGAACAGCCCAATAGATTTCTCCAGGTTTATGGGATGGTTCCCAATGCTATCATTTGAAGGTCTTTCCATCAAACATGGCAGGCAACCTAGCAGAAAAGAGGCCAAATTTACAAGTTAACAGTTTATAAAATTGTTAACAAAGAGTAGGCATCTATATGAAATTATATATTTGGTACTGTAACAAAATGGCTACCATCTTGAGCAAAAGAATCAATATTAGAGTTGAAAATGTGAAACTGGGTTCAGATTCCAGCCTATATTGCTGGTTAATTACAGTAAAACTGAATGCTTAGAAGCATGACCTGGGGGCCTGCAGACATTTGGAGGTGGGCAGCCCTCATTAGTCAGACGACAGGAGTCCAAATCCTGACTCAGTTTCTTTCTAGCTGTGTGATCTTAGACAAGTTAATTAACCTTTCTGGGTCGTACTTCCCTTGTTCATAAAAATGAGGCTAATGATAGAACCTACGTCATAGGATGGTTGTTAGGATTAAGTGAGTTGATATCTGTAAAATGCTTAAAATAGTAAATAGACAACAGTAAGCACCAAATAAACAAGCTCTTATTGTTTGACCTTAACAAATCAATTGACCTTTCTGAGTCACTTTTCCTCAGCTGTAACAGAATAACATGCTAACAGTGAAAACAAACAAGGTATGCGACATATTCTGAAAAAATAAAACAACTAGATAAGCCTGTGAAATGATACAATTTTTAGTATTACAAAAGAGGTTTTTAATTTTGTGCCACATTTCTATTCGGTAGATGGGAGCCTCTGCGTGCATTGTCTCTGGAATGAATATTCTATGATTTCTCCAAATGTCTGACATCTCCTCCAGGGCCTCGACCTGCCAAGAGCTTTCGTTCTACCACATCCAGAGGTCATTGGGAGGAGGAATCAATTAATACAAATTTGAAAAGAATACGAACTCTAAGTTAACCCACCGCTTGGAGCAGGAACCAATCTGTGACAAAATAAGTCCCTCCCAAAGGTGTAACCCCCTATTTTAAACAAATTTTCTTTGTCCTCTACACAAGTCCAAATCCTTGACAGGCACAAGATATCAGACTGAGGGAGCTACTGAGCTCATGCTTTGGATCCACACTAGACTTTGAAGTCACCGATTTAATGAGGGAGTGATTCTGACTGGGCTGAGTTCTATGTACACAGCGTCCTTGATACAGAAGGGTGATCCTGCCAACCCACTGTGGGCAGAGAGCTTATTCTCGTACAAGGGATGGATTTATACCACTTCCTGCACACTGGGGACCACCCCACCCAAGTGATCAAATAGTACATGTCTACAAAAACACCAAGAAACACTCTGGGGTCCTTAGTTCTTCCCCAAGAAGGAAGCAGTGTTTTATCATCTAATCCAAAGTGACACCCAGTCCTCCTGCCCTATGCTGTTGGTCACACAAACCAACCCTGGTACAATGTGGGGACTAAGGACATGATGGTGTGAACACCAGGAACTGGGGACCATTGGGGGCCACCTTGGAGACCTGATAGGGTTACTGGCAAAATCAGTAAGTTCTTAACTGTAAAGGTCCTAGAACAGTATCAGTACTCAGTGTAAGGACTCAGTAAAATGTTAGCTATCACCATCGTGGTGGTGGTGGTGCTGTTGTTGACAGCATTAAGGGTTCAGTTGGTGACTGTGAAATGTTGACACCAGCCAAATCGCCCAGAAAATCAGCTCCACCCCGACCTCATTAACAACTTAATCTAACCAGTTTACATACACGATTTTCTCTGCAACTTGCCCCTCAGTTTCTTTGCTTTTCAAGTGTGTTCCAACTATCAAATGCAGCACACAAACCTTAAAAGGAAGTCTCCTCCTCCCCTGATCATTTGACAGATTTATAGATGGACATATCAGAATACCCAAAAGAACTCTTTAGGAGTTTTGATTCTTTCACATAATAAGAAACCTGAATAAAGGTGGTGCCAAGGTTGGCTCAGGGATTCAATGTGTCATCAAGGATTCAGGACTTCTCCACCTCTCCTACCTGCCATTTTTGGTGCAAGAGTGGTGGATCCCTTTGTTTTTTGTTGTTGTTGTTTTTTAATTTTTTTTTTAACGTTTATTTATTTTTGAGACAGAGAGAGACAGAGCATGAATGGGGGAGGGTCAGAGAGAGAGGGAGACACAGAATCTGAAGCAGGCTCCGGGCTCCGAGCTGTCAGCACAGAGCCCGACATGGGGCTCGAACTCACAGACTGTGAGATCATGACCCGAGCCGAAGTCAGATGCTCAACCGACTGAGCCACCCAGGTGCCCCGGTGGATCCCTTTGTGACAGCAAGAGGGCTATAGTGAATTTAATCACAACGCAGTGCAAAGGCAGGAGGGGAGGGCGCTGGGGCACATGGACAGTAAGAGAACTTTCCTGATAGGTCTCTGTATTGTTCAGTTGTTTTGTTTTTTTTGTTTTTTTTGTTTTTCAAAAAAAATTTTTTAATCCAGGAGGAAAGCTTTTCCAGAAACTTCCCAACAGACTTTCCCTTGCATTTCATTAGTCATATGTCAGTCATATGTTGACCCCTAGCTGCAAGGAAGACCAGAAAATTATCTGATATTTTCTGAGATGGTGGCCTTCATCAGAGCCATCTTGAGAGAACAAAGTGGGACCTGGTTGTTGGGGCAGTAACCAAAAGACTGTCATGCTCCTTCATGCAGGTTCTCTCATTTGAGCAACTATGCTATCATTCTTTCTACCTAGAATAGAAATATGCATGAACCCGGAAGGCTGTGAACCAAGCAACTCATCTGAAATTGATTAAGTATTATTTGCCTAACATCATCCAGAAATTGCACAGACCTGAATTTTGCAGATAAGCTTTCTCTAGAAGTGCTAAATCTTACTGTATTTTTACCACTCTTATGACAGTCTTTACTGAAATGCTTTACCTCTATGTCCTATTTGGTGGTGTATCTAAACATAATTTCACACTAACTGGGGGAACTTGGGTGGCTCAGTCGTTAAGGGACCAATTCTTGGTTTCAGCTCAGGTCTTGATCTCATGGTTCATGGGTTCAAGTCCTACATCAGGCTGTGTGTTGGTGGCACAGGGCCTGCTTTGGATTCTCTTTCTCTCCCTCTCTTTCTGCACCTCCCCTGCTCATACTCTCTCTCAAAATAAATAAACTTTAAAAACAATTAAAAAAATAATAATTTTACACTTCCTGAATGGCAGAACTGCCATTATGGTTATCAATTGTTGCACCAGAAATAAACGCTCTGATAACCCAGGATGCTCCCTCTGCTCCAACACCAAACATCCCCATCTTGCTCAGCCTGCTCCAGGTAGTATATGCTGCACCTTAAAATATCTGTGGCTTCTGTGGAAGTGCCTTGTTTTCTGCTGCCACTTCCAACTCCTCAGAACTTCCAATGACAGTACCTGCTACTACACTTTAATCAAGACTTAGGACAGCATGGAAAAAGACCAGGAGAAAGCCTAAGGAGTCAGGCTTCCCTGCAGGGACACAGCAGTAAGGAGGCTGCCTCACAGATTGCAATGGAGCATTGGAGGACAGGTCTGAGTTGGTAGAAGGGATGTCACCACTGGGTGCCAGGGGAGTGCAGGAGGTCTGAGACGGGACCTTGAATTCAAGGTCTCTCCATGGTGTTAGACAGGGTATCTTGGACCTAGGGGCTTTGGGAACTCAGTTCCTGTTTGGCAATTGCTTCCAAAGTTTGAAATGACCTCAGTGTTCTCACTACTCAAGCGGGGGTAGCTTAGATAGCTTGCAAAGATGAATCAAACTTTACAATTAACCAGCTAAATTATTCTTCCTACCTCTCTGGCTTTCACCTATGAATTTAATTCATGGAGGCATATAAGCTGGACCCAGATTAGACTTCCTGGCCTCTCTGTGCCTGAGTTTAATTCCCTGGCTGCATCAAACAGCATCCTCCTTTGCAGGCTGTTTGATTGATGGCCTTGTCTTGGGAGGAATGTAAAGTTAGCTTTGGCAATCCCTTGTGTTCTTGATTCTCCTAGGGTGGAAGTGCTGTTTCAAGATTAAAACCCTCTGTGTTCCAAGGCACGTGGGTGGCTCAGTCGCTTAAGCATCTGACTTCAGCTCAGGTCGTAGTCTCACAGTTTGTGGATTCGAGCCCCACATCGGGCTCTGTGCTGACAGCTCAGAGCCTGGAGCCTGCTTCAGATTCTGTGTCTCCCTCTCTCTCTGCCCCTCTCCCACTTGCACTCTATATCTATCCCAAAAATAAATAAAACATAAAAAAAAACCATCTGTGTTTCACATGCTGCTTTACATGATACATGGGAGGCAAAAGGATGTTAAGTCTGTTGTGGTTTCTCACTACTTAAAGGGAAATATGGGTTAGCCATTGACTGGTTGGTGTTTTCTCACTTGGACTGGTGAAAGGGTCTTTGCAAGGCAAGCACGTCATCCAATTGTTGCTTTCTCCCTACAAATCAGAGCAGAACTGTGTGGGATCAAGGATTTCTTCAGACAGGGGTTAACTGAGCATAGTTTAGCACATGGTTAACCAAATTAAACTTTGGTTATAAAAATAACTCCACTCATTCATCATGTACAGTCAATCTTCATTATTCATGGATTCCATATTTGCAAATTCTTTGTAACCCCAAAATCAATATTTGGGGGGCTCTTGTGGTCATTTATAAAAATGTGCAGAGTGGCAAAAACTTTGAGTCACCTGATTCACATGTTCCTAGTGTTCCTAGCTGGTGCTGCACCTTCTTACTCCAGCTCCCATACTGGAGGTATGCTCTCTACTTAGTGCCACACTTTCACATTTTTGTGTGAAAATGGCTCCCAATCATTGGGGTGCTGAAGTGCTGTCTAGTGTTCCTAAGTAGAGAAGGCTATAATGTACCTTATGGAGAAAACACACATGTTACATAAGCTTCATTCAGGCATGAGTTATAGTGCTGTTGGCCATAGTTCAATATAAATGAATCAACCATCTATATTAAATAAGGTGTCTTTAAACAGACATACACATAAAACAAGTTTATGTATTGATCTATTAATGAAAATATTGTGACCAGAGGCTCACAGGAACTTATCCTGCATTCCCCCAGGAGCCAACATTCATTATTTGCTAACTCTGTGTTCACGGAGAACACGACTACTGTGAATCATGAGAATTGACTCTATTGTGAATGTTCTATTTTAAATGAACTTAAATGTTCCTGGACCTTTCATAAAACCAGAAGACTTTCTGAATGTAGACAGGCCTCCAACTCTCAAATATGTATTTGTGGTAACAAAGGTTTGATTTATTCCTGATCTAGACTTCTTCAGAATAAATTAAGAGGTCTTCTGTTTATCTATCAAAACTAGTAGAAGTACTATAAACAGAGCCGTATCTGTCATGAAGAATAAAGGAAGATTGCAATTTATTAGTAACTAGGAGATCAAATTAAAGTTTTCAGTTCCTATGTGCATTAAGAAAGTCCCCACAAGCCTCAAGAAAGGCCATAGGCAAAGGCACTTCAGGGGATGATATTTCCCATTTTCCAAGTTTATTATGGCATATCTCCCAGCATTCTCCACGGTAGATGAAAAATTCAGCCAAGGTCACAGAGAGAAAAGAGAGGGGAGACCTACGTTCTCCTCTAAATTTAACCTAGAAACTCCTTTAGAGGGCATTACTCTAAGAAAACAGATTCATTACTTTTTATTATCCACTTTAAAATTTATAGCATCCTAGTTGAAGCCTTTATCATTGTGCTAGATTATACTGCCACAGCCTGCCAAGCACTCCCTCTGCCTTACCTCACCTCACGCCTTCAATTTTTTACAACTCCATATAGATTTCTATCATCTAAGGTGCCCGCAGTTCTCAGATAAAGTCCAAAATCCATAGCCTGGCATTCAATGCCACCTGAAATTTAGTTCCAAGCTATGACATTTACCTTCCTTACCTCTACTTTCCAATACACAATCTCTTCTCCAACCCACTTAGCTCCCTGTTTCCACATGTAACTTGTTTCTGCTCAGCATAATGACTGAGTGGCTGAGACTCTAGAGCTAGGTTGTCCTGAGTTCAAATCCTGGCTCAGTCACTTACAATATAATTTGAGGTAAAAAAAAAAACAAAAAACAAAAACCACACCCCTCAATGCCTTCATTTAAAAAATAAGGTTAATAAGAACACATATCTCAGAGATATGGTCTGATAATTAAATGTTATTATGCATGCAAAATACTTAGCAGTACCTAGCACATTAAAGGTAATGAATAAATATTAACATAAAAAATAAACATTGTAAAGTCCCACTTCCACATTTTCACCTCACAACCTTGAAATATTGTCCTTCCTATAATTTCCATTTTCCTTCCCAACTCCTAAATTTACCTTTCTTCACAGCTTTGACCAATGAAGTAAGTCTCACATCTTGAGGTTAAGGGTAGGGAGGAGGAACAAGGAAGAGTAACAAGGAGAGTATACGTGCCAGGTTTCCTGGGAAAAGTGGAAATAGAAGCTCTACTGTTCTACAGTTGGCAAAATTTTTCTGTAAAAGGTCATATAGTAAATGTATTAAGCTTTGTGGGCCATTCAGCTTCTATCACAACTATTCAGCTCTGCTGCTATAGCACAATGGCACCCATAAAAAGCATGTAAATGAGTGGCTGCGTTTCAATAAAACTTTATTTACAAAAATAGGCAGCAACAACTCAACGGAAACATCAACAACCTGATCCAAAAATGAGCAAAGGACTTGAATAGACATTTCTCCAAAGGAGATATACAAATCACCATAAAATGATGCTCAGCAAAACTAATCATTAGTAAAATGCAAATCAAAGCCACAAGATACCACTTCACACCCATTAGTATGGCTGTTATTTTAAAAATTAATTTAAAAAAAAACAGAAAATAGCAAATGTTGGCAAAGATGTGGAGAAACCTCATGCATTGCTTGCAGGAATGTAAAATGATGCAGCCACTGTAGAAAACAGTATGGTGACTCCTCAAAACACTTAAACATAGAATTACCATATGAGCAATACTCCTTCTAGGTATATACCCCCCAAAAATTGAAGCAAGGAGCATTATTTGCAAGAACCAAAAGATGGGAACAACCCAAATGTCCATCAACAGATGAATGGATAAACAGATGTATTATATGCACACAATGGAATATTATTCAATCTTTACAAAAGGAAGGAGATTCCAACATGCTATACAACATGGATGAACTTCAAGGATGTTATACTAAGTGAAATAAGCCAGGTACAAAAGGATAAATATTGTATTATACACTTACATAAGGTACCTAGAAAAGGCAAATTCAAAGAGACAGAAAGTCAAACAGAGATTCCTAGGAGCTGGGAGGAGGGAGGAATGGAAGTTTCACTGAACAGCTACTAATTTTCAGATTGGGAGGATGAACGAGTTCTAGGGGTGGAAGATGGTGACGGCCGCACAACAATGGGAATGTACTTAACACCACTGAATGTACATGTAAACATAGTTAAAATGGTAAAATTTGTATTAAATATATTTTACCATAATAAAAGAAATACAAAAAAACTTAAATTGTTGAAACTAGGCAGCATGCCAGACTTGTCAGTAGGCCATCATTGGTGTATATTTGTGAAGAAGCATATGGTTGTTAGAATAGGTTAGGCTATGATGCACTAACAAAGAATCCCAGAAATTTCAGAGGCTTAAAACTACAAAAGTTTATTTTTCACTCATACCAGACGCCCAGCATAGATTGGCAGATCAGTTTTGTTTCATGTGGTCATTGCATCCAGAGACGCCGCCATTTCTCCACCATGACTCAGGGCACACCACTGCAAGGAACAGGCAGAGCTGGAGGGTCACACACCAGCAAGTAAGTGCTCTAACCCTGAAGTGACACATGTTTCTTCCACTCACAACTCGGTGGCAATAACTACTTAGCCAACTGCAATGCAGCAAGAAAGTACAATCCTCCCATGTTCCTGGAAAGAGAAGGGCACTGGATTTGGGAGCCTATTAGAAGTCTCTTCCAGAGTAGATATTTTCCACAAGGTACTAGGATAATAAATTCAGGAACATATATATCTGTTTTACCAGGGTTTATTCTAAGTTCTTCAGTGGTTAAGATAATTTATGTTCCATTTGAATAAAAAAAATGGTGAAAATATTTCTAAAAGTGTTAACTATAGTGCATATGAGGAAATTCCAGAAGCTCATTATAATGCCTCAATCCCTGTAAAAATTAAATATACACAAGGACTTCTATAGGTTACCACCCACCAGAGTAGTTAGAAAGAAGGCTAATATCTCAGCAGTTATAATACCCCTGCAATACCAAACACATCTTTAGTGAAAAGGACAAAGTGACTTTAAAGTTGGAAATGCCTCAGGGAAGCAGGACACCAGTTGGAAGGATTATCTAGCAATACCTTGCAGATTAGTACAAATCCATACTTCAAGAATATTTCTAGAACTCAGAGAAGAGCCATCATTAAAGACTAAATCTTACTAGCCTGGATATAAGAGAAACTCTGAAATAAAAAGTCTTATTTCCAAAATGATTTTTTTTTCAATTAGACAAATATATTCAGGCATATGAAATGCTCAGCTCCTTACCTGGTGATAAGGAATGACAAGCCTTCTTCCTTCTAACATACCCTCTACCTTTTGAAATTGAAGCCTGTATTACTACCATCATAATTTTAATAAAAATGCTTCCCTAGTATCCCCTAGGACCCTGTCTCAGACATCTCTCCTGCTTATCCAAACTCCATAGAAATTGTTCCTCAAAAGTGTAGTCTCTTTGAAGGAAAGCATTTTTAAGCATAATATTAATAACATTTATGGTAGATAATTAAACTGTTCAACACTCCCCACTTTTTAAACCATCTCTAGTATTTCCAACCCCTTCCTTCCCATGAGGCCGCATTTATGAGGTCTCTTAAAACAGAAGCCATTGAGGTATCATGAAAACAGAAGGAGTTTGGCTTTGCCCTGAGGGGGGTACTCCTACCCAATAATCAAAGGCTGTTTTATTTCCTTTATTTTCTTAAAGAAAACTAGCCTTATTTTCGTGCTAACCTGGACATATAACCAGACTTCTTCTCACTGGTATTTCCAAAATGGAAGGCAGTGAGCAAGGCCAGGAGGTGGGATGAGGTTGTTCAAGATCACACTTGGGGGGAGATTCGGGTATGATGGTGTGCAGAATGGTAGGGGAGGGCTCCACACACCTCTGTTCATTGCACAGGCCTTGAAAACACTTAACACAGAAGCTGGCCCCTCCATAGCTGTTCTTTTAACCCCAGATCGCAATTCCAAATCTCTCATTTCTGCCTTTCTCTCTTGGCCTCTTTTTCCTCTCCCATGAGCACTGTCCCCTCCTGCCTCCTTCCTATCCTCATATCGTATTAGACTGAAAATAACTACCCATGTTACCTCCCAACAAAATCCCTATAGTCAAAAGGAGGAGTTGTATCACAGAAGATGGCATCAACATTCCTTTGTAAGAAAGAGCTGGGAAAGTAAGAGTTCTCATCTCCTGACACCTGCATCTGAAAGGAAGCTAATATGCCTGCTCAAACAGCAAACTAAGCGCCACTCAAACTTGAGGATGAGAAAGAAGAAAACACACCCTTGCTTCACCTCTAGCTGCATAGAACACAAGCGTTGCGTGAAGGAGCCATGGTTGGCTTGTTCCGTAGCAAACAAATCACAGTTTCAAAATCCCCACACTGACTCCTGAGAGGAATCCCTTTCAAGCATGACTAGACACTTCTCTGGGCATATGACCAGCCCACCAGCCATCAGTCACCTTGCCTGCACTAGCTCAAAAGTTAGGTAATGTATTGCTCTGGAAATGTCATCTGGGCTTTTTAACATTTGAGTTCTTCCCCAAACTGCACTTTGAAGTAGCATGCTTAGAGGAATGAGCAGATAAAGGAGATATTTTATGTCCTGCAGAGAGGGACGAGTGCAATTATCTCAGCAGGCATACTTCTTTCTTCCACTTCTTCCCTTTCGAAACTCTGTCATCCAACATGGGTAACTACAAAGAGAATCAGTTTGCAAAATGAAGCTAATGGCTGAGTTGACAGCAGCATTTTCAATGGAAGGCTGACATAGAAAGTGCTGTGGCCCAGGGGCGCCTGGGTGGCGCAGTCGGTTAAGCGTCCGGCTTCAGCCAGGTCACGATCTCGCGGTCCGTGAGTTCGAGCCCCGCGTCAGGCTCTGGGCTGATGGCTCGGAGCCTGGAGCCTGTTTCCGATTCTGTGTCTCCCTCTCTCTCTGCCCCTCCCCCGTTCATGCTCTGTCTCTCTCTGTCGCAAAAATAAATAAAAACGTTGAAAAAAAAATTAAAAAAAAAAAAAAGAAAGTGCTGTGGCCTTGATACGTGGTATCTGTTCCCATAAAATACTGGCTACATCATCCAAACGTAAGCATGGTCACTCTTACAGATATCAAGGACTTAAGGCAAGAGGAAAATAGTTATTTTTAAAATAAATAATTGAGGGTGTGTGCAATTGCCTTTGGGGAACTGTGGTGGGCTTCTCCCATTTAAATGGACACTGTGCAGCTGAATGTTTAATAACAATGATAGTGCTGATGGTAATGACCACCTGAGAGCAACAACATATGGCTTCACCTGGAAAATACTTCTTTTTCCTTAGGCTAACTGCTAGGTGCCAAACTGCAGTGCTGGATTTACACGAGACTGCCTGGAAAAGACAAGGTCATGAGAGCCAGACCTCCTGAACAAGAAAGCTGGTGACCACCCAATGAGGACTCTGAATCTTTTTAAAACATTGATCATTCCCATTGTTTTCCAAAAGCCAAAGCGTATTAGTGATATATTGCTGCATAACAAATTACCTCAAAATTTAGTGGTTTTAGGGGCACCGGGGTGACTCAGTCAGTTAAGTGTCCAACTCTCAGTTTCGGCTCAGGTCATGATCTCATGGTTCATGGGTTCAGGTCCCACAACAGGCTCCATGCTGATGATGCCGAGCCTGCCTGGGATTCATTCTCTCTCTCTCTCTGCCCATCCCCTGCTCTCTCTCTCTCAAAAATAAATAAACTTTAAAAAAAAAAAACTTAGTGGTTTTAACCAATAAAATTTTTCAGCTTCAGGAATTTAGAAGCAGCTTAAACAGGTATTTCTGCCTCAGATTCTCTTGTGAGTTAGAATCAAAATGGCAGCTAAAGCTGCTGTCATCTAAAGGCTTCCATGGAGCTATAGGACCTGCTGCCCAGCTGGCTCACTCACACGTACCTGGCAGCTGGTGCTGACTGTGAATAGGAAGCCTCAGGTTCTCCCCACATGAGCCTCTCCTCAGGTACCTGGAGTGTCCTCACATCAGGATGATGAGCTACCCACTTGTCAGGAGTCATCCAAGAGAACAAGATGGAACAGCAATGCCTATTATAACCCAGCTCAGAAGTCACACACCAACACTTCTGGAACATTCGATGTGTTAGAAGCCAATAACTAAGTCCACCCACATGCAAGGGGAGGGTGAGTTAAGGCAGTAGGGGAATTAGGCAGCACCTCGTAAAAGGAGGAGTGTTGAAGAATTCATGGACATATTTTTAAACCATCACATAAAGTTACACAGTCCTTACATAAATAACCCACAAATAGAACTTCTTGTGTTTAGCAAAATGATCTCACTTCTTAAAAAATGCACATCTATGGAGCATTTTATAGGCATGGCTTGAAAGTGATAAAATACCTTGGTCACAGTCATTCTTCATGTGTGGCATGCTTATTGCTTTCAAAATACAGAACTCATATAGAAGTCCTTTACAAATGAAAGGATTTGTACAACGATAGCTCAACATGCTAGACGTCAGGCTGTACCTCTCAACTCCAAACCCACCCTTGCACCCTGGGCTGTGTGATGCTGAAGTGTGATTCTGTCACCCCATCTGCTCCCTTGCTTGCTCCTCCTTGTCAGGCCCTGCCAGTACCAGGGTGACAGGGAGATTGCAAAGCTAGAGGAGGGAGAAGGGATTTGCTCCTTCCTGTTTGCTTCTTTGGCATTTTCTTCTTGCTTCCTGTGCTACCCCTGCCTGTGTCACCCCAGCAGCAGCTCCCATCCAAGCAGCAAGTGGACCCAGTGCTGTGGATCCAGCCACATTGCAAGCACAGAGATGCCAGCACCCACTAGCCAGTGTCCTTGCCTTAGAAGTCAGAGCACGTTAGTGCACCTAGGTGGCTTAGTTAGTTAAGTTTCTGAGTTTGGCTCAGGTCATGATCACACCATGTGAGTTCAAGCCTGGCATCGATCCCCATATTGGGCTCTGAGCTGACAGTGCAGAAACTGCTTTGCATCCTCTGTCTTCCTCTCTCTATGCCCTCCCCTGTTCATTCTGTATCAAAAATTTTTTTTTAATTTTTAAAAAGAAGAAGTCAGGGCACCTTCTCCAAGCTCAGAGACACCAGACTCAGTGAGGCAGCGGCTCCTTCTCAGAATTCTGAGTTTTTGTTCCTTGGGACATCTTTTCCATCGTTCTAAATTTCAAGAATTCCAACCTCTTCTCTTTGTTCCGTGATACCTCCATGATAACTTAGCATAGTTTGCCTTTCATTTACATCATTAACCATTCTCTATACCAAATTCTCTCTGTTAAAACAATGCAAGTTGTATGGTTTCTATCTCCTGACTGATGTACTCATCATGTATTTTCCCAGAAGAACCAGGAGAGACATATGATGGATGGTGTTGTTTGGAACGTGGAAATTAGGTAAAGTCACAGGGGAATATTAGCATGCCCTCACCAGGGCTTGGGATCATTTAAGGTCATAGAGCAAAACCATCTGTCATGAAATGGGGAAATGTTATAATCCCAATGCTTTAAACATGAAAAGCTTTTTACTGATAAGGTTTTGTGAGGTGTTTTCTTTTTTAAATCAAATCAGACACATAGGGAAACACGAATACATCCAGAACTCCCCAGAGAGGGCTACAGGAGGATGAGGAGTCTTCTCCTGAGGGGAGAAGACCGGAGAACAGGCTGTCCTGGTGCTCACAACCCTCTAGCCATATACACACTCTGCTTCAGAATCACTCCAATGTGAAAATGAGGAATCTTCTGTCCAGTGACCAGCCACCCCATGACAGACAAATGAAAAGCGACCCTGTGTCACTTTGCTGCACACGGCAAAAAAAACCTACTGCATCTTCAACCAATAGCCAAGAACTTCATCAAGCTAAGACAATATTGTCCCAAACCAGCAGGTATAGGTAAAAAGAAAAAGTAAGTTCAGAAATCTAGTTTAGAAGGAAACTGTTAACTGAATTAAAAAAAAAAAAAAATCCACTCCGAGCAGAGAAAGGCACAAAAAGGTGGGGCACAGAGGGTAACACCAGAAACAGACTGGTTTCAAGGTTAAACCAAAGATGACCCAACCATCTGGTTGTGACCTTATAGAAGTACTAATAAAGAACTTTCTGATCTCTCTCCCATGTCAGTCCACCTTTTGCATTTCAACCACCAACGATGTTCTTCTTTTTAGTGTTTTTATTCCTCAGATGTAACTATGATTTACATGTGCACCTTCCTAAATATATTCTGGGGGTTAAGAAGACATCATCACCACAGCTACAAATTAGACTCAAAGCCACTCCCTTCACTCAGTATATAAAGGAAAGAACATGAAACATGAGCAAAAAGTCACTAACACTTATGAATCCAGAAGTCAGATAAACAGAAGGAATTTAATGTCAGTTGCAAATAACAGAATATTAAATCAACCATAATAGCATGTATTATAAAGTTATAAATACATACACAGTAACTTCTAGAAAAGAGCTGCTATAATTTAAATTTTATTAGACAAGTACTTATTTCAAAATTGCTGAGCTGAAACTAAATTACCTCTTTAAAATAGTTAAGTGGTTGTTCTTGGTTTGGGCTGAAATTTTGTTATATGACTGAGTAAGTATAAAATCTGTTTCAATACATTTGCTTTAACTGCATGGGTCTCTTAACCAAGAGGGATTTAAAGATTTGGTACAATAAACTGACAATTTACCTACACTAAATCTTCAAGAAAATGTTACCGAATGTGACAAGTTTGGTGAAAGGGTCTTAAGTATTAGAACTTTGAGGTATTTTCAGAAGACCCAGTTTAGATCTGGGCTAACATCCAAAACCAGACCACCACTCTCCACTAGCCACATCAAGAAAAGGCATAAAATCAGCAAAAAGGTAGGAAGACCCCACACTGTGCACATTTCCAGAGGAAGGAAACATGTACAGATATTAAGAGCATGGTCTTTTAAGGAAGATAAACTGAGCTGCCAGCTTGCACTAAGACTAATCTTTTTTTTTTCAAATTAAGGTATTTCTGAGAGAGATAGAGAAAGAGAGAGAGAGAATGCATGCAAGTGAGTGGGGCAGGGGCAGAGAGACAGAGGGGGAGAGAGAGAATTCCAAGCAGGCCCTACATTGTCAGCGCAGAGCCGGGCACGGGGCTCAAACTCACAAACCACAAGTTCATGACCTGACCCAAAATCAAGAGCTGGACACTTTAACCGACTGAGCCACCTGGGTGCTCCAAGCCTAGTTTAAACTATCTTCTAATCTCAACTTGTTCATCTGTAAAATGTGACCACCCGCAAAAGTACTCTAATACCCGAGATGTCCATGTGACCAAATTAGATGGGCACTTTTCCACGATGGCTTGCTTAGCTTCATTCAACATAGCTAATACTGTCTCCTTTTGGGAAAACTCTCCCCAAGCTTTGTAGAAGAGAGGCATTATCCTCTCTCCATATTCCTACTTTGGTTCCCAGTGGTATGAGCCAGTCTTTCCTGTAAATATATGACTTCCATCAAACCACACTTACTAGGAAGCAAGGGCATAGTTGTAAAAGGTCACTGCTCATGCATACCAGTCCCCTGCTAGCTATGGCTAGCACATGCCTCCCAACACCAGGGCCCATGTGCTGAGCCTATCACCCCCACCTCCACCAACGGGCAGGGCCTCTGCACAGGAAAGATGCCCACCACTGATTCTTCCTTGCTCTTTGTTTCTCCTCTCTCCACTCATCCCCGGTTTTTTCTCTCCCCTACTTCCTACATTTGACTGGATGACTGAGGTAGGACTGTGTTGTTGTTCTTTTTTAATTTTGCCAGAAATCAAGGAGATGTTCTTGATTCCTCCTGATTTTTATCCCTGCCACAATCAGTCAACACCAATTTGTGCTCATTCTTTTTTTCTACTAATCTTGACTCGATTAAGGAGAGTCTCGACCCCCACAACCACCCTCTATTTCACCATCATTTCTCACTGGACCATGGAAATAGTTCCATGTGATAGCAATTGTTAATGTTATATGTCAACTTAGTAAGCTATAGTGCCCACTTGTCTGGTCAGACTCTGGTCTACATGTTGCTATGAAGATACTTTCTATACATAATTAACATTTAAATCACTAGACTTTGCCTAAAGCACATTATCCTCCATAGTGTGGGTGGGCGTCTCTAGTTAAAGACCTTCAGGGAAAAGGCTGAAGAGGAAGGAATTTGAACTCAACATCAATTCTTTTTTTTTTTTTCATGTTTACTTATTTTTGAGAGAGAGACAGAGCGTGAGTGGAGGAGATGCAGAGAGATAGAGAGGGAGACACAAATCTGAAAGTGGCTCCAGACTCTGAGCTGTCAGCACAGAGCCCAACGTGGGGTTCAGACCCACAGACCATGAGGCCATGACCTGAGCCGAAGTCGGACGCCTAACCGAGTCACCCAGGTGCCCCATTAGACTCAACATCAATTCTTACTGGCATTTCCAATCTGTTGGCCTGCCCTGCAAGTTTCCGACTCACTAGCCCAAAAAAATCACATGATCCACGTCAAAAACAAATCTATGTGTGTGTGTCCAGATAGATATGTTTATATCCTATCGCTTCCATCTCTCTAGAGAACCCCAACTAGACTAACACAGCCCCCAGGTGGTTTCCTCACCCTACTTTCCTCTCCATTCTCTACAGGGAAGGCTGAATGTTCTTCCTTAAGGCACATACTTTATTGTATCATGTCATTTTTCAGTATAAAACACAGCTATGGCTTCCCATCGCACTTAGAAAAATAAAAAAACAGAATCCTTAAAATTCTCCTCAAATCTCAACATAATCTGATCTCTGTCCTCGGGAGCCTCATCTCAGCCTCTGGCCACTTGGCATACTCTCTACATGGGCTCTTTCTGCCCTCAGTCTCTCAAACGTACTGTGCTCCTTCTTATCTCAGAAGCTTTTCCCTCTGCCTAGAGCCCACTCCCTAACCCTCTTCATGGAGATTCCTCTAAATCTTCCTCAACTGGCATTTCCTCAGGGAGGCTCTCTCCCTGACCCCCAGAAGTAATAATAATAGTCAAAGTTCTACTTTGTGCCAGTCTGTTCTAATCACCTTGCACATACTAATTCACTTAATCCTCACAACTCCATCAAGTAGATATTATTAGTATCCCCATTTTCCAGCTGAGCAAAGTGAGGCACTGAAGGCTTAAGTAATGTGCCCAAGATCACACAGCTGAGGTGGGATTTGAATCCAGACACTTGGACTCCAGAGTCTGTGAATTTCACCAGTGAGATCATCTTTCCCTGGGCAAATCCTCCTTTTATTTTCCTTCACGGTATTTATTGCAACTCATAGCATATATGCACATATCTGGTCACTTTCTAGCACTCGCCACCATCCTATCAAGTAATATGAAGACAGAGACTCTACTTGTTTTGTTTGTCTGCATACCTGGTTCAGTGTTTAGTATATATTTGTTCTCAGTAAATATTTGTGGTTGTATATCCTCATGCCTCCTTTCCCTAGCTTATCATTTACAGGTAGCAAATTCTCAAATTCATCCTCAGTGCTTCCAAACCAGTTAGGAATAACAAAGGGAGTCCAGATGAAGAATCAGA
This sequence comes from Herpailurus yagouaroundi, assembly GCF_014898765.1. NCBI lineage: Eukaryota > Metazoa > Chordata > Mammalia > Carnivora > Felidae > Herpailurus > Herpailurus yagouaroundi. The sequence continues at coordinate 22,887,305 of NW_024412428.1, read as the reverse complement.
CTAAAATCTTCACTGTCTGACTTTGGCTCTGTTTTTGTAAGCTGTGTTCATTGCATGGAACAGCCTCCATAGCAACACAGATACCTGTGGGATAAGACTGGAGAATTCCCCAACCCCCAAAATTTCACCCACCATCTATTTGAAATATAATCATTAGAGATGCTATTCCTTATAATCTCTCATTACAACTCAAATAGGCCCTGGAATCTGAGAACTGGAAGTCATTATTAATTAATATCTCAGGTAGGATTATAGGACACCCTGGGAATGCAGCACTGAGTAGGGTCTCCATAGCAGATGGGCCTGGTATTTGGAGCTGGGTCACTAGTCAAGAGGGAGGGAGCTCTAGGTAGAGTTCACATCACCCAAAGCTGATTGTGCCTTCTCTACAGTGTTCAGCTGCTTCCAAGTAAGCCCTACAGGAGCTACCTTGACAAATGTCAATGCCTCCTATGGTTTGCAGAAAACCTCTAATTTTTAGTTTTATCTGATGATGTAGCCATGCAACAAAAAGCCACCCAATTTAAAAAGTGAGAAATTTAGTTAATCAAGAATTTTCTTTCCCTTAAAGACACCAAACTGGTTAGGTTGATTCTTCACTGATTTAATGACAAGTCATGTAGCTACAATCCAATTAAACATTGTTTCTTTCAACCTACCACCTTCCCCACTGAGAACACTGGAATACAATTTAGTACATACTAGGATTAAATTGGGAAAATTTGGATGATGGCCATCAAGAAACATCAAAAGGTATTAGTTATTTTCTTCCTACTTCTCAAATTTATACCATCCCCTTTCGATGGTGCTATGCTAACATTTTAAGACAAAATACTTATAAACTTACTTTGCATTCAAACTGATTGTCTCAGGAAGGAAATACTGATCTTGTAATGACTACACTGATTGCCTTTTAAGGAAAGGGAAAGAGCCCAATTTGTTGTCAGAATAGTGCCAAAGAGTCTTGAACCCAACCTACTAATCCTGGAAACACAAGTAGCTAAAATTCTTTGAGGTTAACCTAGATGGACATACAATTAGGTTGTATTTACTAATTAGTGGGGAAAATATGACAAATAGCTGTCTCAAGAATCTTCCAGGAACATCCTAGTAGAAGACTCAAAATCATAGCAATTGTTTTTAATATGGAGACAAGCCATATTGTCATTCTCAAAAAATGAGATTTTGATCACCTTTCATTAGCACAACAATCATAGTCCAGTAGAAAAAAGTCTAGATGTGTAGTCAGGCTTGGCTTCTTGGTCCAATTCCATAACTTTTGGCTGAGTGATCTTGGAATCATCATTATATTTCTCTGTGGGGAATAAGCTTAGAAATTCCCTGAGCTGTACAGATGGGCTAACAAAGCATAAAGGTTTATATACACAATGGAATGAGTGAAAGAGTGGCAATGAGAAAGAATGAAATATGGCCTTTTGTAGCAATGTGGATGGAACTGGAGAGTGTTATGCTAAATGAAGCAAGTCATACAGAGAAAGACAGATACCATATGTTTTCACTCTTATGTGGATCCTGAGAAACTTACCAGAAGACCATGGGGGAGGGGAAGGGGAAAAAAAAAAAAAAAGGTTAGAGAGGGAGGGAGCCAAAACATAAGAAACTCTTAAAAACTGAGAACAAACTGAGGGTTGATGGTGGTGGGGGGAGGGTGGGTGATGGTTATTGAGGAGGGCACCTGTTGGGATGAGCACTGGGTGTTGTATGGAAACCAATTTGACAATAAATTTCATATTTAAAAAAAAAAAAAAAGAATTAGAAAGCCACAGGATGAACACACCCAAGTGTGGGTAAACAAGATTAGGTAAACAAGGCAAAGGTCCCCAGTATAGGACAAAGGTGTAAGAATAGGAAATCTCAGGATGGAAGCATCCAAAATTAGGTAAACAAGATTAAGGAATCAGGGCAGAAACACCCCCAATTTAATACTATGGCAGAGAGCTGCTTTCACAGGAAGGAAGGACAAAAATAGGAAAACAGGACTTCAGACCACAGCAGGGCCAAGTTGCCCAGAGCAGAGCTAATTAGCAAAAGAAAGGTACCTTGTTGACCCTGAGGTAGCATGCTCTATCTGTCTTATCCCCTAGGCAAGTTAAGATAAACAGACAGCACCTCCTTTGTCAGAAACAACCATCTGCTTAGTGCCAGGATTTTGTTTTGTATTGACCAAAAACCCCTAACTCCGCATATCTTCAAAGCCCCCTTTCCCTCACACCCATGAGTTAATGTTCACAGTTTCATTGTCTCTTTGTGCACGTCCATCACGCTTCTAAGCCTTCTGATCCTAATAAAAATTGAGGAAGGACCCTTACTAGGGGCTCTTGTCTCCTCCCAGACATTAGCCTCTCTCGCATTTCTACCCTCTATCCACTCTCTTACTGGACAAGAGAGAACTCCAGACCCAGAGTCTATGACATTTCTCAAAAACTCAAGGGGAGAATTTTAAGAAGTAGAGGATGGCTCATAGACACAATTATTTAACTACCTTTATAAAACAGAACAATTAAAATGTTCCTGATTCTAGTTCCATATGCAAAATTTCCAGGATAAAATGTAACACTTCAAGACTGCACCCAGGTCACCAGGAAAAGTTCTGAAAGACTTTCAGAGAAGAACATCCAACACAAATGACCCTCAGAATCCTGCTGCCCACATCAACCTTTCTGATTGGAGTCACTGGCTGAAGAAACTTTCCTAAATGACCACTTCTGGTGTTCTGCACACTAAAACAAAAATCAACTTTTCAAAATTAAGCTTAAGTTCTTCCCTGTGGCCCTCAATTGCCTAACCATCCTCCTTACTTCATTAAGCATTGGGATTGCTTTTCTTGTTTTTGTTAGGGAATGTTTATTGAGTGCCTACTGTATAGCTGGCACAACGCTAACTACTTTGCATGCAGGATTCCCAAGGGAATAGTTCATTTATATTCAATCTATAAAGCAGGACATTGTGCTATATTGGCTAGAGATTGAGTTTATTGGGAGTATGAGAGAATAGAGGTAGTGCTTTATGATCATATTTTTTTCCTAAGCTTTCTTTAAACCATAATCTATCAATCTTTCTACTACTCTAGACTTAAATTAAAGAAAAAAATGTTTAAATATGTTAAACACATAATAATTTTGGGAACTTTATATGAAATTTTCATGTGGCAAAATCTCCCAATACAGTTGTAGGAGGTGAGATTCCACATTAAAATATATCAAGTAACAGAACAGCTTTGAATATTGGAAGCATTTATGTTACAGATTGGCATTAAAACTTGGGTGACTGACTGATCCTAAAGTTCTCATCGAGGGTTCCAGAAGGTTTCTGTGAAGTTTCCTATGCTGAGAAACTTTCACAATTTCAAAACAGAATTTGTTGTCTCATCAATTTCCCTGACAATGTTCTTGCATGCTGTTTCCAAATAGACAAACAAATCATTTTGCAAATGGCAAATGGTGAAGTTGTACTTATTGGAAAGATAAAAATGAAACAAACCTGCCAACTGAAAACATCAAATTTCACAAGTGTTTGATAAAAAATCCACTATTGATTGGATTTGATCCACATACATGTCAGCCGCCTAAAAACTCTGCTCCATGAAGGATTTAAATGACTGTATCTGAAATCATTTGAAAGAAGTAAAAAAAAAAAAAAAAAAAAATTGGTCAGTCCAAATAAGTGAAGCCCTTATTCACTTAGTAGCATCGTAACTGGTGTCCTGGTGCCTCTATTTTCATACCAAGGCACATCTTTATGTTTTTTTTTTGCCCACTTCCTTTTCCACTGGGCCCATCCACATTCTGTCCTATTGTTAGTATCTACAATTCTGTAGATTTTGTTCCCAAATATTTGTTGATCCCTCTAATGGGAGAATTTTGTTTCCTGTTCCACTGGTATCAGGTCTGGCTATGTGGTTTGCTTTAATTCATAAAATGTGATGAAAATCATGGTGCCATTTCCAAGTTAGAGCCTTAAGAATGACCCCATCTTATCACCATATCTCTTCTCCCTTTGCCATGAGCACAGCCATGTCCCAAGTACTGGCAGCTCCTTGACCTGGACCCTGGACAGAAAAGAGCATGAAGTAGGGTCACCAGTGACATGAGTGAGAAATAAACCTTCTTGGTTGTTCTAAGCCACTAAAACTTGGGAATTATTAATCCAGCATTCCTTAGCCTGTAATTGAATGATATAATCAATTATCTTCACACTTTAACTGTATATCTCCAAAATAATTTTGAGAAACTATGGATCACCTCTAAATTGTTTGTTGACAACTAAAATTTCCCGTCTGATGTCCAACATGTGCAAATGTTGTCATTTTGATTTTTGTAAATTGTAAATTTTTGATTTTTGATTGTTTAAATAAAACCATTACATCACTCTTTTAAATTGCCCCAAATGGGTAAAATATCATATTATTATAAGACCTACCATCATCTATTTTAAAAAATACATAAACAAGTTTTGATAACTGGAACATTTACATCATTCTCTTTTCTATGCACCTCTGTGCCCTCTAACATGAACACAGTCAGGTGCCAGGTAGGAGCTGGTCTTGGATCCTGGAGTGAAGAAAGTATGGAGTATGTTGTCTTTACATGTTTTCTCTCATGAGCCTCTCCCTAGGAAGTATTGCTTTCACAGATATCAAGTAGGGGACAGGAAAGTATTTCATCTTTCCTGCTACACATTTGCAATATATGTGAGCTCAGTACATTGTCACAGACGCCTAAATACCCTGTTTGTAATCCCACAATTGGTACTCAACAGAAATAAGTAAAAGAAAAGACACAAAATCCCATAGCAGGTACATGGGGTTTTGATTAATGGAAGGATCATCAATACTGATATGTGTCATTTGACTGGAGATTTTCACACCCCTGAACTATTCACTGTGCTATGATTTCAGATGTGAGGAAGTATGACTTCCTTTGGGAAAGTGGGAGAAAGGCAAATGTGAAAAGAAAGGTAAAAAAGAAGAAACCATACTGCTTCCTGAATTTGCAGGCACTTTTCTAAGCCAATAAATTTGAGGAAAAAGTATGTATAGATATATAACAGACTATGTATGGACACTGGGAATACAAAGAATTGATGCCCTTTTTGTGCCCATGTACCTTTTGGAAAAGTCTCCTAATCTCTGTCAGGTTCCTGGACCCTGATTTGAAGACTGTTGCTGCCAACTCAAGGTAATTGAGAAATCGAATTGGCAGTGCTTAAGAAATAAGGTATTTTATTCTCTAATATTTGTATTAGTCTTCTGTACTGCATAACACAGGCAGCAGCAGCAAATGACACATATCTGTTGTGCCACAGCTTCCGTGAGTCAGGAGTCTGAGCACAACTTAGCTGGGTCCTCTGCCCAGGTCACGAGCCTGCAGTCAAGGTGTCAGCCAGGGCTGCGATTCCATCTGAGTTGCAAACTCCTCTTCCAGTCTCACTGGTTGGTCACAGAATTCAGGCCCTTGTGATTATAGGACCAAGGCCCTCACCTCCTAGGGGCTACCCACCATTCCCTGCCATTTGACTCTCACCCCAACACATTAGCTTGTGTCTTTAAGGCCAACAGGAGAATGCTTCTGCTGCCTCTTCTATCTCTGACCCCTAGACCCACTTATAAAGCATTCAACTGATTAGGTCAGGCCCACCAAATTAATCTCCCATTTGGTTAACTTAAACTCAGCTACTGCAGGGGCTTAATTACATCTGTAAAATCCCTTTGCATTTGCTATCTCATGTAACATAATCAAGGAAGTGGTATCCCATCATTTTTGCCAAAATATACTGGCTAGAAGCAAGTTAAAACCTCCACCCACAGTCAAAGAGAGATTTTACAAGGGCATGGGTCACTGGAATTCATCTTAGAATTTTGCCTACCATTCTATTTAAGCCAAAAATAACATTAGACTTACAAATGTGACAACTGTGGAGTGTTGTTTTTTGCTTGTTTTAAATGTTAATTTATTTATTTTGAAAGAAAGAGAGAGAGCAGAAGAGGAGGAGGGGCAGAGAGAGAGGAAGAGAGAGAATCGCAAGCAAGCTCCATGCTGTCAGCACAGAGCCCAGTGCGGAACTTGATCCCATGAACCACGAGATCATGACCTGAGCCAAAATCAAGAGTCAGACACTTAACAGACTGAGCCACCCTGGCACCCAACTGTGGAGTGTTTTCAGTTTAGAGTGTAAGTCAGAGAGAGACAAATACCGTATAATCTCACTTATATTTGGAATCCAAAAAACAAAACAAACAAAACAAAATCAGACTCTTGAATACAGAGAACAAACTGGGGGCTGCCAGAGGGAAGGTGGGTGGGGGAGATGAATAAAACAGATTAAGAGGTATATCCACTTATCAAATAAGTCACAAACATGAAAAGTACAGCATAGGGAATATAGACAATAATACTGTAATAACACTGTATGGTGATGGACAGTTACTACACTTATTCTGGTGAGCACTGGGTAACGTATAGAATTGTCAAATCAATATTTTGTATACCTGAAATACAATACTGTATGGTTTTGGGGTTTTTTGTTTTTGTTTAAATGTTTTTTACATGTATTTTGAGAGAGAGGGGCAGAGAGAGAGAACAAGCCAGGGAGGGGCAGAGAGAGAAGACAGAGAATCCCAAGCAGGCTCTGCATTGTCAGCACAGAGCCCAACGCAGTTCTCGAATCCATGAACCATTAGATCATGCCCTGAGCTGAAATCAAGAGTCAGATGCTGAACGGACTGAGCTACCCAGCACCCCATCACTGTATGTTAATCATACTTTAATTTATTTTTTTAAGTTTATTCATTTTTGAGAGAGATAATGAAAGACCAAGTAAAGGAGGGGCAGAGAGGGAGAGAGAGAGAGACAGAATCCCAAGCAGGCTCTGCACCATCAGCGCAGAGCCTCATGCAGGGTTCAAACCCAAGAACCTTGAGATCATGACCTGAGATGAAATCAGGAGTCTGACACCCAACCAAGCCACCCAGAGGCCCCAATCATACTTCAATTTAAAGAAAGCCAAAAACAAAAACGAACAACAAAACAACAGCAACAACAACAACAAAAACTGAAGGAAGTCCCTCGGGCACTCATTATTTAATAATCCTTATAAGGATCGCCAAGAAAATTAGTTTAAAATATAGATGTCCCAGGCCCCACCTCAGAGATTCTGATTCCCTAGGCAAAAAATCAGCCAGAAATCTGCATGTTAAATAACTTCTCCCTGGGGCGCCTGGGTGGCGCAGTCGGTTAAGCGTCCGACTTCAGCCAGGTCACGATCTCGCGGTCCGGGAGTTCGAGCCCCGCATCCGGCTCTGGGCTGATGGCTCAGAGCCTGGAGCCTGTTTCCGATTCTGTGTCTCCCTCTCTCTCTGCCCCTCCCCCGTTCATGCTCTGTCTCTCTCTGTCCCAAAAATAAATAAACGTTGAAAAAAAAAATTAAAAAAAAAATAATAACTTCTCCCTAATAATTCTGGTCCAAGTGCTGAGCTCACACTGAAAATCACTAATACAGTGCTTCCTAATTAAAGAATGGCTTAAATTTTCCCAAGTCTCTGCAGTTTGGACCAGAGAATTCCTCCGCACATGTGTAGCCCCTCCCATTTATAAAAGGCTCCACTTCTCTGCTTAACACCTAGTGCATTGAACAACCTTTTGATAGTTCCAGAAAGTACCCTAAGCCTAAAGTCCTTCTTGTAAGACTTAAGCTGATAGCTTTATCTCCAGCGTAAACCATATATAAAAAACATGTTAATAGTATGGAGTAGATATAAACCTAGCTATTTCTCCAACTATAGTTTCTACCATTCTTAAGAGAAGAAAAGAGAGGACAAGAGCCTAACTCTCCAGTAGGCCAAGATCTTCCCTCAGGCAGCAACCCTACCTTACTGGCACATTCCCCATTGGGGCCCTTGCTGAAGGCAGGGGCTCCCTGGAGTCCCCAGGATCAGGAAGAGGGTGAGAAGGGAGTGGTGGCCCCGAAGATACAACTACTTTCCTCACAGACCCTGTGTGACTAAAGATACAAGGCAGTGTGCAAGTCAGCATGGGTTAGGCTGGGCTGCGAAACCTTCGAATGCCAAAACCTTTCAGAGTAGGGAAACACTGAAAGCATTCTAGAAGTCGGTGAAGGCATTAAGAACATTTGCTACAGATACCCAGAGGGAAATTAGGCTTCATGAGGACAAGTCAGAGGGAAGGAACCCACAGCACTTGATTCACTCACTGAGGGCTTACAAGGGACAGCACACGCCGGAGGCATTTTGACAGCCCTCCACGTTCTACACCAGAGAAAAGAGGTTAGCTTTCTCACAGCCTGATTTTGCTCCTTCTTGGACAGACCTTCAAGCTCACCATGCTCCTCTCTATAGAGGATCGCTTGTGATATATAAAGGATGTTTTAAGAAATTGTTCTATAGTCCGTCTTTACCCAAAAATCCCATCATGCCATTTAGAGTTCTCCAGTACAACTTGACCTTGACTTCCAGAAAAGATTCTCAAATACTGAAAAAAAGAGGCACATCAGGAAAGTCTATAAGGCATGGCTCCTAGGGAGTAGGAAGTAATGCATGTAGCTCAGTCATCACGTGGAAACCCAGAGAAGAAAGGTGAGAGAAACCAAAATTTGCAGTCTCACAAGTGTTGGGGCAAAAAGCTACATTGTTCCGCTTTCACCCACAAGTTAAATAGGAAGTTCAGAGCAACTGATCCAGGCAAACTACTTAGCAGGTAAAATTAATGCTATTCCAACCTCCCAGGTCCTATCTGTAGGATAGGATATCTTATCTGCCGTCATTTCTTCCTTGTATGTACATGCTATCCTGTCTTGTATTTCACAGACTATAGCCTTGAATCCTTTTCCTATCAAAACAATTTAAAAAGAATCAGAAGCTTATAGGGGAAAAAAAGAGAGACAAAGCAAGAAAAAGACCCTTCACTATGGAGAACTGATGGTTACCAGAGAGGTCGGGGATGGAAGATGGGTTAAACAGATGATGGGGATTAAGAAGTACATCTGTCCTGTCTGGTGAGCACCAGCTGTTGTATGGAATTGTTGAATCACAATATTGTACACCTGAAACTAATATTACACTGTAGATTAACTGCAAATTAAATACAAACTAAAAAAAAAAGAAAAAAGAAACCAAAAAAAAAACCAATCAGAAAGTCATTTATATGATCTTAGACAACAGGTTAAATTATTATTTTCACTGAAGAAAGATATAAAAAATTTTAATGATACCTTTATAGTGAAGATTAAAGCAATAGTCAGCAGACAAGACATATTTGTTATTGTAGGATTTTTTTAAGGGAAGGCAAAAAAAATTTCCAAAATCATTCCACATAGGCAGTCCTGTGGACTTAAGGCTTTGTGAATACTTAAAGGAAAAATATATGATTTTCCCAGTAGTATTTCCTCCAGTCACTGTGGTTCTTTGAAAGATAATATCCAGAATTCATGTTTCATCTCCAACAAGTAAACAGCTTAGAAGTTGTCACTCCCATCCTTACAATAAGAAAAATCTGGATAAATTTGATAAATACTTGTGCACAGGATTTTGTGTAGACAAGTTTTTAAGTCAGTTGGGTCAATACATAGGAGTACAACCACTGGATTATTATGTTAAGACTCGGGGTGCCTGGGTGGATCAGTCGGTTAAACATCTGACTTCAGCCTAAGTCATGATCTCATGGTTCATGAGTTCAAGTCCTGCATCGGGCTCTGTGCTGATAGCTCAGAGCCTGGAGCCTGCTTCAGATTCTGTGTCTCACTCTGTCTCTGCCCCTCCCTGACTCACACTCTGTCTATCAAAAATAAACATTAAAAAATTATTTTAAAAAATAGTATATTTGGCTTTGTAAGAAATTGCCAAACTGGCTTCCAAAACGCTCTACCATTTTACATCCCTACCAACAATGAATGAGAATTTCTGTTGTTTGTATCCTACTTAGCAATTGGCATTTTCAGTTTTTTGGATTTTAGCCTCTCTAATAGGTTTGTAGTGGTAGCTCATTATTGTTTTACTTTGCATTTCCTCATAACATACAATGTTGAGCATTTTTCATATGCTTATTTTGCTGTCTATTTTATTTGGTGAGGTGTCTGTTCACATTGCTCACCTCACCTATTTTTAAAATTGGACTGTGTTTCTTATTGTTGAATTTCAAGAGTTCTTTGTATATTTTGGATACAAGCCTTTCATCAGATATATTTTGTAAATATCATATTTTTTTTCTGCCTGCTCAGCTTCTTTTAAGATTTCTTGCAGGACAGATCTGCTAACAATGAAATCCTTCAGTTTCTGTTTGTTGAAGAAAGTCTTCATTTCTCCTCAATATAGAATTTTAGGTTGGATTTTTTTCCTTTTAACACTTTAAATACTTTGTTCTCACTCTTCTTGCTTACATGATTTCTTATGATTAAGTCCACTCTAATTCTTATCCAGGTTCCTCTATAGATAAGATATTTTTTCCTCTTACTTCTTTCAAGATATTCTCTTTGCTTTGGGCTTTCTATAGTTAAATTATTATATGCCTAGGTATAGATTTTTGGTTTTTATCTTGCTTTGTGTTTTTGAGCTTTCCGGATTTGTGGTTTGAGGTCTGTCCTAATTTTGGAAAATTTTCATACATTATTACTTCAAATATTTCTTTTGCCTGGTCTTTCTTTTCCTTCTGGTATTCCAATTCCATGTATGTTACACTTTTTGAAGTTTCTCACAATTCTTGGATTTTTAAATTTTGTTTCATTCTTCTTTTTCTGTTTTAATATCAGTTTGGGAAGTTTGTATTCACATAATTCAAGCTTACTAACCCTTTCCTTGGCTGTGTCAAGCCTACTGATGAGCCCATTGAAAGCATATATTCCTTCTATTACCGTCTCTAATTTCTAGCATTTCCTTTGCTTCTTTGGGGTTTCCATCTCTCTTCTTTCATTAACCCTCTGTTCTTCCATCTTGTCTACTTTTTCCATTAGAACCCTTAACATATGCTTAATAATTATTCTCAATTCCCTGGCTGGTAATTTCAACATCTGTGTCATATCTTATTCTGGTTCTGATCATTGCTTTGTCTTTTCAAACTGTGATTCTTTTCTTGCTTTTTGACATAACTTGAACTTTTTTGTGTGTGAAAGCCAGACATGTTGTATTGTGTACTAAAAACTGAGGTAAATCACCTTTTAGTGTGGGAATTTATGTTAATCTGGCCAGAAGTTAGGCTATGTTTCATGACTGCTGTAGTTGTATCTGTCAGAGGGATCAAATTCCTCTACTGTCCTTGTTTGTCTCACCTGTTGACTTTGGAGAGGGTTCTGAAGTATTGCTCCTCTGAGACAATCCACTTCTTGCATCTTTTCACCTGTAATTCAGTTGTTATACAGGATCCCTGTTTGTGTGGTCATAAGGGACAAAGGAGGGTAAATGTTCTATAATCTTATGTTAAATCTCAGTCTTTTAGTAGGCTTGTATCTCTTGTCTGTGAACTTCACAACTTTCTTTTTCCCCAGTGCTATAGCTCTTAATTTCCTTCCTTTCTCCTATTCCTTTGCCTGGCTGCAATGTTCCAATCTACTCCCTTGAATCTCTTAGCCCTGTTGACTATGTTTCCTCTCCCTCTCCCCATATTAAGTGAGACAGGAAGGCTAGAGCTGTCTGGAATGGGAGTAAAGCTCTTTACCCAGCTGACAGGAAGCTCAAAAAATCTTTTCTCCTGGAGAGAAAATCTTTGTTATGGACGGTTTGGGTATATTTCACGATTGGTACTCTTCTTATTCCTGTGAAAGAGCAGTGAGGGGATGTTTGCAGGATTTTATCTTAAGAACCAGTGAGATTTCTGGGGGTTAGCCACACAGAGATTTGAGGACCCCCAAGAAGCTTTTCACTGTCATGTCTCATGTCCAAATGCAGCCTCCAGCAATACATCAAAACCACCATTCAAATATTTCTACTGTTTTATCACTCTAGTGACTACTACTCCATGGGTGACTCTTTGTATGCACCTATTTCTCCTGATTTGGGGGCAAGACGTTCCCCTCCAACTTTGATTCTTTGATGGGTGTTAGAAAAGTCATTGATTCATAATTGCCAAAAACTAGAAGTAACCAGGATATCCTTCAATAGGTTAATGGGTTAACAAACTCTAATACATTTTTAACATTGAAATACTATTCAGCAATAAAAAAAGAATGAGCTATCAAGTCATTCAGTGACACGGATTAGTCTTAAATGTATTGTGAAAGAAGCCAGTCTGAAGAAGCTACATACTATATAATCCTATTTGTAAGACATTCCAGAAAAAGCAAAACTATAAACATAGTAAAGCAGGAGAGTGGTTACCAAAGGTTTGGGGCATGATTAAATATTTCAAGCACAGGGGATTTTAAGTCGGTGAACTGTTCTATATGACACTGTGATGGTGGATACATGAAACTATGCATTTTTCAAAACTCATTAACTTGTGCCAGAAGCACAAGGAGTAAACCTTATACATACAAATATTTTAAAAATTATTTAGCAGGGAGATCTCAGGATAGAATGCAAAATGTAAAGAAAAAAGTATCTAACTATTACAAATGTCTGAAACAATATCATTGAAGGGAATGGAGGAAAAGGTGCTGACCTAAGTGACTCTGGAAATAAGTGGAATCTGTAAGACAGAGATGAAAGGAACTATACATAAGACTGTACTCTAATTGATAAAGTCGTTGCCCATGGGAGGAGACATTAACAATTTGAAACCCCCATACATGCATATTGAAATTAAACAAGTAAATGGAGGCAGATAGTGGGAGTCAGGTTTCTCACTGCCAGAGTGAAAGGCTACATATAAGCAAGGGGTAAAGGCTATAATAATCCATTTGGCAAGGGACTCAAAGACATCATTATGAACTCATGCTTGGCTTGATATAAATATGGATAGTTACATACAGGATTATTTATAGACACGTGTATACATACAAGAGCCCAGAAGCAACAAAAGATCACCAACAGATTCAAGGACACCTGGAACCCAGATCTTGGTTTCTAACACTACTCTTCAATAAAAATAAGGATTTCTTTTTTGAGAAATGGCCGATTCTAGGGCTGGCAAGAAATATATAAAATGAGTTTGGAGTATTTTATAATACCAAAAAGTATGGAATTACTAAAAAACCAAAAACAACAACAACAAACACACACACACACACACACACACACACACACACACACACACACACACA
>NW_024412428.1:22845315-22874071 GCF_014898765.1 Herpailurus yagouaroundi | reverse complement strand
ACACACACACACACACACACACACACACACACACACACACACACACATATTGGCGGGGAGAGGGTTGTCAAAGAAGCTAACTGAAAGAAATCCCAATAGCCAAAGCTGGAAAAATTTGAGTGCCAAAATAAATAATGTAGTATTAGATTATAATCCAAAGTATAAAATAAATATCTATGAGGCCATATTGATCTAAGAAAATGATTTAAAAAATACATACATAAATAAGTAAATAGGGGAGAATAAACAAATCATCCATGCAGAGGAAGTCCATATAATTTGTGTAGATACTGTGCCCTCAAGGATGTGGAGTTTAACTCCCCACTCCTTAAGTATGTGCTGTGCATAGGGATTTCCCTCCTAAGAGGGGAAAGAGGGAATAAAAGTAAGTTTACAATGGAGAAACTTGACAAACACTAACATCAGTAATGATAAGTTATGTTGCTAGTATGTATACCTGATGATATAAAGAGAGTGGCACTTCATCTCTGTGGTTTTCTTCCACAAAATCCATAACTTGGCCTAATCATGGAGAAAACATCAGACAATTGGGAAACACTGTACAAAATATCTAACCAATACTGAAAATCTTGAAGGTCATCAAAAACAAGCGAAGTCTGATAAACTGTCACAGCAAAGGGGAAACTAAAGAGTCATCCCATCTAAACATAATGGGTAACTATGTGGTATCCTGGGTGGGATCCTAAAATAAATACAGGTCATTAGGTAAAAACTAAGTATATTTGAATAAAGTGTGGATTTAATTAACAATAATGCATTGATGTTGGTTCATTAATTGTAACAAATGTGCCATATCAACCTAAGGTATTTATAAGAGAAGAAACTGGGTTTGGGATATATGGGAACTCTCTGTACTGTTTCACAATTTTTCTGTAAGTCTGAAACTATTTTAAAATGAAAAGTTTATTAAACAGTGTTCAGCATACCATAAAAATTATGAGACATACAAAGAATAGTAACAGATAACTGATAATAAGAAAAATCAAAAAACAATGGAAGGAGACCCACAGATAAAAAAGTTATTGAAATTAGATGACAAGGACTTCAAATTAAGAATTAGAAATAGATTAAATAAATGAGAGGAAAGATGGACAATTTCTACAGAGAAGTGAAATCTCTTAAAACTAACTAATGGATAGCCTAAGACTGAAAAATATAGTGTCTTAAATTAAGAATGAATTTAAAAGGCTTAGTTAACAGCAGACTGAACATCAGAAGGATTCATAAACTTGAAGATTAGTCCATTAAATGATCCAATCTGGAGAATAAAGAAAAAAGAATTAAAAAAAAAACAGGGGCATCTGGGAGGCTCAGTCCGGTAAGTATCCAACTTTGGTTCAGATCATGATCTCACGGTTCATGGGTTCAAGCCCTGTGTCAGGCTCTGGGCTGACAGCTCAGAGCCTGGAGCCTGATTCAGATTCTGTGTCTCCCTCTCTCTCTGCCTCCCCCCCCCCCCAAACACACTCAAATAAATGTAAATAAATAAATAAATAAATAGCACAATGTGAAAGGCATGTTGAACAATACAAAGTTTTCTGACATACATTAGCTGGAATGGCATACATACAGATGAGAGAGAGAATGAAACAGAACAATATTTGTAGAAATAATGGCCAATAATTTTCCAAAACTGGTAAAAAGACATAACATTACAAGTTCAAAAAGCTCAGCAAAACAGGATAATTATCAAGCCAAGCAATAAAAACACAAAGAAAACTATACCCAGGCACATCAGTTAAATGGCTAAAAAAACAAAGATGAAGAGAAAAGTCTGAAAAGCAGTCAGAAACTACTATACCTATTACATTCATATCAACAGCAATAAGAATTTTGGCTGATTTCTCAACAGTTACAATGACAACTAGAATGACACAATAATGTATGATAAGAAAAAACTGCCAGCCCTAGAATTCTATACCCAGTGAAATATCCTTCTAATCCAGTGCCTCCAAACAGAACTTACCTTCTCTCCTTACAAACCTTGTCTTCTTCTGAAACTCACTACATGCAATATGGTTTCAACATCCAGACTCTTAGGGCCAGCCTTGCCTTCTCCTCTTTTTGACTCTCACAATCTCACCAATTTCTATCAATTCCACTTCAGAAAATCATCAGAATTCAACACTCCTCTTCAGCCTCACTAATACTGCACTCTTCCAAGCCTTCAACATTTCTTGCCTAACCTATGAGAACAGTTCATTGTCTAGGGCTCTCTACCACTGCTCTCTCCCTACAAAGTTCATCTTCCACACAACCTCCGAAATTAGTTTTCTAAAAACAAAGTCGATCCTGTCTCTCTGATGCTTAAAGGTCTTTTCTGACTTTCCATTGCTTTTGAATAGAATTTACATATTACAACATATAAGATCCTTCATAGTCTTAACCCCAACAACCCTTGTACCATCTATTCTTGCATATTCTTTTCTTCTTTTGTTGTTATAAAAATGTAAAATAATTATAGGCTTATGTCTTTTTCTCTTTTACCATACATTAACTTCTCAAAGTAAGTGACCATGATCATCTGGAGAATGTTCTGCTAAAGACTAAAACTTGAAACGGTGGAGGAGAGTAAGGAGTCATCATCTTCTATATCAGGGGTTTCCAGAAAGTCATATGGAGTCCTCACAAGACAGAAAATACCATGGAATAAAAGGTTTATAATGAAGGTTTGGAGTCCCTGGAAGCCATCAGGGGAGCCATTAACAGGGGAAGTTATATAGTCCTATCCTCCAATAGTTAATATAGTAAGATCCTTTGTAGGTAAAGAGCCAGAAGGGTGAAAAGCTGTCCAACCCCTAATAATATAAATTGGTTGCAAGACATAGGGGACTATTTCACAAAGAACAGATCCCAGAGTCAGTTCATTAAGAGTGTTCTTGGGGCTTCTGGTGCCTTAGAAAACGACTTTATATGGGACAAAAAGAAGCATCAAGGGCTATGTCCCTGGGAACTCAGGGCACAATACAGATTCAGTGGATTACCCACCACACAGACATTTCTTCCAGGATTCCCAGGGCCTTGCACAGATGTGAGCCACAAGCCAACCTGAAGACTCTGTCAAAATGACCAGTTGTCCACAGTGACATCATGTGGCCAAAAGGAGTAATGGCAGTATCTGACCCATCTTCTGTTCCCCTGGCTAACCTTAACTTTCAGATCATGTTAGTTCTCAGGGTTCATAAAAGGGTGTACCCTAAAAAGATAATGCTGAACTTCCTCCTAATTTGGCATGCAATAATTTCAGTTGTTGGTATTGTTAAAATGGAAAAATAAAGGGTTTATGGCCATAATTGTCCTCTAGTATCTACAATGATACAAACTGGGAAAAAAATATTTGCAACTCTACCACTGAAAAGGAGTTAAAAAAAAAAAAACCTAGAATCTTTTGTATCAAGGAAAATGTATAGGAAACACTGGCACTCTGTATTGCAGAACCCATCAGAACTGTTCTGGCTAATGTAGAGGTTGGAGACTTGGAGCCCCTGTGACACAGACTCCTCATATGCTTGCCCAGCCTGAACAGCAGCCTTTGACCCCCTCCACAGAACCCAAGAGCTCCACAGAACATAGTTTACAAATCACTTTCTTGATGATAGAAAGACCATGAAAATTTTAAACCAGAGGATGGCATCACCAGATCATCCGCGAAGGACACAGAATGTTTTTAAAGGTGGGTGTGGTGGGGGGGGGGGGGGGTGGACAAGACAAAATTGGGGACAATACACCTGGATTGGAAGAATTTCATGGAAGGACAGGCAAGCCTTTTGACCAGTTTGATGCCATGAGTAATGTTAGATATTAATACCCATAAAATGTGCTGAACTAAGTTTATTTCTTTTTTTTTTTTTTTTTTTGAGAGTGTACAGTGGAGGTGGGGAGGGAGAGAGGGGGGGCGGGTGGGAGAGAAGGAGAGAGGGAGAGGAAGAGGAAGAGGAAGAGGGAGAGAGAAGAGAGAGAGAGAATCCTAGGCAGGCTCCATGCTCACCATGGAGCCAGACACGGGGCTTAGTCCTACAACCCTGGGATCATGACCTGAGCTGAAATCAAGAGGTGGATTCTCAAACAACTGAGCCATCCAGAAGCCCTGAATCTATTTCTAAATCCTTGTCAAAAGCAGTCCTAAGGAAAAGAAAATAGATCTTTCGGTCCTAGTAAGAAAGGATTCATATTTGACTACCTTGCAAATATGATTATCATCAAATTCTTCAATTGAACACTTTTCTGTTGAAAAGGTTCTTTTATACAAGATTTTTTTTCCTGAAACATAGCTCGGAAAAATTATTTTCATCAAAATGAGCCTAAATTCTGCTGAAAATGAGGAGATTTAAGCCTGTTGTGATGAAAAGTCATGTTTCCAAGCTAATTTTTAGGAAAACTCTAATAAAAGAAATACTTAACAGAAAAGTACAGAATGCCTGCTGGGATAAAAATGAAATGAAGTTTCCAAGCAACTTCTGAGTAAAAATACAGTAAAAAATAATGTTTTTAACAGAAATTATGGAATTCAAGCATCTTGTAATAAACATGTATTTTCAAGCCAGTTTTGAGACGTATCTAGGAAAAAAAAATTTTTAATAAAAATGGAATTTAATCCTGTTGTCTTTTCCAAACTGGTTTTGAGGGTAATTTCAGCATAAAATGGAAAAAAGAAAAAGAAAAAAGTACCAAATTTAAGCAGTACAATTGCAAAAAAGACAAAAACACAACGGAAGCATTATGAAACAGATGAAATTGTCCCAAACATGCCAAAAAATGACAGCCTTTGTATCACACTGGTGTAATCTTGCAGTGAGGCAGTTTCTGTAGTCCAAGGTGATTCCCTGGAAGGGTCTGAGCTGTGAGCTGTGAGCTGTCAGCAGCCTGGGGAATGAGTACCTGGGTCCCTGTGGGGGGTCTGGGTAAGTGCTTGGCAACACTATTGGCAAAGAGCACAAGTGGTAAATTTAGGGAATTTAGGAAGGAAAAATGTCGGACCACCTAATAGAGAACTTTAGGTAAGTCAGAGCTTACCAATGTCTCACCAACTCAAGAAAAGATGCCTTAATGAAGACTCAAGTTCTCAAAAAGGCATCAATGTAACAGTGTGTCAACATATTTAAAGACAGAAAAGGGAGGGAGGCTAAATAAGGTAGTTTTATTCATTTTCACCAGGTGGAAACTCTGACGAATTTCAAGCCCACATGCTATTGAAATATAAGTGATGGCTAAGGGTAACAAAAGCAAGTTAAATCACATCTTTAGAAGAGAAAATCTAGAATTGCCCTAATGCAGCTGTGCTGTAACTTGCACAGGATATGGAGGAGAATTTTTTCCTGTTTTCCCAGATTCAAGGCTTGCCACCCCATACTGAGTCCAAGAAAGCATCACAATACATAATTGGGGTCAGACACTCCCATAGAACACCTCCTCCCCCAAAAATTCACTGCCCACCCCTGTTAGTCTACAAATGGATACACAGGAATCAAAGAAACCACTGGACACACAAGTCAAGAGAATTTAGTATTCGTGATGAGCTTGTCCCTCCTTTCTCTGTGCTCCCATCTCAATTCAAGCAAGGAAACAAGAGAATCATTCTACTTAACCAGCAAAGAGATTAGCATTTCATTCCCTTGTTGGGCAATGGTGCTTCTGATCTCTTCTCTGTGTGCTATTTGAGAAAAACACAAGAGTATGGGAACAGGGTCGCCAGATAAAATATGAATGCATGAGACTTACACTAAAAACTTATTCACTGTTTATCTCAAATTCAATTAATTGGATTTCCTCTGTCTTTATTTACTAAATCTGGCAATCCTATTTGGAGGGAACAACAAGGCAGAGAGATCCAGCGGCAGAGGGACAGTGGAAATTGAACACATGAAGGTAGCTGGACCTGTGCCACCTTGCAGGTGCCCATTCAAGATCTCACTGACAGTAAGGAGATTCCACCAACAATAACCTGAACCTGAATATCTGGGGCAGAAGCTGTGTAGGGAGAATCAGGAAGGACCAAGAAACTAGGAAGCTTTGAAGGGTTCTATAGAGAACTCTCCCACACATAATGTCCCAGAGGGAGCCAGTATGTGAACACTTGTCCAACATTTAGTCAAAGCCAGAGAAACAGTAACAGCAGAGAGAACAAAGGTACCAGTCAAATAAGAGATACTTGTGTCTTTCCATGTCCCTACAGCCAGCCCCAAAGCACCAGGGAAGACAGGACCCCAAAATGGCAGAGGTGGGGGAGAAATGAAAGAGCAAGTCCAGCGAGTCTCCTGAACCACATTGAGAAGAGGGAAGAAACGAGAGGAAATGAGCATTACATTGGATTGCATTAAAATTTTAAACTGGGTCAAACTATATTAATACTGAGGCAAAACAAATTTAGTGGCTTACAACAACAGATGTTTATGATCTCACAGTTTCTGTAGGACATGAATCTGTATACAGCGTCAGGCTACAATCAAGATAGTGGCTGGGGCTACAACCATCTCAAGGCTCAACTGAGGGAAGATCTGACTCCAAGCTTATTCATTCATTCAGTTCCTCATAAGCTCTTAGACTGAAGGCCTTAACTTCTCCCTGGCCATCTCAACTCCTTGCCACATGGCCCTCTCTAACACAAGAGCCATTTTAAGAACTTTCTACCACAGAATGGATTGACTTAATAACTGCGAGTGATCAAAAAGCTACAGTACTGGGACACCTAGATGGCTTAGTCAGTTAGGCATCCGACTTGAGCTCAGATCATGATCACACAGTTCGTGAATTTGAGCCCCACATCAGGCTCACTGCTGTCAGCACAAAGCCTGCTTTCGATCCTCTGTCCCTCCCCTGCTCACGCTCCCTCTCTCAAAATAAATAAAACATTTTTTAAAAAGGCTACAGTACTACCAAGTATTTCATTTATGGATGGGGAAAAAGAGACTGAACAGAGCATAACTGAAAAAGGTATTGAGAAAACTCAAACTTCTATTTGTACCCATTAAATTCAAACAGTTCCATAAATTGGATACAAAAGTTTACCCTCTTGAGCCTTTGGCGGCCATTGTATAGTAAGGAAGAGAGACAATGTGGTAGAGAAAAGAGAACTCATTCTTCGGAGAACATCAGAACCATTTGAAGCTCAGCCTCAACACTACTAGTAGCCATGTGTTCATTCACATCTTTGAAATACAATCTTCTTGTCAGTAATCAGAGTTGTGATGAGCATAACAGATGATGTACATGGTTACATAAAATGTCCACTCTATACATACTGGCCATTACTATCATTATCATTGTCATTACCATTGCCATTACCATTACACAATCCTCCATGGCTCATCTATCCAAGATTAGTGGTGAGCAGAACCCAAATTGTTCTCATCTCTATTTTAAAGCAAGAAGAAGACAGAAGTCAGAGCAGTCATTTGTGCATAAGCAAGCACATATTTCTAGCTTGTACCTGAATTTTGTCCTAAATGTGTAATTTTTTTGAGACTGACTCACTGCTCAGTGTTGCACTTTCCCAAAGAAAGTGAAAAATCATGTCTGTTGACACCTAGGTAGAGCTTGGTATGAAGTAGAATATCACTCGTGTGTATTTGCTCATAGAGTGTCACTGGATCAAGATGCTGTGAGAGAATCCAACACAGCCATACGCAACTAGAACGTCTCCACGTCCAGCAAGAGCCTCACTCCTGAATCAACATCACAGCAGTCTTTATCTCACAGTTCAGACAATGAATAGCTGGCCAGAGAAGCAGCAAAAAATATAAGAGGGGTTTATAAGATGTTTTTCTCTCCTCCCAAACAGGAGATTTTGGGGTTAATACTAACCACCCTCCTCCTCCTCTTCCACTATCATCATCTTCATCATTATATTCTTCTTCATCTTCTTCATCATCTTTATGATCACAACCATGACCACCACTACCATTCATTGATATCTTTCCATGTATATTATTTATCTATTGTTGTGTATAAATTACCCTAAAACTTATAATTCAACAGTTTAAAACAACAAGTATTTATTATCTCACAAGGTGTTAAAGGGTCAGAATCTAGAAATAGTCTAGTTAGATTCCTCTAGTTCAGTGGCTGTCATGAGGTTTCAGTGAATCTTCTGGTGGAGAGAGATTGAGGCTTCAGTGATCTGAAAGCTTAACTGAAGCTGAAGATCCACGTCCAAGCTCGCTCACGTGGCTATTGTCTGGAGGCTTTAGTTCCTCACCGGGTGAGCCTTTCCATAGAGCAGCACAGCCATGGGCTTCCCCCCAGATGAACAATTTGAAAGGGAATAACCAAAACAGAAGCCACAGTGCCTTTGCATGACCAGTTCCCCAAAGTTATACACTATCACTTCCACTTCAATCTATTCCCTAGAAGTCACCAAATACAGCACACACTCAAGGGGAGGGGAATTAGTCTCCAGCTCTTGAAGGGAGGAATATCAAAGAATTTGTAGACATATTTTTAAAACCATCACATCATGGTACAAGGACCATGGTAAACTGATACATGTATACTCTTCTCTGGTATAAAAGGAAAAATTGTTTATTCAAGCATTTATTCATTCAACAAACCTTTATTGTGGACTTTACCCATCCAAAAATATGTTCCAAGTGACTATTTTGCCCTATCCTTTGTGCAATTTATCCCTTATTGTTTCTTGTTTCTACCTTTATTTTTTTTTCTTTAGTTTACCTATTCCAATCTCTTCCTGGAACCTTGCAATAGCATCTCTCTCCTGGCCCTCAAAACATCCCCACATTTATGTTTCTTTCAAGCCAACTTAACTCATTACAAAGCAGTATCTTAAGTCTACGCTTAGATATAACATTTATAATTTAGCCACTGTCCGCAGCAAAGATATAATACAATATTAATTGGGGAAATAGTGGACACAAGATCGTCTCAAATGTGACAGAAGACAGTCACCTTCAGGATGTGATCTGGGAAGGAGAGAAATGTTGCTGTTACTAGAACAACTCCCTCCATCTATTCTTAGGAGTTCCTGCTTAGAGGAAATTCACCAAAGTTACTCTTTAAAATGCAAGTGTTCCCAGAAGACACAGAGGCGAAACTATTAGTGGCACACAACTCCTTGACTAAAATTGCTCCATCAGGTTAGCTATACAACCATGACTGGGCTCAGAAGAAATTAGACACAAAATACAAAAGATTTATTGAGACACAGAAACTTAGGAAAGGTGTAGGTTAGGTTCCCATAAGATTTTTGCAAAGATAGCTCAGGAGATGGGGGAGAGCACAAGATACCAGAGGCAGCATAAAGGAGGTCCATCATGAATGCTTTAGTTTGGGTTCTCTCAAAAGCAGGAAGGACATGGTGGCAGGGACCCTATTCAAGAGACTCTCCCAGGGTGCAGAAAAAAAAGGGAGCAAAACGATGAGGCAGAAAATACAAGCAGAGGGTTCTGTTCTGCTGGGGTCTTCTCACCTCCCAGAATTGTTTCTGCCTAAAGGAATGGAGATTAAAGAATTGTCCACAGTCTCCCTTCCCCCATTGGATAAGGACTCCTCTAGGACAACGAATCTGTTTTTCTGATTGTACTGTGGGCTTCTGCACTCATAGGAGAAGACACTAGAGCCAAAAGTATAAAGACATGCTGGCCTCACCCTAAGTGAGTGTTTTGTACTCTAGGGGCACCTGACCTCACATGGAACTGTCCCTGGCAGCCATGGCTGAAAATCAGCAGTGAGTGAAGGGATGTGATGTAGGATGCCAGAGACATCTACTAAATGGCAGGTGCAGAAAGTGTACCAGTGAGGGGCAGAAAGGGGGTGCTGAAAACAAGCATCATCTACATCCCATTTTTACTTAGGCTCAGTGCTAAAGACAGCTCTGTTTGAACTCCCATGAAAGTGGGAGTTAATTATTACACATCCAAGAAGTATTCCTTCTAAGATGATCTCCCATAGCATAATCTCTATGGTGTGTTAAAATGAAATACCAAAAGCGCAGGAAACAAAAGAAAACATTAAGAAATTGGACTTAGTCAAAATTCAGAACTTTTGAGCTTCCAAGGACACCATCCAGAAAGCAGAACAACAACCCACTGAGTGGGAGAAACTATACGTAAATCGTATATATGGCGAGACTTATATATAGATTATAATAAAGAGATCTTATAATTCCATAATAAAAAGAGACAGGCAACCTACTAATAATTGGACAAAGGATTTGAATAAACATTTCTTCAAAGGAGATGAACAAGTGACCAATAAGCACACAAAACGATGTTCAACATATATTAGCCATCCGGGAAATACAAATCAAAAAACACAGTGAGATATCATTCCATATCCATTAAGATGGCTATGATCAAAAAGAAAGATAGTAACAAGTGTTAGGGAGCATGTGGAGAAATTGGAACTCTCAAACACTGTCACTGGTATTGCAAATGGTGCAGTCACTTTAGAAACCATCTGGCATTTCCTCAAAAAGTTATACATAGAATTACCATATGACCTAACAATTCCACTGCTAGATATGTACCCAAGAGAAATGAAAAATGTGTCCACACAAAAACCTGCATACGAATGTTCAGAGCAGCATTATTCATAATAGTCAAAAAGTGAAAGCAAATTAAATGTCCATCAAACCAATGATCAACAGAATGTGATGTATGCATAAAATGGAGTCGAATTTGGCAATAAAAAGAAATGAAGCAATGATACAGGCTACAACATGGATAAATCTTGAACACACTATGCTAAGTGAAAGAAGCCAACCACCTGTTGTATGACCTCATTTATAAGAAATATCCAGAAGAGGCAAATAAAGAGACAGAGTAGATGAGTGGTTGCCTTTGGCTTAAAGAGTTTGGAGGGATATGAGGAGTGACTGCTAATGAGTACAGGATTTGACAAAAATAGTCTAAAATTAGATACTGTTGACGGTTGCACGACGGTGAATATACTAAAAACCATTGACTTGTACACATTAAGTAGGTGAATTTTATAGTGTGTGAATCAATTTTTAGTAAAGCTGTTATAAAAGAAAATTTTAATGAAAAATCAGATGGTGCTGGCACAAGATCAACAAGGCAATATTGGTACGTATTGTAATAAATTTATAAGAAATACTGAGCACCTGCTGTATGCAAAGCACTATCAATAAAATTATAGAGGAAATACCCAGTGCATAACAATAAGCTAATCTGTCACATTATGTGAGTATTTTGATGCAAGCTATGCAAGCCTGATAAACAAAGAAAAGGTTAATAACGTTTCCCTTCAATGTATGCATTTATTCACTTCTTTTAAGTGAAGGAGAGCAATCAAGTTGCATAAAATTAAAATCTTAATTGCTCAGCTCGAGGCTGTATTTTGTAAAGAAGGTTCATAAACACAGCGCATGATCAGAATCTATGGAATGTCCTGAGAGAACATCAAACACAAATGAGTTGCCACAGGATGTTTCCACATAGAATTAAATACTACCGTTACAAGATTAACAAATGATTTATTTATAATTGCAGACTCTTTGTTGAGGAAAAGCTAAACAATATTTCAGTTCTAAGAGGTTCCTAAAATTTTAGCTATGTCTACTATCTCAGGAAAAATCTCATTAGTTGAGAGACCTCACCTTTCAAGATGAGAATCTAAGATGGATTGTCATTCTAATAATGAGGGGAAAATGTCCCCAATATCCCTATTCAATGAGCACCTGGCCAATATCCAGCCCCCGTGGAAAGTGAAAATTCTGCTCAGTGACAAAACATTATTTAACTCACCAGGGCAATTTAAGATAACACAATGTGACTCACACCTATGCAAGGAAGTTTGTCACGTGAAAGCATTTTTTTCCTTAAGAAATACCTGCTGGCCGTCAAGATAGAAAAAATACATGTCGAACTGTGAGCATGTTTAGAGAATTGCCCTGAGTGATTCTGTGACCATGCGCAAATTAGCTTCCTTCCAGATCTTTGTGGGGGTGACTTCCAAAGGCTTCAAACCAGATACATGGCTTGATGGGAGAAGGTAGCAGTTTTTAATTTGATTATATATGTAACAAATCTATATAATATTGAATATATGATAAAAGTTAAAACTGGGGCACGTGGGTGGCTCAGTTAAGTGTCCAACTTTGGCTCAAGTCATGATCTCACAGTTTGTTCGAGCCCCGCATTGGGCACTGTGCTGACAGCTCAGAGCCTGGAGCCTGCTTCAGATTTTGTGTCTCTCTACTCTCTCTCTCTGCTCCCTTCCCCACTCATGCTCTGTCTCTCAAAAATAACAACATTTTAAAAAATGTTTTTAAGTTAAAACTACATGTAATATATGATACATATAACCCATGGAAAATACATGTTTATAATTAATTTATATAAATAATATATATAATATAAATATAAATATATTTATAATATATACTACATATAGGAAATATATATTTATAATTTATAATACAGTATTTATAGAGCATGTATAAATAGTTAAATTTTGAGCAAGGAAGAATCTGTAACATAAAATGCTCACTGTGCCCTTCCACTAGCTGAGTTTGCACTTACGTTTCCCTGGAAGTTTCTCCAGTGCCCTCATGTTAGCACTTCATTTCACACATCCTCCACGGTAGATAGGAGGCAAAGGGCACGGAATCCTCTTTTTATCCTCACACACTAGTTGGTTATCTGAAATGCAAAATAAATGAGAGGGAAAGAAAAAAGTCAAACAAACTGCCAGACCATCTATGTATAATTTCACACTTGCAATTTTACCTAAAACAGTGATTTTGCTAAAAAGGGAAGTGAGAGGATCCTAATATGGATTTAAGAGTCCTTTCTTTCCAAGTGGAAATGGCTCCCGCACCCCATTCAACTGTTACGAATGTCCATACTGCTGTTTCACTTAACATCTTTAATTAGCTCCCCTCTGAGACACAACAACAAAACTGAGCTCGTGATCATAAAATAAACAGAAAAGATTTGCCTGGAGTCTAACCAGTAGTTGGTTTCTGCCTCCCCCAGGAAGCTCACTGGACTCCTGCAGCCCCCACTGTCCCTCATTAGCAAGTGTGAGGCATGCCCCGCTTTGAGGGTCTTCCCAGGTGGGGCCCCGTGTGACCTTGCGTTGGGTGTCTTCCCTGCGCTGGCCTAAATTTAGGAAATGCTTCCCAGAATGAATCCCAGCTGGATGCACTTCTCCAGGGCTTTTGTTGCTGCTTCTGGTAAGTGATCGCAGCAGCAAAGGGTATTAAATTTTAAATTATTGGGGATTCTTCTTCCTGTAACTTTGAAATTACTTAGCCTAAACATTTCTTAGGATGAGCTCAGAGCAGAACCCACTGTTCCCTAATCCTCCAGAGAGAGGCTCTGTTCTGACAAGCTTGGGAAGGAAGGAAAAAAAAAGAAAAGAAAAGAAAAGAAACCATTATTAAGCCTCTAAATGTCAGAATACTTTCTGTTCTCATCTTACTTAGCCTTTGTACCACACCTGTGAGATGTTCATCCTCATCCACTCAAAGACATGCTGAGATGAGGAAACTGAGTCCCCAAGGTCAAGCCACTTATCCAAGGCCACACAGTGTGTACCAGACAGAGCAAGACAGCCGGTCTCTAAAGCAGTGGTTCTCAGCTCCTTCTGAGCCACGGACTTCTCTGAGCATCTGGTGATAGCTACAGACTGCTCCATGCACACATTTCATAAACAAATTTAGAAGCCGGGCACCCCTTGAGGACTAGCCCTGAGCCTGTAGAAATCTGGGCCTCGGAGCTTTCTTTCCTCTTCCCACGCCGCTAGGCTGCCTCCCACGGGACGAGGCTGGGGAGGAGGGAAAGGAAATCGCCCGATATTTAAAACATCTGTTTTTCTCACGCCAAGACGCTTCCACCTACCTTCCCATGGTATTAAATTCTTTATGAGTCCTTTTCTACTGAGCAAAAGCATTTTGATCAGAAACTACTTATAGGAAGCAAAAATTAAAATGATTTCAAAACCTATTCATCAGCCTCCTGTGTTGTTTTCCTCTCCGGAAATCCCACTTGAAGTATTTACCCAAAAGAACTGAACACAGAATCTCCTAGAGCTGTCTGCACTCTGATGTCCACTGCAGCGTTATTCACAACAGCCGAAATGTGGAAGCAAACTACCAGTCCGTTGACAGATGAATGGACAGAGAAAATGTGGTAGGTACATACAATGAAATAGTATTCAGCCTTCAAAAAAGAAGGAAATTCTGCCATGGGCTACAATATTGATGAAACTTGAGAACATTATGCTTACATTACATACATCACATTACATACATACATACATGCATTACAATACATTCTTGTGAAGTAAGAGTTGTAAACATACACATTCTGAAGAGTAACCACCAGTAACAGTGACCAGAGATCTGGTTTTCAGGTAGTCCCAAACATGAAACACTGAAAGAACATTTTGTTTTCTGTCAGTCCCTCTATATCTAACATAACCATCCCTTGTGCTGAAAATCACTTAGCATCTCGTTTCAAGCTCAAAAATTAATTTTCACAACAGAATACATTACTCCACTAAAAGATTGCTGTCAGTAAAAGGGCCTGTATTTTCAAAGTCCATTAGGGACTGAACTGTTTGTTTTTTTGTTTTTTTTTTTTTGGAAAGAGATACAAATGGGTTTCTTCTTTATAAATTAATGTAAATGCAATTTAAAATGCACTAAGCTACTTACTTATTGACACTCTTCTTGGCACAGGGGAGATCATGTTCTAAGCCCCTGCTGATCAGGTCCTGAAGATAGCTCTTTCTTCCAAAGTCTGCCAGGGTCTCAGCCAGCTTGCCACCGCTTTCCACTCACCAAGATGGTCCTAATGTTCCCCTAAGCCTGACTAAACTTTACTTGGTTTCTTCCTGACTATGGTACCCTGACTTCCCTTTTCTTAGAACATTTACTTTTGAAAACTTGCAATTGTGAATTCTTTCTCTGCCCCCTGGAGAAAAAATCTCTCAGGCTCTTGCCAGGTTTACAACTCAGGAAAGTCTTTCTCAAGGATCAGGAATTGCCATCGTTAAGGAAGATAACAACCCTATCTCCCAGTCTCTGTGAGAGGATAGGGGTCTAACTTCAGTTAAGTGTCAATTAGCAAACACTGAAGACCTAATCACATAGACCCAGCTCCTGCATAATATCCTTAGGTCTCCCTCACTAGCTCACTCTAACACTTAAAAATCCTTCCCCAGGGAGCCTGGGTGGCTCGGTCAGTTAAACATCCACCTTTGGCTCAGGTCATGATCTCACAGTTCATGAGTTTGAGCCCCACGTCGGGCTCTGTGCTGACCACTCAGAGCCTGGAGCCTGCTTCGGATTCTGTGTCTCTCTTTCTCTGCCTGCCCCCTCCTTGTGCGCGCACGCTCTCTCTCTCTCTCTCTCTCTCAAATAAGCATTAAAAAAACCTATGGGGCACCTGGGTGGGTCAGTCGGTTAAGCGTCCAACTTCACTTCAGGTCATTATCTCATGGTTTGTGGGTTCAAGCCCCACGTCAGGCTCTGTGATGATGGGTCAGAGCCTGGAGCCTGCTTCAGATTCTATATCTCCCTCTCTCTCTGCCCCTCCTCCATTCATGCTCTCTCTCTCAAAAATAAAAAATAAACATTAAATTTTTTTTAAAAAAAATTCTCCCCCAAAGGATGCAAGAATATACAATGGGGAAAAGGCAGTCTTTTCTATAAATTGTGATGGGAAAACTAAGCAGCTTCTGTAAAAGAATAAAACTAGATCACTTTCTTACACCATACACAAAAATGAACTCAAAATAGATTAAAGACCTAAATATATGAGACCTGAAACCATAAAACCCCTAGAAGAAAACATAGGTGGTAGCAATCTCCTGAATATCAGCTTTAGCAACACAGTTATGGATATGTCTCCTCAGGCAAGGGAAACAAAAGCAAAAATAAACTGTTGGGGCTGTATCAAAATAAAAAACTTTTGCACATTTAAGGAAACCATCAACAAAATGAAAAGGGAACCTACTGAATGGGAAAAGATATTTGCAAATCATATATCCAATAAGAGGCTAACAATCTAAAATCTCTAAAGAATCAAAAAACCAAACACTCTGATTAAAACATGGCAGAAGACCTGAATAGACATTTTTCCAAAGAAGACAATACTGATGGCCAACAGGCACATGACAAGATGCTCAACATCACTCATCATCAGAGAAATGCAAATCAAAACCATAGGAGATTTTACCCTACACCTCAGAATGCCCAGTATCAAAAAACAAGTAAAAAATAACAAGTGTTGGTGAGGATGTAGGGAAAAGGGAACACATGTGCACTGTTGGTGGGAATGTAAATTGGTGCGGCCACTGTGGAAGACAGTATGGAGTCTCCTCAAAAACTTAAAAATAAAAATACCATACAATCCAATAATTCCACTACTGGGTATCTACTGAAAGAAAAGAAAAACACTAATTCAAAGGGATATATGCATCCCTATGTTTATCGCAGCATTATTTATCATAGCCAAGATATGGATGTAACCCAAGTGTCCACTGATAGATGAATAAAGAAGAGGTCGTGTGTGTGTGTGTGTGTGTGTGCGCGCGCATGCGTATGTATATATAATATATATAGTGGAATATTGTTCAGCCATAAAAAAGAATGAGATCTTGCCATTTGTGACAACATGGATGGACCTAGATGGTATTATGCTAAATGAAATAAATCAAAGATAAATGCCATATGATTTCACTTATATGTAGAATCTAAAACACAAATGAATGAACAGACTTTTAAATACAGAGAACAAAGTGGTGGTTGCCATAGGGGAGGTGGGCAGGGGGGCAAAACAGATATAAAATAAATTGAGGAGATGAAAACTACAGCACAGGGAATATAGTCAATAATGTATGGTCAATAACATTGTATGGTGACTATATTTATCATGGTGAGTACTGAGCAGTACAATCAATATGTTATACACACCTAAAACTAATATAGGACTGTATGTTAACTGTACTTCATAAATACATACATACACACACACATACATAAAAAGTCCCATCTTCAGTTTCAATGGAATTGCTTTCAATCTCTCTCCCCTATTGCTATAGTCTTGAATACAGTCTTCCTTGCCTGTACCTTTGTTGAGTGCAATTTTTGTTTGACACTGCACCTCTCCAGAAACACCACCACCCACTCCATTTTTTTAGGCCCTTCTTTAGGACTAGAATCAGAATAAAATGATGGAATTTGAGTAAACTTACTGAAACACAAAGAGATGAGTTGATGTATTTTCAAATCTAAAAGCCATTACAAAATTGTTGATCAGTCTGTATGCTTCATGCACAGACATACACTATATGCCTACAAGTATATCAATCCTCTGAGGTTTTTAAATAGGCTTAGAAAAGAGTCATTAAGGGCATATACCGGAATGATTAAAAATGGTCATTTCTAGGCAGCAAGATAATGCAATTTTTCTTTTCTTCTATAAGTAGGCCATATTTTCTAAATTTTCTACAAAGAATTGCATGTGGGGGCAAATTTTTTTAATGGGAAGAAAGGGAAGATTTCAAATAGTAAAAAGAATTCTCAAATGCTATCCCTCAAAATAATCACACTAGCTTTTCTTTTTGCCAGCTTTCCTCCTAAGTATTGTGGGTCGGAAACGGACAATGCTAACAAAAAATATTACAAATGTATTCGCTGCTCTGAATACTAGTTTTTCATTCCTGGATGTCTCTTAGAAAACTAAAGCCTTCCGACCTTTCTCTTTGGTTCTTATATGGTGAGTCCATGTAGGACCTACTGCATAGGTCCTGTGTCCTCCTCTGGTCCAGGCAAGTGTCTACCACACAGAAGTATCTGAAGTCAATGCTGCAGACCTCTAAAAAGCCTCCCCAAGCCCCCTGAAGAAGCTACCATTCCCTCCAGTGAGTGATTTATATCTCAGGTGTCAAAGACGCAGTAGGGCTCTACACCCACCCCTGGCCTCAAAGTTCACAGGAACGAGGACTACTCATGTCATTCTGTCCCTCTCAGGCGAGCCAACTGACTGCCCAGAAGGGCAGATGTGAGCTCATATTCTCAAAGGAAGAGAACTTGGCACTAGTTAAGGTCAAACTTTAAACAAGCTAATGCTCATCTATAGGCAGAAATTGTGGCCGGGGATGAGAGGATAAGGGGTCAACTCTATTTACAAACACTTGTAACAAATATCATATGATTTCACTCATATATGGAATTTAAGATACAAAACAAATGAACATTAGGGAAGGGAAACAAAAATAATATAAAAACAGAGAGGGAGACAGACCATAAGAGACTCTTAAATACAGAGAACAAACTGAGGGTTGCTGGGGAGGTGTTGGATAGGGGGGATGGGCTAAATGGGTGATGGGCATTAAGGAGGACACTTGTTGGGATGAGCACGGGGTGTTACATGGAAGTGATGAATCACTGAATTCTGTTCCTGAAATCATTATTACACTAGATGCTAACTAACTTAGATTTAAATTTTTAAAAAATTAGTTGTATAAATTTATTTTTACCTAAGGAGAAGAAGGAATACATTGTGAGTAAAATAAAATGGAATAAGATACCTAAAAATAACAAAATAAATAAAATTAAAATAAAACACTTACATTAAGACCACAGAAGGGAATCTCCCTGTTTTGGAGTCAGACTCCTGGGTGGCCCTATACCTATTATTTCAAATGGAGTCCCCTGCACATAAGTAAGACAAAGACTAATTAGAGCCCTGAAAAAAGCAACCAAACTGCACCAGGATTAACCAATATCTACAAGGAGAAATTTGGGAAGAATTAATCTCTGTAATAGGAAGCAGGAATAAGTCCTTGGCAAGGCAACACTTAACAGTGGAGAAGGAAAATTATTTATTCAGAAAGCCTAAGGAAACTATAGGATCTCCACTGGAAAGATGGAAAACCCCAAGCTCCAGGGAAAGCCAGGTTGAGGCAGCTATTTACAAAAGTTCTTTGCACTAAGCAGAAACAATGTAGCCTGAGTCCTCATCCTAGGAGATATCAGGTGCCAGAGAAAGAAGGCTCTCCTCCACAGAGAGAAGCATTTAACAATCACAGGTCCCCAGACTCTAATACCAACCCCTTGGTGCCACATGTGTTCTCATATTCTGAATTTTGGGGATTTTAGGAAGGAAATCTGGTGCATAATCAACAACATTGTATAACATCTCCAGCGGGGTCTGGGGCAACATCTCATTAATTTTTTTTTAAGCAAAACACATGAAGAGTGACACTAAATAGTATAAATAAAGGATATAGATAAATAGACTCACATCAGTTCAACTTTTGCTGCCAGATGGATTATGGAAAAAAGAATTCAATTTCGTGAGGTTTGGGGGTTTCAGAAATGTCCATAAGGGATTGTGGAGCTGGATTTTTTAATAGGTCTGTCTTTCCCGCCAGACTGAGAATCGTGCCTTATTTATCTTCCCCACTACCTGGCTGATGACTGGTGCTCAGCAGGCATGTTGAATTTAATTGATTAACCCCAGGCTTTCCGTCTCGGCACCTCTCCAAAGCTCTGGATGCCCAGAGAGACCCACACAGCAAGAGCAGGGGGTACTCTGCTCAATGTACTCTGAGCCTCTTTAAATTGAAGGAGTTAAAAACCAAGCAAATTTTCTGCCTGCTTTTCACTTCCCCGATTTCAAGTGCTGCCATTGTGATCACAAAGGCCAAGAATTCGGTTTCTGCAGTATCATGTTGTTGGGAGGTTTGAGAGCAATGTTCTGGAAAACCTCATGAAATGACAAGGATACCTCATCTGGGGAAACTAGTCGCCATAACTATTAATGCCCGTCCCTGTGAAGGTAGCAGCCTGGAGGCAAAGGGAATGACTGAAGGCATAGCGGGAATGGCAGTTTTCACCTCCCTCCCTGGGCAGGTGAAATTTCTGGGGGGACGCTTCTCTGAGCCAGGCTTCTGTGCAAGGCCTCCTCAGCACTGCCCTGTCTGCCTCTCCCCCTCACCACTGCCAGAAAAGGAAAAGCCATCAGCTCAGCCCTGCCTCCTCTGTGTCTCCATGGAAGTCACCGGAGGTCTGGAAATAGATGCGTCCTGTTGTTCTCTATGGTCCCAGTCCTTTATCATGGGGGACAAGGTCACCCTACTTCCTGGCAGTACTGGTAGCACAATTAGTCTTCTGTTTCATGAGGAAGAGAGTGTGACTTTAAACTTTAAGGCGAGGAAGAAAACACAGATTTTAGAACTAAATAGTTAAAGGGGTGCCTAGGTGGTTTGGTAAGTCAAGCATCCAACTCTTCTTTTTTTTTAGTTGAATTTATTTATTTATTTGCAGGGGGAGGGGGGCGGGTGCAGAGAGAGGGGAGAGAGAGAATCCCAAGAAGGCACTGGGCTGTCAGGACAGAGCCCAACACAGGGCTAGAACTCACTGTGAGGTCACGACCTAAGCCACAATCAAAAGTTGGAGGCTCAACTGAGCCACCCAGTCACCCCAAACATCCACCTATTGATTTGGGCTCAAGTCATGGTCTTACAGTTCACGAGTTTGAGCCTCGCATGGGGCTCCATGCTGACAGTGCAGAGCCCTGCTTGGGATTCTCTCTCACCCTTGCTCCCTGCCCCTCCACTGCATTCTCTCTCTCCCAAAATAAATAAGCCTTTCTAAAAATTATAAAATTCAATATTTAAAGCAATGAGGACACCGGAAAAAGCAGCTGGGAGTAGGGAGAGCATCACAGTCAAACAGGCCAACTGGGTATTCCTACCTGCTGACACCGAGGGCTGGTCCTTTGATACGCAACAACTGTCTGATCTAGAAAACTCAACATGAAGAAATTTAAATGTGGAGAATACATTAATTCTCTAATGGCCATACTGCAAGTACTTTTCTAAAGTTACCTTATGCTTGCATTACCTAGTTAAATGCCTCACGTCTATTTTTCGGTTTTACTTTTTTGCAGTGTTCCTTAGTGTATACATATACACAGCTCAAATCAAGCAAGCAAACAAGCAATGAAATAGATTATATAGGGAAAAATTAAGTCTCCAGTACCACTCCTGCTCCAAGGGCCCTGGCCTCAAGTTCTTTTTTTTTTTTTTTTTTAATGTTTATTTATTTTTGAGAGAGACAGGTGGACAGAGCATGAGCAGGGGAGGACAGAGAGAGAGGAAGACACAGAATCTGAAGCAGGCTCCAGGCTCCTAGCTGTCAGCACAGAGCCTGATGTAGGGCTCGAACTCAAGAGCCTTGAGATCATGACCTGAGCCGAAGTTGGCACCCAACTAACTGATTGAGCCACCCAGGCACCCTCCCCTGCCAAGTTCTTCTTTTCAGAGGAAACTACTGTGGCTAGATTTGGGATTCTTCCAGAAATAGTCTCTACATATATAAGGCTGTATCACTTTTTAAATGTATGCTCTGTGGCACTGTACACACTATTCCACATCTTTCTCCCTCTCTTCAAATGCATTGAAATTATTAATATCCCTCTATGCTTTCAGCATGCTACCCTCTTCTGCAACATGCACAGGCCTTCAGACTTCTTCAGGGACTCCCACTGCCTATATCTGAAGACCTCATCTTGGCATTCAGGGCTGGTCTGCTACTTTCTAACCAACCCCCATAGATGCTGCTATGCATTGAATTGGGTCCCCCAAAAAGACTTTTAACTCTTAACCACCAGAATCTGTAAGTGAGACCTTATCTGGAAATAGTCTTTGCAAGTGTGGATAAGATGAGGTCATATTGGAGTAGAGGGAGCCCTTATTCTAAAGTGACTGTTGTCCTTGTAAGAAAAGAAGAAGAAATACAGAGACCTACATGCAGAAATGGAAGGTCATGTGAAAAGACACAGGAAGAATTCTGTGTAAGGATGGAGACAGAGATTGGGGTGAGGCATCTACAAGCCAAGGAACACCGAACATTGCAAGAAACATCAGAAGATAGAATAGAGGCATGGAACAATTCTCCCCTGCAGCCTTCAGAAACAGCGTGGCCCTTCTGCCATCTTGATTTTGAATTTCTGGGCTCCAGAATGATGAAAGGATAAATTTCCATTGTTTTAAGCCACTCAGTTTGTGGCATGTTGTCAGAGCAATTCTGGGCAACTAATACAATGCCATTGAGCTTTTCTTCTTCCCTAATGTTTCCACCCCAATGGACAACACTTGCCTCCCTCTCCTTTTCCTACCCACTTCTCACAACCCTGTCAGCCAAGCTGAGTGGATCTTTCTCCAGAATCTTCCTTGAACCTTCAGGCCCGCTTTTTCTCTGGCCTCCCCTGAACTACTTATTTGTGCTCCGCATAATTGTTCCCTTGAGTTCTATTGTCTCGTGTGTGCACGTCTTTCCTCCTCAACCGGACCGAAGTTCCTTGAGTATCGAAACTGTGTTTTACTTCTTTCTTGATCCAGGATGGACTTGCAGTGTATATTCAACAAGCAATCCTTGATACGATAGTGTTAAAAGGTTAGTAACTTCTGGAAATGAAAAGAAAAGAGCCCTCTGAGATTCTTCATTGGGCTTTCCAAAGTATGTTCAATGTCTCGAATCTAATACGATGAAAGAAAATCTATTAAAAAGGCATTTAGGGGCGCCTGGGTGGCGCAGTAGGTTGGGCGTCCGACTTCAGCCAGGTCACGATCTCGCGGTCCGGGAGTTCGAGCCCCGCGTCAGGCTCTGGGCTGATGGCTCAGAGCCTGGAGCCTGTTTCCGATTCTGTGTCTCCCTCTCTCTCTGCCCCTCCCCCGTTCATGCTCTGTCTCTCTCTGTCCCAAAAATAAATAAAACGTTGAAAAAAAAAAAAGGCATTTATTCTTCACTGCATTTCAAATGTAAAATGGATTCCTTGTTGTTGTGTTGTGGGGGTTTTTTATACAAAATTTAAGTGAGGATAATCATTACAAAGTTCACTATTACAAGTAGTAAATTAAATGCTAAAGTATAAGGTGACTCATGAAAACCAAATATAAATTACCAGAAATACATTTATTTTATTGTAAGACAATACCTCATTTTTTGATAATCTGCAGAAAAAGGAATCTAAAACAATAAGGACAAGGACAACATTAATGGAACCCTAACAGGCAATTGATTTAGAAAGTCTGAGAAAGTGCCCAGCCAACTTCAGACATTACTGGAATAAGAGAAGTGAGTGCACACTTATCAATAGACCAGTATTAATGACCATTGGATTTACCTAGATGCAAACTTCCTTCTCACAAAATTATTTTAGGAGTACTGCAGATCCTAGAATCAAATAATCTTATGAGTCAGAAAGGACCTTGAAATTCAATATCATGTAATCTCTTACCCCATATAGACTCTCCTTCCCTTCCTCCCTGAATTTCCATCAAACCTTTGACAAACAGTTGACAAAAGAAAGCTATGTTGAAGGTCCCTGGAATCTGTTCCAACTGTGCATCCTGAAGGAGAACACCTAGAGAGAGACCCCTCAACTCTACCTCCTCACCCTCAGCTTTAAGTCTCAACAGGAAGATTTCACATCAGAAAAAAAAAAAAAAGATGAATGGTAATTCTTTACCTGAGTCACCAGTCAGGTCAGCCATCTCTTGGCCCTTGAGTCCTCAGAACCACCTCTCCAATAGGTCACTTCATACTTCCTACCAAGCATCACCTGTAAGATCAGATACTTCTGAAAAAAACAAGGGTTTGCTCACTGCACCCAGCAATGGCATATTTCACTCACACAAAGGCTGTGGGAGTGAAAGAGCAGGTTTTGGAATCCTACAGCTTAGACCTAATGGGTTTCAGAATGACTACTATTGAGTCATTCCAGAAGCATCTGGATATCTAATCAGCATCTCGTCTTAAAATGAGACCTCAACTAGGGTGGGTTATAAAGAAAAAGCAGAATAGACCATGTATTAGTTTCTGACACTGCATAACAAATTATCACAATTTAGCAGCTTTAAAAAAAAAAACATATTTATCTACTTCTACAAATCAGAAGTCGAGGCACAGCTTAGCTGGGTCCTCTGCAAGGCTGTTACCATGGTTTCACCCAAGGGTTCAGTTCTCCTCTGGAGTCATGACTGGCAGTAAATCTATCTCCAAACTCCTTCAGGTTGTTAACCAGAATTCATTTCTTTGTGGGTGTAACACTGAGGTCCCTGGTTCTTATTGGCTACTGACTGGAGGCCTCTCTTAGCTCCTAAAGGCTGCTCACAGTTCTGCCACTCGGCCCTCTCCTTAGCCTTCTGAGAACATGGCAGACTGATTTTTCAAAGCCAGCAAAGGGAAAAGAGCAAGTCTGCTAGTCAGAAACTTATTTTACCTGATGTAATCAGTCATCACATAGTGACATCCTATCGCCTTTGCCATATTCTGTTTGTCAGAATATTAGTCACACGTCCTAGCCCATACCCAAGGAGAGGGGTTTTTACAAGAGCTTGAACATCAGAAGTTGTGGTCATTGGAGGATTGCCTTAGAGTCTGTCTACCAGAGCTCCAACAATCCATATTTTTTAAAGCTCTCCAGTGACACCGATGTGTAATCAGTCTTCAGAACTATTGTTAAAAGATACAGTAGAGAAGACAACACAGGGGGGAGATTACTTTGCTGTTGTAGTTTTCAACCTGGACTGTCCCTTAGAATCGAAAATACCTGTGGAGTGTTTTCAAATTCTGCACCCCAAACCCATCAGATCAGAATATATGGAAGTGGATTTGTTTTTTTCAAACACCACAGGTGTTTCCAAAGTGCAACCAAAGCTAAGAAACACTGTTTTACTGGAACAGTGGGGAGTCAGAGTCAGTCTTAATGGAAAAAGGTAATCCTTGGGGCAAGTTTTGAAAAACAAGTAGATGTTTTCTAGGTGAAACACGGGAGTGACAAGTGATAAGGCAGTGACATTTATAGTAATTTCATGAACTTGGTGGAGTCAGAGAAGGGAATGAATGTAGGAGGCAGCACTGATAAGACTTTATGCCAAATGTAAGGTTAACAAAGAAGGAGGAATCTCAGATGACTTCCAGACCTCAAGTTTAGATGCATGAGAGAGCATATAAACCACTAACTGAGAGAATCAAGAGGAGAAGCTGGTTGGAGGATGAGAGGAGGTAGAGACGCTGAGCTCTGTTCTAAATATGTCAACTTGTACACATGTTTAAAGGCATTTTACTTTTACTTGTACTAATGATCCATTGCTTGCTGAGTCCATTTGATATAGATGGGGACTTGCCAACATTTTCCCAATTCATTTACTCTTCTGTTTTCTATTTTCCATAGGATTTAGCTGCCCAGCACAGAGTCATGTGAATTTCATATTTACCTCTATTTCCTACCCCAAAACGTCATTTATTATTTTACTAGTGACACAACCCCTTGAATGACCCTTCCCACCATTAAATGTCAAGTGATTATTTTGCAATGCTAGCTATTAAATTTTAATTGTGTTGATTTAGCAATTACCAAGGTGTTAAGATTTTTGAGAACCGTAATAATTAAATCCTTTTCTAAAAATCCTTTTTAATGTGTTCAACTTGAATTCCTCAGTACTCCCTTCTAAAAGTAAGTAGCCTCCCACAGAAATGAAGAAAGACTGAACAGTTCTCTGATGAATGATTGATGAATGATTATTTCCAAAATTTATAGAATCTAGCATTGTACACTATGTTGTGCAGTGGTTAATTATCCAATTGAATGATGTCAATGTTTCTTTGCTTATTTACACATTAATCAGAAGTCTGACTAGTGTTAAACCTTGGAAGAATTTTATGTGCATTTGCACATAAAAATGTGGACTAAAACTCCTTCCCGCAATCTTAAAGTGTTATCAATTACTGGTCTTTAACGATTCAATGAAAACATTATAATCACTGCCTCTTCTCATAAACATTAGCCATAATAATATGTATTTTTTTTAAATGCTATAACTCAGCACCCCTTATTCTCATCACTTTTTAAGGCATTTTTCCCTAAAGTATAATCATTTTTCAGAACTTCTCTAAGAAAATCACAAAGAAACCTTTCTAAAATCAAAGGAGTGCCTGGGTGGCTCAGTCGGTTAAGCACCTGACTTCAGCTCAGGTCATGATTTCTCTGCGTGACTTCGAGCACCGTGTCTGGCTCTGTACTGACAGCTCAGAGCTAGGAGCCTGCTTCAGATTCTGTGTCTCCCTCTCTGTCTCTGCCCCTTCCCCACTCACAGTCTGTCTCTCAAAAACTAATAAACATTTAAAAAGTTAAAATTAAAACCATAACATGTAGACAACAAGATATTTAAGATAGTGCTTGAAGGCTTTTTAAGATAAGAAAATTACTGTTACTTTCTGCATACGAAAATAGAAACGTATCAAAACCTCAACCTCACATTTTAGAGGTGAATATCAAGGGAGATCTTTAAGGTGAGACGGAATTCCCAAAAACATTACTAACTGAAAACTCTTGGGGAAAGTAATAAATTGTGATTCAATAATACTTTCCCTTCATCATTATTAAGAATGTTCTTAAGTAGCCACAAGGTACATTTTGCTACCAAAGAAAGTGATGAGGTGTTCGTAGCAAGATTAGTTTGGGAAACAAATAAATCTTCCCATTAAACTTAGAAGAACACCATACCCTGAAGGTCCCATAAATTAGGTGAGTGTGACTCAGTGAGAAGCCAAAGTGGAAAATCTATCCTGTAGGATTTTTCATTTGTAAAACACTTTGATTTTTAAAGCATCATTTCACCATTATCACATTTTATCTCAAAATCATCCCTATGATGGGCAGATGCTCATTGTTCAGAAAGAAAGGGTAGAAGCAAGGTTTGTAATAGGCCAATACTTTTGAAACTATCTTGATCGAGGTGAAAGGTGAAAGCATTTCCTGTATGATAAGGACAGTCATTCACTTCAGACCACTAGGGCCTGAGGTCAGAGGGGAGTGACTACACACAAAAGCCAATTTACAGCTTTTCTCCTACTCACAAGACAGCCAAACAGCAGACACTAGGGAGACTCTGGTTCCTCCTTCAGCTGGAAGTGAGTAACTTTGCTAAAGGAAAGAATATTCCTGTTACCTAATAGCTCATTTCATTGTTCTTTAAGTCCACTTTCCTCCCTCCCTCACTTCTCATCCCTCTTTCATCAACTCAAGGCAGAGTCTCTCAGAACTCCAGAAAGCCCTGGGCCATTTCCATTGTTTTAGGCTCCCGGCATAATAAGACATAAAGACAATCCAAAATAGGATGACAAAGTTATTATTTAAAATTAATTCTTCTAGGAAAATAAGCCTATGAAGAGATGCTCAACACCATATATTATTAGGTTAATTGCAAATTAATACAATAAGATACCACCACGCACCTGTGAGAATGGCCAAAATCCCAACATTGATAACACCAAATGCTGACGAGGATGTGTAGCAACAGGAACTCTCACATATTGCTGTTGGGAATGCAAAATGGTACCACCAGTGTGGAAGATAGTTCAGCGGTTGCTCACAAAACTAAACATACTTTAACCAGTAGTTATGTTCCTTGATTTTACCCAAATGAGTTGAAAACTTACAGTCACACAAAAACCTGCACACATGATTATACCATCTTTATTCATAATTTCCAACAGTTGGAAGCAACCAAGATGTCCTTTATTAGGTGAAGAGAGAAGTAAACCTGATACATCCAGGTAATGGATTGTTCATAATAAAAAGAAATGATAAAAAATACAAGGAGGAACCTTAAGTTCATATTACTAAGTGAAAGAAGCCAATCTGAAATGGCTACACACTATATGATTCCAACTATATTACATTCTGGAAAAGGCAAAATTATGGAAACAGCAAAAAGTTCAGCAGTTGCCAAGAGTTAGTATAGAGAGAACAGATGACTTTTAGGGCAGTGAAACTATTCTATACAAAACTATAATGACACATAGATTTCACTATATATTTATCAAAACTCATAGAATATACAACATCAAGAATGAACCCTAGTGTAAACTATAGTCTTAGGGTGATAACAACATGTCAATATAGGTTCATCAATTGTAACTCCGGTGTAGAATATTGACAGTAGGGGAGGCTGTGTATGTAGTGAGGGTAAGGGGTATATGGGAACTCTCTATTTTAGGCTCAGTTTTGCTATGAACCAAAAACTTTTCTTAAAAAAATCTATTTTTAAAAATTAATGCTTAGAGCACACCCACACACACACACACACACACACACACACACACAAATACAAATGTATAACTTCATTGAGAGAGAATGTCAAAACTCAATTTGAGGCCTACAGCAGTCAGTATTGGCAATTACAAGTAACACTTTAGCAAAAATAATTTATTAAAGAATATTTGTTAGTTTGCAGAAGTTATAGAGAAACCAGAGAACTAATTGTAATAATGTACGTCTTAAAACAACTCAGAAGCAATATGCAGTCACAGGAGAGACTCTACCACTGCCATCAGCTGCTTGGTCCTAAACACACAGGGACTGAACGCCAGAAACTCTGCCTCAAATGTCCCATAAGAACCAAATGCCTCTGCCATCACTTCCCAGATCAGTCTTCCCACAGCTACTTCCTTATGTTGCTTCCTTCCCTAAGTCCTACACATATACATCTGACTATAGCACCTAAGTCACAGTTTTGCACCCTAACCACAAAAGGTTTGAAAATAAATTCTAATTCTGTCATGAGAAAGTGGGACTACCAATGCAAGAAACTATCATTACACCTAGAAATCTGGAAGATAACTTGGGTGTCAACTTATAGCAGTTAGACTTAATATGGGACAGGTTGAGCCTGGAAAAGAACAAGAAGGAAGGAAGGAAGGAAGGAAGGAAGGAAGGAAGGAAGGAAGGAA
>NW_024412428.1:22812735-22845305 GCF_014898765.1 Herpailurus yagouaroundi | reverse complement strand
AAGGAAGGAAGGAAGGAAGGAAGGAAGGAAGGAAGGAAGGAAGGATGGAAGGAAGGAAGAAAAGTTAAATGTGAGAGTGTGTAGCTCATTGGAGAGGTCATATGTGGAGATATACAGGTAAGAAATCATAGCATCAAGTGATAGTTAAAACCAAGAAAGCAGATTACAAAGACCAGGGAGATAATGTACAGTGAGAAAAGCAAAGTTCCAGGGATGAAGCCTTTCACCAATGTTTAAAAGTAGAATAGAGTAAGAGAAAGTCATGAAGGAAGTGACAAATAGAGGTCATCAACTTTCAAGAAGAAAGCGTGTCAAGTCTGGAAAATCAGGAAAACACTCCCATGAAGAGTGAAAAATCTCCTTTGAATTTAGAGATCCAGAGACTGTTGGTGGATCACCATGAATGTACCTTCGTTCCAACACTACTATTGCAATGTATCAAAACAGTCTGGTTCTGTTGATTTCTCCCCAGCCTTCTGAAGGCTTCTGAAGTCCAGGAATGATGTCTCATTTATCTCAGAATCCCAGCACCTAGTACAGTACTTGGAACAAGGATTTTAGTAAAGATCTACTGATCCTAACTGAACTGAGACCTGAAGTTCTCTGTAAAAG
This sequence comes from Herpailurus yagouaroundi, assembly GCF_014898765.1. NCBI lineage: Eukaryota > Metazoa > Chordata > Mammalia > Carnivora > Felidae > Herpailurus > Herpailurus yagouaroundi. Next base: position 22,844,693 of record NW_024412428.1, on the reverse strand, counting down.
CCCATGCAATAAGCCACGGGTAAAATTCCTGTAATTCAGGTTTTGGGGCCTCTTAACACTCTGACTCTCCAAGCACCACTAATACAGAATCACTCATTTGTAACATCTTGAGATCACAACGTTCAGTAAGAGTTCCCTCCCTCATTTTTTAGAACTATCACCTTTCAAATAAATTAATTCTCTTCTCTTTCACAAGGTAATAATAGTGATAACAATACAAACAACAAACATCTGTGGAGTACTTTACATTTTACAAAGTGTTTAATGCTCATAACTCCCACGTAATACCAACAAAACCCCTGTGAAATGAGTATTTTCACTGCCCCTATCTTATAGAGATATTACATAACTGGTCTAAAACTTACACTTAAAAAGAGATTCCCCCCTGAATTTGCCAAGGTCCTCTGGCTTCAAATCCCAAGCTCATTTCTCTCTGCCACACTAGCTGGGGTGGCTCGCAGAGATTTTTGCTCCTATCTCTTTATCTCCAGGCTCGTGTGTGATTAGCATTTTGCTAGTTGTCATTTATCATCCTGGCATCTGTTGCTGGAGCTGCTGAGGGTACGTATTAGTCATTTCAAGGAATTCAGTTCAAATCCAGTGAATGAGATGATTTCTTAAGCTTTTGGGGGAAATTTTTCAAAGGCTCACACCTTGATGTATTGGGGAAAGAGGAGCCTTTTTTAGGTATTTGGGGATCAGGAATCCAGCCTGGCCAGTTCACATGACTTCTGATTCCCTGCTTACATTTGGAGAATGCAAACGTGGGTGGGCCCCAGGGTAAATCCTTAGGGCTATTGGGTTGGTGACAGATTCTCTTCACCAGGTTCTGATGACACTGCAACTGACCAAGGACCCTAAAATCCTGGGACTGCAGCAATAGAGATAGCAAAAGTGACAGCTGCGGCCCCTACCTATTTCCCCAAATCTTACAAATTCCCTCTCTCTCAACTCTGAGCAGAGAACTCAATTTCTAGGCTACATGGGTCAATACCAGATGGTACTGGACAAAAAGCAGGAGCAATTGAGTAATTTCTCTCAGAGCAACTCAAGCAAAGCTGTGACCTGAGCTGCTTGCCTTTTTTCTTTTTTTTTAAACTCAAAGGTGTTAAAAAATCCTTCAGTTACTCAAATGAAGAGGAAATTGGGATTATAGTCTTTGATTTTTAAATACTTTATACGAAAATATTGGACTTTCCAAATTTTGAATTTTGGACTCCTTTCCAAAATTCAGCTCTCAGGGTGGCTCTGTCCTAAGGATATGAACTCAAAAGCAATACGTGCTGAGATGGATGGCCAGCAAACTGGAGACCCAAGGCAAAACTGGACAGGACTGGGACAATATGCCTGGTGGCAAAGGCTGGCCAGGGCAAAGTCAAGTTGGATCATCCAAAGTGCCCAAAGAATGTAGCAGGCTCAGGTATGGCCCTGGGATTCTCCTCTGGCAGCCAGCTCAAATCACTGTGTGGGCCCACAGGTTAAAGGATAATACCATATCAGACAGAATTGTGTCACCATCCTGGAAAAGACATGACATAACAGAGAACTTTGCCACAGCCAAAAAAACATAGTTTGAAATCCTGTTGCTTCTTCTTAGCAGATAACTGGGGCTCCTCTTGAACTTGTTTCTTTCCTGTGAGGCATATTCATACCTATAACTTTTTAATTATTGTTGATTAAAGAAAATGTTCACTTAACTGAAGACCATCGGAGAGGGGAAGGAAAAAAAAAAGTTAGAGAGAGAGAGAGAGAGCCAAACCATAAGAGACTCTTAAAGACAGAGAATAAGCTGAGGTGTTGATGGGGGATGGGTGGGAGGGGAGGGTGGGTGATGGGCATTGAGGAGGGCACCTGTTGGGATGAGCCCTGGGTGTTGTAGGGAAACCAATTTGAGCAATAAATTTCATATAAAAAAAAAAAAAAGAAAATGTTCACAAAGCACCTTGCACAATGCATCAACAAAACAGGAATGAAAGAATGAAAAATATTGTAATGATTCTTAAGATCTGTCCTTTCAGCACAGGACCAATGGTAGTAGCAGGGAACAGAATGTGGAGAGCACAGGAGACTGGCCAAAACTAGCAGGATGGTATGAGAATTGGCATTTGGGAACTTTAAAAAGCATTCATTTCATTAACTACACCAGGCTGTGCATATTACCCCAAGGTTTAGAGGTTTTTTTTCCTTAAACACACAGAAAACCAAGTCATACACAAAAGCAGTTATTATCACCATTAACATCCTCCTAGTAGAGTCTCTTGAAGATAAATTCTAGCTCAAGTTCTACTTCTTGAAGATAAATTCTAAGAAAAGAAGAGACGTGTATGTAAATGCAAGATGCTGATGCCTACTATAAATCATTTCTGACAAAAAGAGAGGTCTATGGTGAAACTGACCATGACATTCTGATTACAAATTGCTTCCAAGGACACACAAAATAATTATAAAGTAAGATAAGAACGCCTGTGTAAGAGAATGAAGATTCTGAATTGCTTCTCTTAAACGTTTTGATACGGGTTTTTCTGAGTACTTCTCCATTCCAAATAATAAACCTTCAATACAAGCACTTGTGACTTCAAACATCTGTATTCATCGTTGAAACATATTTCTTCAGTAAAGACAGGCTGGGAATGTAAGGAAGATAAAATTCAAATAAGTTTATTCTGCAACTGTGCTCAAAGAAGCTGAAATAAATATCCAAAAATGTTTCATTTTTTCATGCAACTCCTAGCTTCAACCAAAGAAAAATCAAACAGTATATTAACAGCATCTGTAAAAATGGCAAAGGCAGCCAACAAATAAGCCCAAAGACATAGAAAGAAGGATCTGAATCTAAGAGCTGAGAGAAAACTTGTTTTTTTATGTTTTCTGTTCTTTTTTGTAAAATTAATATTTTAAAATACTAATGGCCTAGAATTGTAGTTATCACTTATGGAAACATAAACCACATACAGTTATACACTTTTCTCATCTCACTTCTTAAATTTACTCTCAAGTGAGGGAGGCATACAGCTGGACAACACACAGTACGATCTGCCAAGGAAACAGCTTTAAAGTGAAGCTGATAGTTATTGTCTTGCTAATGGCCGGCAAAAGAACTCCTCATAATGATAGCTTTCACTGCTCTCCGCATGAAGTGGTGAACATTTTCAAGTGCCCCCAAAGAAAATCCAGAAATTGGAGAGAAGAGCTTTATTTGGGGGAAAAGAGGCAGAAAAGTTCAGATGCCACCAAGCAGAGGATAAAATAGACTTGTCTAGTGAAGATGTAAAAATTGCATGATGTGAATAAGGTAAATCTACTCCTCTGTGTCCACTATAAAATCCTCTGTGAAACTTTCTTGGTCTACCAGGTTTCTGGGTAAGTAGATTCTTCAAGAAAGAGGTGCTAGGTCTGCACACAGGCAGTCACAGGTAGAACACAGAAAGGGTGGTTGTGGCTTCTGGAGAGAGAGGATGAAAGCACAGCTGATGTCCGGGTCACAGAATGGTGCACAACCCAAGGACCAATCAGCAGGCCTCCATCCAACACCTGACCCATGCTTAGCAGGGACCTTGCCAACTAATGTAGGGAACAAAGGAAAGATAAGTCATGGAAGGATAGAAAAGAAAATGAGCAAAGAAAAAACCCACTCACAAATTACCACTTGCTAGGCATAAGAAACCACAGAATGAAACCTGACTTTCCAAATACTCTCAGCCCAAGAAGCAGCCTATTCACTAGAATAGCACAGGAATCTAGGGATCCAGTCATGGAATTGTACCTACAAATATACTGAAATGGAAACACATCTTTTTATTGGTCTTGTATGCTTTACAGCTGGCAGTCTTTTCCAACCCCCATCATCACTTCTCAGTCTTTCGCACTTCATTTTTCTATCTCAGAGTACCAGAAAAAACTGTAGTCCTATATGATACAGTATTTGTGGCTCATACTGCAGTTTTCCATTAAAGGGACACCAAGTCCAGGAATAAAAGAGAGCCATCTCTCAAAATAAGGTCTTAGAGTACTGAGTGCCTCCCATAGAGTCAATTTTGAGCCAGAGGTTGTGAAAGATCTAGAAAATGTCAGTTCCCCTCTATTAATAAACTGATAGGTCAGTTTAGTGTAAAAGTTGGTAGTGTAAAAGAATAACTGTAATGGGCAGTGAAGTTTACTTGTTCCGGAGAGGTAACATCTAAAGCAAAAGCAAAAAACTCACAAACAGCAATATTTGTGTAAAAACAAGAACATTAAATCAATACAAGGTACAGAAAAGACAAGAAAAGCTAAGTGTATGGTCATGAACCAAAATATAACACTGTATTAAAAAAAAATACAGCTATTATTCTTAGGCAAATTTGGCCAAGAGGAGCTTGTCAATTAAGTTTCAAATATAATACCTTTCCAACTTGCAAAATTTGGTGTTTCCACGGTGCCATTTTGTTCCTGCCTCTACTGACTGCAGAAGGCTCCCACTCTCCCTTCTGTATTAGCCACAGTCCAAACTCAACCACTTTCATAACTATCAAAGGCTGGTACATGCTTTGCTTAATAAATACCTTACAAGGTACATAAGTTGTTACCTAGAGATAGAAAGGTAAAAAGCAACTTCTTCAGATGCTAATGAGATATTTATCCCCAGATGAATAACTAGATATCCCATCAGCTTTTAAAGGAAACCCTCAATGCTAAAGAAGGATTGAACTTTTCAACCTTTATCTTTGTGTTGCTGATCTTCCTGACCAAAGGTACTGAAGCAAAGTGCTATTAGCTAAATTATTAGCAAAGAAGGGCCAGCAAGTTATCACTATGAAGAAATATTCAATAGAAAATTTGAATGCAGTTGACCCTTGAACAACATGAGGGTTAGGGGCACTGGCCTCCACACAGTCAAAAATTGGTATATAACTTCTGACTCCCCTAAAACTTCACTGCTAATAGCCTACTATTGACCAGAAGACTTAATGATAACACAGATGATTAACATATTTTATATGTTGTAGGTATTATTTATACTGTATTCTTGCAATAAAGTAAGCTAGAGAAAAGCAAATGTTATTAAGAAAATCATAAGGAAGAGAAAATACACTTACGGCACTGCACTGTATTTATCAAAAAAAAATGCATATAAGTGGACCCACGTAGTTCAAAACCCGTATTGTTCAAGGGTAAGCTGTAACTGAGTAAATGTTTGAGGTGCTAAGACAAATGAAGTCTTGCTAAATAAAAGATAAGGATTTTCCACACTAGAGGCTGATGTGAAGGAGATTATCACATTACTGAATTTATAACTCTGACCATTTTATTTTGAAGTTTAAGTAGAATACAGAATTAATGCAATTAAAAGTTTAAGAAGTATTACTAATTTTTAATTTAAATCTATAATTTTAAAAGTATTCATATTTTAAGAGTGGTATTTATTTTCTCTTATTGTTGTTGCCACAATCAGAAGGCACAATTTGATTAATAGTCAAAGAAAAATGGAGCAGAAATTGAAAAATTAGGTCCAAGTTATTTAATTTGCAATAAGGCAGAAAAAAAACCAGTGGACTTGCAAATGTATTGCCATACAAATAAAATGAAGTAACTGAAAAAGTATAGTTCCTTTTCAATATAGCTTCCAGAATTGCCTAACATCTCATGCCATCATTGTGGAATAAATCAGTGTATTACAAACCCCACAATCTACAAATGCAAATTTTCAAAAGACTCACCATCACCCTATACTTTTCCCTACCAGATTCGAGACTCCTAAGTATTCCAAATATTCTTAGCATGAGAACAAAATCCTGTCTTTCATATCTATTGGTAAGTCTGATATCACTTGTAGAAAATTGTATGCATGCATGTGTATGCAAACCTGCTTATCTCAAGGAAATTATTTGATTTAAGGAAATTAAACACGGGCTATAATGTAGAGTATCTGAGTTCCACACTTAGCCAGTCCAGAAAAGCCCCACCAGGATCTCTGTAACATTTGTCCTCATTGTGAATAGCAGACCCCCCCATAATTCTCTGTCAAAACCCTTGTTACTTTCTTCAGAGCACTTATCAAGAGCTGAAAACATTTGGTTTCTTCATTTGTTTCCTTGGTTGTCTGCCTCCCATGATTAGAATATAAGGTCTTCTAGGACACATAGGTTGTCTTCTTTGCTCATTGTCAGAGCAAAGAACAATGTCCAGGAGTAGATTCAAAAATAATTGGAAGAATTCTTCAGAATTCTAGTTATAATGGTTGAGAAAGAAAGAGGAATAGGCCCTGACATTGAGAAGATGGCCTGGGGCTCACAACTAGACCATGTGACTCTCCCAGGAGACAAACAATCTCACAGAATATCAGCCTCAGACTGACACTCTGAGACCATGATAAAATGGGACAAAGCAGAGCCACTTCATGATTTTGGCAAAGCACCAAAACAGGTCACTGTGCCACCCACAAAGTGCCACACACCTCCCCGCTCTTAGCCAAAATGAGGGACTGCTACTTCGTTACCATGTAGAGCTTTATCCTCATTCCAGTTTCCCCTTCCTGTAAGTGAGATTCATTGAGATACCCAATCATAGTATTGCCCCATTTTCTACCAGGACCCAATCTGAAGGCAAGTCCTGCTTCCTTAGACCCTCCCCCAAGTCGCCTAACTGAAGCCCAAATGCTTCAAAGCTTCCTTCTGACACCCTCTTACTGAGAGACCCATGATTTCCCACGGTAAGTGTTTTCTTTTTCTTCTGGAAGTCACAAATCCGACTGGTTCAACTGCAGGCATGTTCTTGGTAGTCTTTGGCCAAGGGGCATTAGCAGAGTATGGCACAAAAAAGTAGGAGAGAAAAATTTGGCTGAAAATGAGCCAAATTTTCAGACAAAAGAGAAGTGGAACTTACGAGTGGTATAAAATACCAGCCACTGCTAGATATTTTATTAATAATCGAATAATAACAGCTAGCATTACTTGAGCCTCCACGCTATGCCAGGCACTGTGTTATACCTCATCGACTTCCCACTACAACTCTCTAAGGTAGATTCTATTATCTACTCCACTTTACAGATAGGGAAACTGAGGGTTAGTGAAGTCATTTGCTCACATCCATAGCTAATAACTGATTAAATCAGCAATCAACCCCACAGTCAGAAACATTATACTGATTCCTCTCCCAGTGGCTTATTTTCAGAGGGGGTTAAATTTTAAAGTACTATACCGCTAAACTCTCATGACAAAGATAGTGTTCAATGTGAGAAAGGCAACCTTCAAAACTCTAGTAAAGAATTTCAGCATCCCTTCAGAATATCCTGGGGGGGCTCCAGGTCTATGCCAAGCCACTCTCAGACTTCCTCACTTCAAAGTAGCTTAGTCATTGGCACTATATTTGCATCATAAAACCAGCTTTTCATTGGTATATTTTTTAGAACTAAAAAATGATTGTCTTTCTGACTACTTAAGTGTTTCTCTGCTAGATACAGGTTTTGCTCCTGCCAAAGTAAAGATCATCCTTTCAATAAAAGCAACAGACTATTTTTCCAACTGTGCCATGAACGTTCCACAGCCAGCAGTGAATGGAGTGAGTCAACAGAACATCTCTCTCCTTTCTGAACTAATAATAACCAGAACAATTGCATTCCCAGCTAAAACAGGGCAAAAAACTGCAGGATCTATACCCTGAAAGAAATCAAAAGAAATGGCAACAGTGTAATATCTACTCAAAACATAATTCTAGCTCTTCTCTCAGCTTTGTAGAGAAATCTTCAGCATCCCATGGAAGGTGAATTAATTGCTCTCAAATGCCAGCCCAGGTGAGCCACTGACTAAATTATGAAGACATTTGCAGTGTACTTCTAATTGTCCCTGGAAGGAACAATAAAAATAGGACCAGCAGACAGCCAGTCAAGAGGCTCTTTTCCATGTCACTCATTTGGCTCAATTCTATTGGGACAATTTACCACAAAATAAAAGAAGGAATCACGGAACCGTACAACAGAGATACAGTTTCCTGCTTAGGCCTGACATGAGTGACTGAAGTAAGACTAACTGACAAAACAAGAGGGCTAGCAAAATTCCTGAGACAGCCAGACCAAAGAAGTTTCCAGGAGTAGGAGGAGATATACCACACGAAGAGCCGTTCTTTGAAAGTTGCTTATTCTTCTCTAATAATTGAGTGACTAAAGCCCAGCCTATGAACCAAAGTCAAGTAATTATTTCACAGAATACACTAATCCATATTCATATAAAGCATAGACTAGGTACAGGAAGCCATTATTATGTGGGGGGGGGGGCATCTATTACATTGTTTTATATCATGAAGAGGCCTTCCCCTCAGTAAAGGTTGGGAACCATGGGTTTCCACCATATTTCTCTAGTCTGTTATTAACAATTTCATGCAAAACAAAACTTAAAAGCTTACTAAAGTCAATGTTTGTTGAACTGCAATTTAATTTCTCCAAACCTGCAACTGTCTACGGGATGTCCAGGTCACTGAAATATGGAAAAATGTAATGGAGCAGTAACAATTTAAATTCATTTTAGACGAGGACCATCAGACACCTTAAGTAAAAAGTAATCTACTGAGTGCTTACAACAGGTACCTTAACTATAGTCATGACCAAAAGTGTTCATATAATTACCGTCATATTTCCTTGTCCCTGGCTCTGGTGGGTTAGTTCCCATTCATTAATTCTCTCTACAATGGGTCATTTCTGATAGCAGTCTTAAAACAGTAGGAGAAGATGAGGACCCAGAAGATATTTGCATTCTACTTCTCATTATAATATAAATTAAGATGTAAGGGGCACCTGGGTGGCTCAGTCGGTTGAGCAGCCAACTTTGGCTCAGGATATGATCTCAGGGTCTCTGAGTTCGAGCCCTGCATCGGGCTCCATGCTGACAGCTCAGAGCCTGGAGCCTGCTTCGGATTCTGTGTCTCCCTCTGTCTCTACCTCTCCCCTGCTCATGCTCTGTCTCTCTCTGTCAAAAATAAACATTAAATAATAATAATAATAAATAATATAAATTAAGATGATAAAATATACCACACCACTCCTTCAGATTTATTCCAAGCAGTGTTTCTGAGATTCTGAGATTCAGCTCTGAGTATCCCATGCATTACTAACTCTCTTATCGCCTATTTCGTCTCCTTAAAGTTCTTCTTCTTAAATTCATAGACATTCCCAGAAACTCCTGAGGCTTCTTGGGATTTCCTTTAAAGAAATTATAGGAGGAAAACACACTTAAGAACAGTGATTGCTCTGGATGATGAGCAAAAAGAAGTTCCTTCTTTTTACGCTGGGCATGTGTTTCTTATAATCAGAAAAAATATTAAAAGTGAAATGTGGAAATAATAATCCTAACTCTTTCCAGGATAACTTGCAAACAAGGCAGCTTTCTCAACCTTCCCCACTCATCAGTCATTCAGATCTCACAGCATCACACACTGCTTGTTAGAGAGCATTTGCACTGACATTTGGTAAAAACAAATATCCTAGGTCTGTTCCTTGTTGCACAGATTACAGAGAACTGGTCCTTCCAACATCTTCCTTGTTGCTCTCTGCAATCAACAAGGGTAGGGTTTTGTCTTTTACTTTTTTCTGCTTCGTATCCTTCCTTTACCATTGGAAAGCAGGACTCGGCCTTCAGAGGCAGAAGGGTTACCCTGGGTCTGCATTCTCCATGCTTGACTCTTGATCTGCTAGATGAATCTGGGAATTTCTCTCCTGTGCACATCTATTTCCAAAACCTCTTGGTTGTACTCATGGCTACATGGGGAACTTTGTTTAAAAGAAATATTTAAATGCTTCCAATTATGATTTCCAAAATATTATCCCTGTTGCACATGTTTCCTTTATTTTTGTGATCAATATTTTGAATATTTACATATAATTAACTGGGTTTCCAGGAATAGAGTTCTAATTTATAACACTGCTTTTAGAGGAAATAAGGATTTAATGCAACCATCATACAAGAAGAAATTAAGTAGCAAGTTTAAGGCATAAAACTCCATTTCCTTCTTCCATTTCCAACTCTTCTTACTTTTTATTTTAACCCTTCTTAAAGCACTGACCTGCCATAATTACTTGGCCAGCCTCCACTGTCCTCTCTAATAAACAGGGAGCTGTGTAGTTCTGGTTTTCTATAAAGAAGAATCTGAAAAGGCTAATGCAGAGATAAAATGCAACAACCTACAGTGTTGCCTGTATTCCAGGGAAGAAATATAATTAACACAATCATGCCCACTCAGGCCTCTCCTTATACTGGTAAGAAATTAGATGTGCTAAAATTAAACTCCAAAGGAGTGCTGATCTAACCATGTATAAAGCCAACCATATAGAAATAGTGACAATACAGTTCTATGATCTGAATATCATCAAGCATCTCTAAAACTGCTGTTCCCTTGGCATCTCTGATGACAAGCAGAATAATGCTGCATCCCCAGCCATTTGCTCACACTGTGAAGAGCTTATAGAATCTGGTGACAACCTAGCTTCCCTAATAATTCATGCCAATTTCATTGCTTACATACTCTGCATCTTCCCTAAAAAGCCAGCCACTCACCCTCCCAGGCCGCTGTTCTAAACCTCAGGCTTTCACAGCACACAGCACTTGGATGCATACATAGACAGGATTACAGTTATTTCTAACTTGTTTCTCTGTGGTTCAAGCTCTCAGTGTCAGCGTGGCTTCATAACATAAGAGTAGACACTAATGATCTCTATTCAATTTCTATTCTTAAGAGCAGTGGAAAAATTGGGCCTGGCTGCTGGCCTTTCTGGGTCCCACCTCCCCGCCCACCTCCCTGAGCCTACCCAAGCCTGTCTTTGTGACTATTATTGGTCCCACTGACCTCCCTCCATTCAGCTCTTCCTGGTGCTTGGACACATGCCATAAGCATCACTGTGTGTTGCAAGAAAGAGGCTTTCCTATGGGTCATGTGTTTGGCTCCCACAATTCCTGTCATAACTTTTCTTTGAAAAGATATTTTTGTGATCTTTCATATTAAAATATTGATGCAACCAGAAGGAGACAAAAGGCAGGCTAAGAAATATCATTAGGGTCCTTTACTGGGTTGGTGTGAGAGAAGTTAGTAAATATTTGTGAAAAGAAGAAAAAGAGAATGTAGCTCTAAGGACCTCTAGAGGATGTAAGTATATATTTAAAGCATTTTTTTTTAATTTTTTTTTCAACGTTTATTTATTTTTGGGACAGAGAGAGACAGAGCATGAACGGGGGAGGGGCAGAGAGAGAGGGAGACACAGAATCGGAAGCAGGCTCCAGGCTCCGAGCCATCAGCCCAGAGCCCGACGCGGGGCTCGAACTCCCGGACCGCGAGATCGTGACCTGGCTGAAGTCGGACGCTCAACCGACTGCGCCACCCAGGCGCCCCTATTTAAAGCATTTTAAGATGCTAAGAAATGTTTAAGGTTAACGAAAACAAGAAAATGTTTTGTAAAATTAAGATAGCAAATGTCCCTTGAGGATACTGGGCACTTCTGTTTTGCACATTACTGAGCGAGGACATAGCTCTATCAGGATATTCTGAACTGCAAGTTGCAAAAACCCTGATTCAACTGCTGAAATAAATAAGGAAGTTTATCAGATAACATAAGAGGAAGTCAATAGATAGTTAATAGGACTGCAGGCACTAAATAATCAGAGTTCTTGTTCTCAGTGCCTACTATCCATTCAGTCGTTTGACTCTGATGTCTTCTGTGTCCCCAGGTTAGCTTTTCTCATACTTACAAGATGGCTACCCACAGCAATGGGAACCTTCTTTATTTCCTGCTGGAGAGAGAGAGAGAGACAGTCTCCCCCCCAGTCACAGAATATAAGGCCAGGTTTGGGCCTAGTTAGATCCCATGCCCATTCCTAGATCCATAACAGTGACAGGGGAAATGCTACATGCTTATTGGATTGGACTAAGTAGGACCCACCCACACCTGGGGATGGAGTTGATTCCCCTAACTCACAGGACTAAATGGAAGAAGGCTGGTACCTGAACCAAATCAGATCTCGCCCCATTAGAAAAGAAGGAGAGAGCAAACCACTCACATCACCCACTGCAGTACCATCATGATTGCAAGTGTAGGCTTTTGTGTCCAACAGACCAGCATTCAGATTCTAGCTTCAGAATTTTACCTTAATTACTTCACTTTGTTATGCCTCAGTTTTTACACCTATAAAATACCTCACATGGTTGTTGTGAACATTCAGTGGGATTACATATAAAGAAGTAGGCACAATATATGGGAAGTAGTAGTAAGTACTCAATAAATGATAGTAGTGGTGAATGTTCTTACAACCACTATTATTAATATCGTTGGTGATATTGTTGCTATTATTGCCATCATCATCATTATTCATTATTATAGTCCTCCTTAGCACTCCAATTTTTGGCCTAATTTGTGGACTGGGAACTGGGGGAATACGGGGGTTCTGGGCAGCTGAGAGACCAAGGCTGATAAGCTAAACTAGTTCTTCCCACTCCCAGCATGAGAGGATTTCTCTAAGCAAATAAGAGCTGCTGTCCCCACCCTCCAGGGAAACCACTGCACAGACCTTCCCCTTTTTGAGAATGCTCCAGGTGCTCTGGCCCACATTAGGCTCCCTGCAGATCAGGACCATCTAGTCCCCTGGAAAGGTGCAGGCCCAGTCCTGGGTGTGACCCCTTAGAGGACACATCTGTGCCTTTACCAGCAGCTCCTGTCATCCGGTTTCCCAAGAGGTTCCCTGAGGAGTATCACCTGTTGATTGATATGGTTTCTGTTCCCCTGTACTTTTTATTATTCTCCTGTCTTCCATATGGAAAATGTGATCTAGTGAGTCTTAAGGATATTTGCTTTGACAGGACATTTTGGAACGAAGCCATCTAACATCCCTGCGATACAGTTCTGATTGTGTACAGGTTGAGTACAGACTGGTCATAGATTAGAATAGTGCCCTATTCGACAAGGAGTTACTGTCAACTTCTAGGATTCCCAAGGAGACCAACTGATGTCTCCCCCTCCCAACCACCATCATTCTGAGACCACTTTCTGGGTCCTGTGATGACCCTTCTCCAAGGAGCCTATGCCCTGTTAGCCAGTGTAGACCTGTAGGCTTTGGAAGCAGCTGAGGTATTCATCTCCATTCCCCAGTCTGCCTCCCATTTCCTACTGTCCCAAAGCCCTTTCCTCACCACACCTCCCCACCCTGAACCTCCATCTATCATTAGCATCTGTTCCTGAGAACCTTTCTGTTCTTTCTCATCAGTCAGTCCTGGTGTTTTCCAAGAGAAAGAGCAAAATTGAAAATGATTTTTAAATGAACAGCGACATGACTGGCAAGATGGAAGGAAATGGGGATTTGGGAAGTCAGTCAGATCTGGCTTCAGATGCCAGCTGTACCAGAGCTGTGTGGCCATGGGGGAAATTACTGATCCTCTCTGAACCTTAACTTATTCATCTGTCTTCGGAATCTTTAAAAGGGCTGAAATGACATAACACGGAAAGTGCCAAGCTTAGGAGCTGGCCCAACAAGTGGCAGCTTGGAAGTGTGGTGCTTACAGCACCCATAGAAGGAAGTAGACAGGAAGATTCTATCTTAGAGGAATTCTCAGCCAAGGATGAGGGGCATTCTTTTCTCTTTGCAAGCCCCAACTCAGTAGGCAAACGAATTTTTTAAGACTGTGAAGTTCTGAAAGATCAGAACATCAGGAAGGGACATCAACCAGGATTTTTACATCAACCTCTTTCATCTTGTGCTCAGCCCTTGGCTGGTGAGTTTTCCTTCTTGAAAGCTCTCAGAAGTTTTTTTAGTGAGGATTTCCCTGTCTTTAGTGAGTCAGGAAAAAGAGTTTCTTTTACTGTCAACCACCAGAGACCGTCCCTGCTCAGTTTTTCTAACAATAAGTTAACCTTGTCCCTGCAGAGAAAGAAGAACCCTTTTTGCACAGCTGGAAAACAGTATGGAGGCCACTCTGGAAAACAGTATGGAGGTTCCTCAAAAAATTAAAAATAGAACTACCCTACAACCCAGCAATTGCACTACTAGGTATTTATCCAAAGGATACAAAAATGCTGATTCAAAGAGGTACATGCACCCCAATGTTTATAGTAGCACTATTGACAATAGCCAAAGTATGGAAAGAGCCCAAAATGTCCATCGACAGATAAATGGATAAATAAGATGTAATATATATATATATATATATATATATATATACATACATATATATACACACACACACACACATATATATACATATATATATTCAGTGGAATATTACTCAGTGATGAAAAGAATGAAATCTTGCCATTTGCAACAACATGGATGGAACTAGAGTGTATCATGCTAAGCAAAGTAGAGGAAGAAAAATATATGATTTTGCTTATTGGTGGAATTTAAGATACAAAACAGATGAACATAAAGGAATGGAAGCAAAAATAATATAAAAACAGAGAGGGAGACTAACCATGAGCAACTCCTAAATACAGAGAACAAACGGAGGGTTGCTGGTGGGGTGTTAGGTAGGGGGGAAAGCTGAAAGGGTGATGGGCATTAAGGAGGGCACTTGTTAAGATGAGCACTGGGTGTTGTATGTAAGTGATGAATCACTTACTAAATTCTATTCCTGAAAAAATAAATACATTTTGATTTTTTAAAAAAGGTAACCTCCTCCCTCTTCCAGGGGCTATGCTCTTTCATGCTTGAATAACTGGCAGTGATATCTTCCAATTACAACTTTTCATGTCCCATTGGGAGCAATGAGCAGTGGACTTCCTCTAATCTCCAATTAGAGAACTGGTAATAGGCAAAAATTCTCATCACAAGATTTGGTCAGACACAGAGATTTTGGAAGTATGGCTTGTATTTTCATCCTCTCCAAGTGTGTAACTTCAATAAATTATCTCTTGTGATACAATGCTCTGTTAATGACAGTTTTATCAATGGTATCCTTTCCCAAATAGAATGTTGTAGTACGTCCATCAGCATCCAATTAGGACACAGCAACTACTTAGTAATTTGATCAGGAAAAGTTGATTATGAAGGATTATTAATTATGACAGGGATTGCCATAATGGATTGGCTGGTGTCTCAGCCAGCTTGGGCTGCCATGACAAATTACCATATTCTGGGTGGCTTAATAAGAATTTATTTCTCACAGTCCTGGAGGCTGAAAGTCTAAGGTCGGGTGCTGGGCAATTTGGTTCTTAGTGAGGACCTGCTTCCTGGTTTGCAGATGGCGTGTTCTCATTGTGTCCTCATGTGGCAGAGAGCAGAGAGGTGAAGCAAGGTCTCTCCTGTCTCTTCTTATAAGGGCACTAATCCCATTCATGAAGGCTCCCACTCTCATGATCTAATTTCCTCCCAAAGGCCACACCTCCTAACACCATCACACTGGAGATCAGGTTATAAATTTGGGAGGACACAAACATTCAGTCAACAGAAACTAGTGAGAAGTAGAGAGAACTCTAAAGAATAGAGAAATTATGGGAGGCTCAGCTGCTATTCCAAAGCTGAAAGAGAGCACCCAAGGAAGAAATCTTCTCCTTCAACCCAGGGTTAAGATCCAGACCTCCTGGAGAGGTCTCACTTGATGATGGAGAAGCTGATCAGGTGCTGCAGGAGTGGAACTTGCTAGAAATACACCCCTTGGGGGTTCCAGAGAAATCTGTCCACAAAGAGGTGCCTCACTCTGGACCTCACTCCAAAGCCATATGAGGGTGTGTAGGGAAACCACTCCCTGAATGGTGCCTTGATGGCAGCACTCAGCTATGTAACGGTCCGGAGGGGCTGAGGAAATTGGTGACTGCTGTGCTCTAAGAACTGGGTGCTGGAGAAGCTGGGAGAAGACCAGAGCTAGGAAGTATAGGAAACCCCTTGAGATGGACCTCAGAGTTGGCAAAGAATAGTGAACCGTCCTCAGATGGTAGAGAGAGCCAGAGGGCATAGGTGCAGGGGTGGGGCACTCCTCTCCTGTGTATCCTGAGAGGTAGCATGCCTCTGGGATTGAACTGTCCAATGAGGTAGCCACTAACCACGTATATGCGTTTGATTCAAATTTTAAATAATTACAATGAAATCAAATTGTAAACCTCAGTTCCTCAGTTATGCCAGCCACATTTCAAGTGCTCACTTTTCATATGAGACTGTTGGCTACAGCCTAGGGACAGCCCAGCTCCAGGGTGCCCTGCCTGTGATCCCACCCATCTGGTCTGGGAGCAACAGAGCTATGGTGGCCATGTTTGACCCTGAGGCAATGTGTCTGGCTTCTCAAAATCTTTGTGACACATGCGACAGATCCGGAATGCCCTAAGTGAGCCAGCCAGAGGACCCAGGGGTTCTAGGAGAGCCGCTTTTCTTTCTTTTAGGTTTCTCATATACCGCATTACATTTGTGACCCTATTACCCCTACATTTCCCAAACTGGAGCCCCACGGCACATGTGTGAGCGTGCCAAGGGGCAAGTGCTTTCCGCTCAATGAGGATTCTGAAAACTAGGCTAAACTAAATCGAACAGGGTTTTTTTCTGCAGAGCAGGCAATGTCCACGTTCTCTATTCCCCCTATGTTCCTCCAACTCATTTCCAATGGCCACTGCATCTCTTTGCCTGTGGGATTTCTCCAAAGCCTGAGAAACTGCTTTGCAGTTTCCAGTGACAGACTGGAAGTGTAAGAATTTGGGAGCAGCCCTCAACGATGACTGACAGAAGATGATGTACCAATATCCCAGATCCTTTAATCTTCAGATGGCATAATTCTGAGGCCTGCACTTGCACTTTATGCTGTCTCCCAGACTTTCCCCTTGGGCGTAATCTCTGGCCACCCACAGCAACGACTGGCCTGATTACACACCCTTTTCTGGCTTCCTTACCTTTCTCGTAACTGCCTCCCCACTTCTTCCCTGATGTTCCCCAGATCTCCCAAATAAATGACTTGTCCTTGAATCCTTATTGCAGGATCCACTTCTAGGAAAACTCAAACTGTGACATTCTAGGTGACATCTTAGCTATTAATACACATTTTCAATCTTCAAGAGAGGAAGGACATACACAGCAGTTCCTAGACTCATGGACATTGAGTCCACCTTCATATGGCATTCTTGCCACATCTACCCCGAACACTGTTCCATAAAAACGGCTTGGGAAATGCTGGTGTGAATCATAAAGAATGGGTTCCAAACTCATAGCTCTCAAAACGAATCTGAAGGTTGCTGTAAACTCAAGTCTAAAGACATCAGTCCAACGGACTGCTGAGGCCTTTGGCCTTATCTTTATAATAGAAGTTCTCTGAAATCATAATGGAAACTAAAGAGAAATTTCTGCCTGCCTTATCCAAAGCCGTAATGCATTCACAATAGGAACTCTGTGTGCAGTCCTGTTTAAGAATGGCATCATGGTGTGAAGGGAGTCCAGAGAACGTCAGACAGGAGGACCGAGGGAGCATGAGGCTTGCCACCTGAGGGTAGATGAAAAGTTAGGATTTTTCAGGGAGGAGGGGAAAGGCAGAAGTGATAAGCTAGGAATATACTATGAATAAATAGCATACATGGAATACCTGCCTCTCCTCTTCTCATTTTCAGAATATCAGCTTTGAAGGGGTAGCTCTTAACATCTGAGAGAAATAAGCTGAAGATAAAAAAAGCAATTCACTATTATATACAACTTATACCATTTATACAATTCTAGGAATCTTCCTCCACATCCTACCTCAAGAATTAAAAGCTGAATATAAAAACAGAATCTAAGAAAGGTTAAGTAAATTCCTGGTCACCAGAATCAATAGAGACTCAGGATTGCATAGCGTAAACCTTGGAGTCAAACAGGCCACGTTTGAACAGCAGCCCTGCTGAGCGACCAGGGACATCCCTACGTCTGTCTGCACATTAGGTTCCTCATCTGTGAAATGAAAAGTACCTGCCTTTAAGAGCTGTTGTAAGGAAGACAACTAATGGATATTAAAAACCCAGTATAGCGCCTCAGTCAGTAGGAACTATTACTACAGTCCGTAATAATTTCCTTAAAGCATCCAGTATATATTGTTATCTTGTTTCCATAATCTGCTGTGACCAGCCTCAGGGAAAATGATTAAACCCCCTCCCCGTGGGTCCCTAGCACCGCTGTCAAGGACAAGCCTCAGGGGTGGAAGGGCCAAAGTGGAGCAGGGGCCACCAGGACACAGAATCCATTGTGCGCTCTGCACACAGCGCTTGCAACGGCCTGCCTCACCCCTACCCGGGGAAGACCAGATTTGCCTCTGCTTGTCCTCAGCTGCAGCCATTAAACTGCATTAAGTCT
This sequence comes from Herpailurus yagouaroundi, assembly GCF_014898765.1. Taxonomy (NCBI): domain Eukaryota; kingdom Metazoa; phylum Chordata; class Mammalia; order Carnivora; family Felidae; genus Herpailurus; species Herpailurus yagouaroundi. The sequence continues at coordinate 22,826,454 of NW_024412428.1, read as the reverse complement.
TCCATCAGTGCACAGAAATGTCTCCAGGCTTAGGGACATTTTCATTAATGTTCCTATTCCCCAATCACACTTCCCCTGCCTGCAAAGACAATTCTCTTGACCCCACTTCTTCCAGTTGCCTCCCAACTTCCCCGCGCTTAAAGCAGAACTCCTTGCAAGAGTCCTTTACATCACTGTCTCCAAGCCCCTTCTCCCATCCTGTGTTGACCATACTGCCTTTGGGCCTGCCCCTCGCAGCTCTGGTCAAACTGACCTTCCCATGGCCAAAGCCTATGTTCATCTGTCAGTTCTCGTCTTTCCTGACCCTTCCGCGGTGCTTGATCCTGATGGTTCTTTTCCTTGCAACTCTGTATGCCCTTCATTTCAGGACCCTGTGCCCTCTGGTTCTCCTCCACCAGCCCTGCTCCTCAGTCCCAGGGGCTCCCAGCCTCACTGAGGGCTCAGGCTCAGTGGCGGCCCTCCATTCTCCCACATCTGTCGCATCCTTCAGTGAATTCACCCATGGCCTTAAATACCATCTATAGAGGCACCTGGATGGCTTAGTCAATTAAGTGTCTGACCTCGGCTCAGGTCATGATCTTGCGGTTCATGGGTTCTAGCCCCACGTACGGCTCTGTGCTGACAGCTCAGAGCCTGGATGGAGACTGCTTCAGATTCTCTATCTCCATATGGCTCTCTGCCCACCCCCATACTCCATCTCTGTCTCTGTCTCTCTCAAAAATAAACACTAAGAAAAATTTTAATAAGTAAATACCTTCTATAAGCTACCAACTCTCACATTTGTCTCTCCAGTATGAACTTCCCCCCTTAAAATAATCAAAACTCTCCCTTTCTTGTCCCACCTAAGCATTCCTTCCTTTTGTTAGAGAAATAAAACGTTTCCAGTGGGTCAGTTCCTCCTTCAGGCCAAGTATGGACATCGACAACAGTCTCAAATAGATGCGTCTGTAGCTGACTTATTACTTTTGGAATGTTTGTCTTCCTCATCAAGTGTATCAGCCATACCCCCTGGTACATTCCATTTTCATGTGTTCCACCACCCCCGGACCTTTTGTATGATGGCCCAGCTCAGGATCCTCAACAATACTTGGTTTGTCAACATTTTACCTGCACCCCAGAATATCGTTATATTAAGAACATTTTAATCACTTCAAATAATAGGGTATATAAGACACAGTAACCTTTTTTAAATGTCAAGGCAAAGTACACATTTTTACGACCACCTTATCATGTCACGTGATCCAAGATTTGTTATCAAAATGCCATCCTGGCAGCAGTGGGGATGGACAGGAAACTGGTTGTGGGCCTAGAGAGGAGTCTGATCAAGAAATAATGAGGCCTGAAATAAGACAGCAACTACAGAGATAGAGGACGTGCCAGATTTGGCAAAGTCTGAGCGTATCAGGCCAAAAGGATAAGAGTGAGATAAAAAATGAACTCAGGTAAATGGCATCATGGAATAAAATTGGGAATACAGAATGAGAACTAACAGATAGGGCATAATTAATGGATCCTTGCGATCCAATGTTCCTTTTGTTTCAGAAAACAGTAACCCTCTTTCTAGCTCACAGGGAAAAGGGGTAATAGTAATAACAATATACCAGGACCCTCCAGAATCAATCTCCTCTGTTCCTGCCCTTCCCATGCTAGATGGAGATTTTTCTTGACGGTATAGGAAAATATTCAGAACTTATTCAGGGCAACACTGTGATATAAAGACAAAGCCACATGAGCCCAGGCCACACCTGTGCAATCCAATAGGCATAACACTTTTAAGGGAATAAATGAACTTATCTGAACTGACAAGTTGCCCTGGCCGCACTATTCAGTGGACATGGAAAAGTCCCACTCACTAAAGAGATGGGAAGTAGTAGAAGGAAGTGGTAAGGTTGACCTTTCAGCCAGAGGTCCTACCTGGGACAGCCTGCACAGACTGTGTCTGAGTACTTATGGTCAGTTTTGCTCACAGGGGGTGAATGTGAATGTTTCTCCTCTCGTCTACCTCCTCACGCTTCTATGATGGTGTGCCCAAACCAGATGAGTTGGTGTCATTGCCCACAAAAGACTTCCAGATTAGTCATCATAACTGCAAACAACTTAGCACATACCCTTTGCCAAGCACCATGGTAGGTCTTTTACTTATATCAACTCATTTAATCCTTCCCACAACTCTATGAGGTAAGGGTGCTATTATTATCATCCCCATTTTAAAGACAAGGAAACTGAGGCACTGAGAGGTTAAGGAACTTGTCCAGTGCTACACAGAATTAGGTGGCCGTTCTGAGATTTCAAACCAGGCCGTCTGGCTTCAGGGGCTGTGCTCTTAACCATTACGCTACTCTTGGGTCTACGGAAATAAACTGTAAACAATTGAAATGGAGCATTTCTGGTATCAGGTATTGGTAGTCAGTACCTGCTATAGCACGGGTCCAGCTTGCAGGGGGAAGGTCAGGAAAGACATTTAAGCTCTTGAACAGGGTCTTGCTAGATGACCAGGGGTTCCCCAGTCAGGTTGGCAGTGTGAGTTCCACACAGAGAGAACCTTGTGGTCAGAGAGACATCAGACAGGAAGCTGGAAGGAGTTAGTTCAGAGTGGCTGGAATAAGGACTGGGGGGTGGGGGAGGGGAGGGGGCAGAGATGGCACTTCAAAAGGAAAAGCTAGGTAGGTAGCCACGTGCCTGAAGCCTTCTAAGTTATGCAAAAAATAAACAAAGATACCTTGCTTCTGGGTCATAGTCTTTCACTTAGTTCCACTTAGATCAGCATTTGAAGTCACCGGACAATGAGGGAGCCAGAGCCCCCATGTGACCAAATACAATGGTACTGCCTCCTACTAGCTCAGAACTGCTTTTGCTCAAGGCTTTTTAAGTGTCTCCTGTACTACATGTTTGAACACAGCGGTTTAACCCCCCACCAAACTGCCTACTGGGTGACACAAAGTGGCTTCCATAGTTGTACCCAGGGAGGGACTCTTTTCAGCTCCAATGCCAATCAGAAGGGGCTCTCCATGGCCAAAAGAGGTCTATCAACACATTCCCTTTGCAATCTGACAGACAACAGAGTCAAGAGCAGAGATTTAGGCTTGGAAAGCAAAGCTGCAGTATCAAACAAACAAGAAACTGTCCCAGGGAAATAGATGAAAAATAAAGCAAGGAGCCAGCCTTCTTTTTCATATGGTTCAGACAGAAAAATCAAACGAATGAACAAAAATCATCTGTAGCAATGTATGTGCTATACAAGATACTTAAGAAAAACCCAAAGCATGTGCCTCTGCAAAGGCAAAGTTACACGTGTGCCTGACTCTGGAAAGTCATGTCCCATGCAGATGGCCTTGAGAAAAGAAGTGTGTGGCATGTGGAAGAGAACCTGGGGAATTCAGGTAAATTCTAGCCCAAAACAGAAACCATTCCCTGACCCTACATACTAGAGAGGGCTTTCATTAGTTTCTCAGAGGAAAGAGAAAAAACAAAAACAAAAACAAAAAACAGGACATTTACATCAGTATCTGCTCTCTCGTAGTCGCTCTCACCCTTTCCTTCCTTCAGCCCACCCCAACTCAAGTCCATTCGGAGAATAGCAAACTCAAGCCCAACCCCCACCTCCCACACATGGGAACAGCCTCTCACAAGAGGCATCTACTTGGTTGAGTAATCACAAGCCCTAGTCCAGGAATGTGCCTCCCAGATCTGAGCTGAGAGGGTCCTTCATTTCTACTAATGCTGCAGATCTAGAAGGGAAGGTGCAGAGAAGGGAAGGTGCAGAGAAGGGAAGGTGCATGGGGACAGCTTGGGACTCCACGGCAACCTTGCCTTTCCTATTCTTTCATCCACACAGGGTCCTGAAGGCCTTAAAAATAAAAAGGATGAGGTATGTCTAGGTGGCTCAGTAGGTTAAGCATCCAACTCTTGATTTCAGCTCAGGGCATGAACTCACAGTTCATGAGTTCGAGCCCCGCCACAGGATACATGCTGACAGTGCAGAACCTGCTTGGGATTCTCTCTCTCAAAATAAATAAATAATATTTAAAAAAAATTTTAATAAGAAAAACATATTTATACAGTTAAAATTCTTATATTTTTGTAAAGAAGACAGTGTCTTCCCTAGAAAATAAATAAACTGAATTTTGAGGCAAAGGTCTCTCCGGGAAATACAACTGAGAAAGCATATTACAGACGCTATTACATATTCATCTTTTGTAAACAGATTCCTCCAAAAGGACCAAGAGCATACATTGGGATTCAGGGCGTGTTTCCTTTCTTTGTGGAGTGAATATAATAATGCCAGAAAATGAGAACTATTACCATGCTAGATGACCCTACTTTAAAACCAAAAATAAAGTTGAAGGATTGCTAATGACACACAGGAACAGAAGTAAGACACCTTATCTTATAACATTTTCCACTTTCCCCATGAATCCTCTTACCCTGGATATTTTCAAAAGATGCTTCTATACACACATATCAAAATACCATCAAGGGAAGCACTCCTGCTCCTTACCTCTCACTTTTAATCAAGACCCCCCCCTCCTCCTCCACACAGCTGGCTGCCACAGCAGCAGGGAGACAGATCAAGCAGTTACTCAGCTCACTTTATCTTACTACTGTCCAAAATATCCATCAAGAAGCTGCAGAGGACAGAGTGAATAGAGCAGATCTGAAGTACACCCTTGCCCAGCCTCAGCCAAAGCCACGATTCAACTGCAAAAAGTGAGTAGTATAGGTAGACTCTGATATACACCCAAGTCATCAGTGACTCAAACCCCAAAATGGCCTCAGTGGGCAAGAGGGTCAACCCAGAGCTGGGCCTTCTCTCCACCCTTACCAGAGGGAACCTCCTTCCACCCTCCACCCTCCTATTGATATTGGAGCTTTGTATTAAACATTAGGGTCTACAAGACACACAGATGGGAGCCTTAAGTGAAGCAACAACAAGTTTGAGCATCCCAAGGAATCACTGCAGTCCCTGACCTCCAAGATGTGTCCAAATTCCAATAGACTAAAAATTAAGGAAATCTTGCTATATTCTTGGAGATTCAGACACAAAGCACATTAAGGGTTCTGAGAGAAAATGAAGCCAACACATGGTATCCACTTTAACCAGGGGCAGAGCCAACTTCACAGACAAGTGACCTGTGCTGTGCGGTCACACAGACCCCAGTTTGGAAGAGCCCATACGTGGCTTGAGGCTCTGTGGTCACCATCTTGAAATTCTATTTTTTTTTTAAAGGTTCTGAATTTTCACTTTGCATTGGCCCCCTACAAGTTGCATAGTCAACTCTAACCGGGGTTACTCTCGTATTGGCAACACCTCTAAACACCAAGGGACATAGTTTGCATGGGGTGCAAAGCTAAAATGAACTGAAATCAGGGAAACTCTAAAGGATATACTATCTCTCTTGTGCCTACTACCCCACAAAATTTTCCCTCCAAATTGTCTGAATGTTTTCAACTTCACTTTATCAAATGGCCTAAATGTTTCCCCACCCCACCCCACCCTCACTGGGAAAAATAATAGTGAAGAAGGAAGGGGAGGGAGAGAAGAAAAAAAAAAACCTCTTTTTAAATGAAATAGCTCCAATGAACTATTGGGACCTCATCAAAGTAAAAATCTCTGCACAGCAAGGAAACAATCAGCAAAACTAAAAGGCAATTGATGGAATGGGAGAAGATATTTGCAAATGACATATCAGATAAAGGGTTAGATCTAAAATCTATAAAGAACTTATCAGACTCAACACCCAAAAAACAAAGAATCCAGTGAAGGAATGGGCAAAAGATATGAACAGACACTTCTCCAAAGACAACATCCAGATGGCTAACAGACACATGAAAAAATGTTCAACATCACTCATCATCAGGGAAATACAAATTAAAACCACAATGAGATACCAGTCAGAATGGCTAACATTAACAACTCAGGCAACAACAGATGTTGGTGAGGATGCAGAGAAAGAGGATCTCTTTTGAACTGCTGGTAGGAATGTAAACTGGTGCAGCCACTCTGGAAAACAGTAGGGAGGTTCCTCAAAAAATTAAAAATATAACTACTCTGCTTTAAAATATAACTACCCAGCAATTTCACTACTAGGTATTTATCCAAGGGATACAGATATGCTGTTTCAAAGGGGCACATGCACCCCAATGTTTGTAGCAGCGCTATCAACACTAGCCAAAGTATGGAAAGAGCCCAAATGTACATTGACAGATGAATGGATAAAGAAGATGTGGCATACACACACACACACACACACACACACACACACACACACACACACACTGGAGTATTACTTGGCAATCAAAAAGAATAAAATCTTGCCATTTGCAATTGTGTGGATGGGACTAGAGGGTTTTTTGCTAAGTGAAATTAGTCGACAAAGACAAATATATGACTTCATTCATATGAGGAATTTAAGATACAAAACAGATGAACATAAGGGGAGGAAAGCAAAAATAATATATAAACAAAGAGGGGGATAAAACATAAGAGACTCTTAAATAGAGAGAACAGAGGGCTGCTGGAAGGGTTGTGGGAGGGGGGATGGGCTAAATGGGTAAGGGACATTAAGGAAGACACTAGCTGGGATGAGCACTGGGTGTTATACTTAGGGGATGAATCACCAGAATCTACTCTTGAAATCATCATTGCACCATATGCTTACTAACCTGGATGTAAATTAAAAAATAAATAAAATATAAAAAAAATACCCAGCTCCATAAACATGCCAGGATATGAGTCATTCACAGGAGAGTATGAATTAATTGAATCTTCCTGTTTCCCTCAGCAGCCATGTTTCCATTGGATGGGCAGAGGAAGGTAGAAGGAGTGGCCTATAGCAAGGGTCCTGGTGAGATAGATACCATGGTGGTGGCCTCTGGGCAGAATTTAGGATATTAAGGTCTAGGCATGAGAGGACAGGGGCCCCAAAGGGCAGCCAAGGGGTAAGAAAAGGAGTAACAGCATGTTGATGGTAAATTACTCTGCCTCTTCCCGAAGTTTGCCTGGCACAGGTCAGTACCAAAGAAAAGTTAAGGTCCTTTCTCCACTCTGGACACCATAAATCCTATTCCACAAGAATTTCAGAATTAATTAGCATCATTAATTTAGCGACCTCATCTTCCAAAGATATATACACACTGGCTTAGCACTATGCACACAAAACAGGTTTTCTGAGGGAAAATGCCTTCAAATTTCCAAATCTCTGATTTACAAATTAATTTTCAGGATACCTCCTATCCAAAGGTTAAATATAACCTGAATCGTATTCAACTGATGCACAGAACCAATGAAAATATCAGGAAATACATTCCTACAAATGAGATTTTTTTACTATGCATTGGTCCTTTCCCCAGTACATTCAATTAGTAAAATAAACAAAACAATGACTTTCTCCATTATTTGCCAGTATTTCAATATTGGCGATTGAAATTGAATGATCTGATGTTTTAACTTAAATGTAATAGGTACTTTTCTTCCAGAGACTCTAAGTTCCTAACTCATCCTCATGTGAAATGAAATATGGATGACTTTCCACATATCCACAGAAACAGCAAAAACCACTTGCCCACTTGACAGAGAGATGTACAAGTCAATAGTGGGACCCAGTTTCCAGCTTAACACTTTTCTTCCCCGACTGGCCCAGGTTTCAACAATTACCAGCATTCAGACCTGTGTGACCCATAAAGCCTTTCTCCCTGAACACCCATCTCCAGCAAATAAAACTTACAAAACACCTACTACAGGGGCATATGGGTGGCTTAGTCGGTTAAGCATCCAACTTCAGCTCAGGTCATGATCTCATGGTCCGTGAGTTCAAGCCCCAGGTCGGGCTCTGTGCTGACAGCTCAGAGTCTGGAATCTGCTTTGGATTCTGTGTCTCCCTCTCTCTCTGCCCCTCCCCTGCTCTCGCTCTGTCTCTCAGAAATAAACATTTAAAAAAAAAAAAAGCACCTACTAGGGGCCACTTTAAATGCCTTTCTTCTAATCCTAATGACAGTCTTTGAAATAGAAGCTATTGGCCCATTTTACAAATGGGAGAACTGAAGTTCAGCAAAGTAAGGGGTTTACCCAAAGTCACATGGCAAGCATATTGGGCTTAGGACTTGACCTCTACTGACACCATGCCACCTCCCAGGGCAGGATTTGGACAACAGGATACTCTAGGTGGGTGAAAGGAGAGGGAGAGTGAATACTGAGTGCTCAGTGCCCAGTTCATAACTGACCTGACAGTCAGGCTAGGTACCAGTCATGGGAAGACAGAAGGAGGCTCTCACTTCCCCCAGTGAAGATGACCTCAGCCCCAGGCTCCAACTTGCTTCTCACCTTATAGTATGGGCCCTGTTCCACCCTCACTACCATGCCTGGAATCTGTCATTTTATCTCCAACCCCAAGATGACCACAGAGACTCTTCAGAAGACTCAAAGAGGCTAGGTTAGGACGATGTGACAGGAATGGCAGCTGCTATCAACGTTATGAAAGCTACATGGCATGTGACCATGAGCACAGAACAAGAGAGGGATCTTGTTTCTTCAGTGCTTTCTTGTTTCTCTATCATTGTGCACATGCCCCAATAGCTCTTACAATAGCCCCTCAAAAATCCCCTTACATATCTTATAGAAATGTCATTATTTATTATCTTTTTCATTCCAATAAATCTCAATATGTTGGATTCTTCATTGAGCTTTACCACAAGAATTATGTAGAATGTAACATCAAGATAAAAATTGCAAATATATAAACCACTGATATATAAGTATGAACTCAATTTTACCTTTCTCTCTCTCTCTCTTTTTTTTTTTTTTTTCCTAAAAATGGCATATATTTTCTCCCGGGTTGCTACCCAAATTCTCAATTAAGACAATGGTTCTTCTCTCTGGGAGCATATTCATATCACCTGGGGATATTTTATATGACACAGTGCCTGAGCCCTAATCCAGAAACAAGTGACTTAGTCTCAGGGATAGGAGGGCCTAGGTATTGCTTTAAAAATTCCTAGGTGTTTCAAAGAGGCTTCTAAGATTGGTAAGCTTTAGGGTAATGATGCTCATTTGCAGCACCTGGGGAGATTTTTAAACTACTGGTGCCTGATCCCACCCCCATGATTTCCACATAATTGGTCTGTAGTGAGCCTGGGAGTATTAGAGGAGCTCCCCAGGGGGCTCTAATGTCTCAGAATCACTAGAGAGCACAGAAGGGAGATTATCATCCAACAGAAAGCAATGGCAAATGAGGAGACGTAAAAGGAACAAAATTATTCATGCTCCTCTGAATAGTTGGAACCCAACACTTGTGTCCCCGCCTGTTCCCCTTCCAAATATACTAGTAGTGAAGATAAAGATGGTTCCTCACACATCCACAGGCTGCCTTCTTTATATTCCCTCACAAGCACGGACCCCACTCTGCCATTTGCACGGGGTGTGTGGCCTCAGGCAATGGACTTAACTCTTGAAGTCTCAGTCCTCCCCTCTGTAACATGGGCATGCTCACCACCTGCTGAGTAGTAGTGAGGACCTTAAAGGTGGCAATGCAGATAAAGTGATTAGCAAGAGACTCAACACATAGTAAGTGCTCAATCAGTAAGTGTTAGCTATTTTAATTACCAGTGGCCTTTTTAGTCTCTTTTTGGTAATAATCACCAGTGATCATTAACACTCACCAGGCTTATTACACTCCAGGCACTATTCAAGTGTTTAAAATATATTAATTCATTTTAAGCCTCACGGTGACCTTATACATGAATCCAATTATGAGCCACATTTTATAGATGAGCAAATTGAGGCACAGAGGGGTGAGTGAGTAGTAGAGCCCATGTCTTCACATTACTGACTCCCACTTGCAGCAATGACTCTCACACCATTCTACGTGCAGCTAGCCGACCTCTCCATTTACCTCCACCGGCTCTCATTTCTATTCTCTGTGCTACAAGCCTGAAGTCTGAGGCACCACCTGGGATGTGACAGAAACGAACGAGGCCATGGATCATCCCAAGGTCCCTCCTCCAGCCCCTGTCCCCAGTGTCAGGGAGAGCTCAGTGCTTCCTTCCCTCTGTCCATCTTACAACTTCTTTGCAGGTTTAACCCTGCTGAGATAAGTTTACCTCTACCTTCTGTTTGTTGAGAGGCGTAACCAGAATAATTTGTGTGAAGGTCCAGGCACAGTGTCTAGGACACAGTACTTTGAGCCAAGAGTATGTCCCTGTTCCTCTTAATCAGTGTGACTTCTCAGATCTCTTGGGAATTATTTCCTCCTGAGCAGCATGCCTGTAAGTCCATCAGCCCAGAGAACAGCTATGCCTTTCACTTTGGCCCCACACATCGGCCTCTGGGCTGCCCACAGATCCAGTGCTGGGCAGTGGCAGCAAGCGTCGGAGGCGGTAGTCTGCAAAGGGAAGGGAACACGGCCCCACAGAGCCTTACAGAGACAGACACTGTCCCAGCACGCTGCCATCTGAGCATCATTTCTTACCACCCCATCAGCCCGCTGGCCCCACCTACAAGCTGAATTAAGTCCTCCCCATTGATCCACAGAGAGTCTGCAGAGAGCTCTGCCTTCCCCGACTTTGCACTCAACCAAGACTCAGATTCCAAACCTATCCTCCCGACCTCCCTGAGCCAGCCATTTAGATTTGTTGGTTCATTGTTGGCATTTTCCCCAAGCTGGCCCAGCTGTGTTCATCAATGCCAAAAATTACCAGTAATGTATTTTATTACTTCCTGATTGCCCAAACCTTTTATTTTAGCTTCCTAGATGCCAAATTTTAAGTCACCGGGCAGTAACGTTGCCCCTTCTGAGTCATCCATTAACTTCTTGTTTTTAATGGCTCTGCTTTCTGTCTGGTACTTCTTTGTCCCTGAGCATCATTTTGGAAATTTTCCTGGCCCACTATTTTTAAGCCACAGAGTCTACAAAGCCCACCAGTCTAAGTATGGGTAAGAACTATTGCCACCTTCTAGAAATCACTTATGGGGAGGAAAGGTCACATAGGAAACTTTCCTGATAAAGGCTGGGTGGGTTTCTGAAGATGTGGAATGCTGTTTCCCCACGGTATCCAGGATAGCATTAGGAAATCCTTCTCTACAGAATAATCAAAGGTAGCCCAGCTAGTCTGCAGGATTATCACACAGCAGGCGGCACAGTCCAACTGTGGGGGCTACAAGTGTAAACTCCATTGGTTCACTGTATAACTTAGTCGTGCTTCACTTCCTGACCTCAGTTCCCCATCTGCAAATGGAGATAACAATGGGATTTGCACGGGAATTAAAAGAGATCACGTATTTTCAATACGTGGCATGGGGCAGATGGTCAAGAAATTATTGCTGTGGTTACTATTACCATTTTCATTATCTTTTTAATAGTAACAGAATTTTCTTCTCTAGGAAGCATCAAGAGCTAAGGGCTGGAAAACACCTCTGTAAACAGGGAGGCAGGACTAGATGAACGTGATGTTCTCTGACTCTGGTCAGTCACCATAGAAGAGGAAGCAGAACAGCGCCTGGGTCCCTGGGCATTCCTGACCTCTCCTATCCCACTTGCCTACTCCTCAGCCCCCCTGTCCAGCTCCCTTCCCCCCAACCCCCAACTCCTCCCCTCCTTTATCTCTCCGAGGTGCTGAAACATTAGATGGCCTCCTGGCTGTTCAGTGGGAAAACATACAGAGCTTATATTTTTCTCTCTTTAATATGAAGTATTTTAAAGACTAAAAATTCCAAGAAGGGGATGCCTGGGTGGCTAAGTGGGTTGAGCGTCCGACTTCAGCTCAGGTCATGATCTCGCGTCTCATGAGTTCAAGCCCCACATCAGGCTCTGCATTGACAGCCTGGAGCCTGCTTTGGATTCTGTGTCTCCCTCACTCTCTGCCCCTCCGCCAGGCTCACTCGTACTCTCTCAAAAAAAAAAAAAAAAAAAAAAAAAAAAAATCCGAGAAGTACCTTAAACTATTAGCAGCTGGAGTGGAAGGAAGGGAGAAAATGTGGTCAGAGTGGGCTTTTCACTTTTAATTGAATATAATGTATAAGTTATTGTATAACGTATATACTATAATTTATGAGTGATTATGGCTAAAATTGGCTCTCTTCTTTGTATTTTTTCAGTATTCCAATATTTTAACCTAATTCATGCCTTTTGGGGATTAAATAAATGAGTAATAAAGATTTATCATTCCAATTAAATGAATTTTCCCTGATTCAGGAATTTCACTGCAGTAAAGCTTGCTTTCCTATATGATGAATATCCCAAGCTCTGTCTTTAAGCCTTGTGAGATGGCAGAGAAAATTCACTGGCATCATGAAAAAAGCACAGAAGAAGTCTGGAGAGAGAGGAAGATACAATCTTTAGCTAAAAAATGAGCACCCAGCCAGTGCCAGAGGTCAGAGGCCAGTAAGCTCCTCACCCTGCGATCCTCCTGCCTTCCTTCTCCAACACCCTGTATTCTAGAAGATCCTGCATCTATTTCCTTTTAGCACATTTTATAATCTCCTTTTGCAGTTAGAGTAATTATAAAGAAATTTACTTTCTCCATATTTGATACACGGGCTTGTCTATTAGTGGTGGATGCTTGACATATGTAGACCAAGGCAGTGCTCTGTGTGTCCATCATTGTGAGCACACTGATGAATCTGGAGTTTTTCTGAGCTAAGAGGTAGGTGCCATAAGTGCTAGTACTGTCTGTGTACCCCTAAAACAGAGTTCAGGCCTAAGGGAACCTGCTATTTAAAAACCCAAGACCTAAGTTTCTCTCAGTCCAGGTACTGCCATTTTGCCCAACGTTGCCACAGATACATTTCTCTGTATTCCTAATTTATCCCCATCAGCCAAGAATCGGTGTTTAGTCATCAAATCTAAATAAAAAAGGGTCCAAACCAAGTATAAATTGGTATACCTTTCTGGAGGGTAATTTGTCCATATCTACCTAGTAAAATAAAAGTAAAATTTGTTTTATTTCTATGAACTCACTTGCTTAAGTGTGCAGAAATAAAGTCACACATCCATTACAGCATGGTTTACAACAGAAACAGTAGGAACGACATAACTCCAAACATCCATACAATGGCATATGTGCATTCTTTAAAAGGAATGAAGTATATCACTAAATAGTGATGATGAAGATATCCAAAACACACTGTTAAGGGGGAAGGAAACAGTCCATTTACGTACTATAAACCTACATACAGGGGCGCCTGGGTGACAGTTGGTTCAGTGTCCGACTTCAGCTCAGGTCATGATCTCATGGTTTGTGAGTTCAAGACCCACATCCAGCAGAGCCCACTTCAGATGCTCTGTCACCCTCTCTCTCTGCCCCCCCCCACTTGCACTTTCTCAAAAATAAACATTGAAAATAATAAAAAAATAAACCTACTTATATAAACAGAAAAGTAATTTGTTTTTATGCTCAAAGAGACAGACAAAATGTAGAAAATATCTCATTTCACACAGTAAATTTTTTATATGTGGCTTAAAATGTTCCAGGCTCTGTTTTAAGCTCTTTATAAACACTAACTCATTTAATCCTCATGACTGCCTCTGACATAGGTACTATTAATCATCTGCATTTCAGATAAAGATCAGTAGCCTCAGAAAGCCCAAGGTCATAACAAGATCCTGACTCAGGCAGTTTGGCCCAGCACCTTCTTTTTTTTGTTGTTGTTATTTTTTAGGGTTTTTTTTTTTTTGTTTTGTTTGATTTGGTTTGGTTTTTTTTTTTTTTTTTTTTTTTTTTTTTTTT
>NW_024412428.1:22728103-22812635 GCF_014898765.1 Herpailurus yagouaroundi | reverse complement strand
ACCTTCTTTTTTTTGTTGTTGTTATTTTTTAGGGTTTTTTTTTTTTTGTTTTGTTTGATTTGGTTTGGTTTTATTTTTTTTTTTTTTTTTTTTTTTTGAGAGAGAGCAGAGGAGGGGCAGAGAAAGAGGGAGAGAGAGAATCCCAAGCAGGCTCTGCACTGTCAGCACAGAGCCCAATGTGGGGCTCAAACTCGGGGACTGTGATGTGAGAACAGGGCCTGAGCCGAAATCAAGAGTTGGATGCCTAACCAACTGAGTCACCCAGGCACCCCAGCATCTTTTTAACAATTACAGAATGCCCCTTCTTTCTAGTACTCCTCTAATTTTTCGTATACCAGAGCTATTGTTTTTATTTTAAAATTTAAGAATTAAGAGAAAAAAGTGGGGTGCCTGGGTGGCTCAGTCAGTTAGGCATCCAGCTCTTGGTCTCAGCCTAGGTCATGATCTCATGGGTTGATGAGTTCAAGGCCCGCATTGGGCTCTACACTGACAGCACAGAGCCTGCTTGGGGTTCTCTCTCCCTCTCTCTCTGCTCCTCACCCACTCTCTCTCTCTCTCTCTCAAATAAATAAACTTTAAAGAGAGAGAGAAAAAAGAGTCTACATCCATTTGGGGCATTATCAGTTTTTGTTATAAGGCATAAACATGCATTTGCATTCCTGCTTCAGGGGTCAGAGGTTTAGAACAAAATTCAGAAATATGAGCAGGTTATTTGCCTTTTAAGTGATAAAAATGGCAGAATTTGTTTCAACTCTTGATACTTACTGAAATCTAGCCCCAGAAAACAAGTGGTTTCAGAGACCCTGCTTTTGGAGATACATCTATGAGACCCTGAAAGCCCCAAGCCAAAGAGCTCTCCAATCACGTCTCCATTCATCAAGAAGGTCAGGTGCAGGTGGGGAGAAGTGGGTCTCACTGGGGTGCTGCAGTGCCCCACACTGGCTGTGGATACCCGCACGCCAAGCAGGTCTTAGGAATTTCATAGTAATCGCCCTGCCCTCTAAGGTGGGCACTTAAGTTATTGGAAATGAATCACAACTTACCTCCTAGTGGTGGTTTTGGCATCTACAAACTGGGGGACTACTACTGTTGCTCTACTTTACAGATGACATCACACAAGAAGGTCTATTAGATGTACTGAGGGGTAAGAGAAAGTGGACGACAACAAACAAGAAAATGTAATCAGCTGGTAAACAAAGGGAGAGGAAGCTTCAGTCAAAAGGATCAGACTGAGGAAGGGAACACCCCCAAGCCCCATGTATGGGACCAAACAAGAGTGGATGAATGAGGTAGGTGATTCCCAGGTACACTCAGTCTGGTGGGGAGGGGCCACAAAACAGCCAGGAACTTTGGATGTAAATAACAAGAACCAAGGCGGCTTACAGAAAAGAGGGTGGGCGCAGTATTGCAAGGGCGAATGGAAGCCAGCGGCCATTCACAGCCAGGTAAGAACCAAACTGGAAACTAGAAATCCAGCAGTTACCCCAGTTGCAGAATTCTCAGACCTGCCAAAATTCCAGGCCGTGGATATTCTTTACCACACCTACATGGCAGAAGCAAGTGGTGTTTCTATTCGGTCATCTTCCCCAGGCTTCCAAAAATCAAGAGACAGTTCCAACATCTAAATCAAGTTGGCAGTGTCCTTGGCTCCCTGAATTATTTTGCAATCTGCAGCTCACACCACTTAGCCTTCCTGACAGGAGAAAAGAGAGAGACAGCATTTCCGTTTCTCTGTGTGATGCCAACTTCTTATCTCTTCTCACTTCTATCTCCCTTCTTTCCTCTATGACATTTCTTTGGCTGCCCAGAAAGTCATTTACAGTCTCCCTTATGGCATCGCTGGCCCCCTCCCTCAGCCATGAACCTTCCCCATGGTACATTTCTGTAATGGTTTAATGGATTGCTCAGAGTGGGATCATTCTGCAGTCTACATTCGGGCGTGACTGCCCCTACAGCTGCAGCTCCCAGGGCCCACGAGTGACCCAGCTGCACTGTGGAAAGCAGGGTCCAGAAACCTGAGTACAAATCTCATTTCAGGAGTCCTAGTTTTCACCTGAGGACCTATCATAGCTAGGTTTCTACTAACAGCAGAGCCTGAAACAAGGACTCGCTGTGGGTAGTTTATTTGGGAGGCGATCCCAGGAAGCAGAAATGGGGCGGGGATGGTGGTGGGGAGACGGATTGTGACAAAGTGAAAAATTCAAGCTAAGAGTATGTTATCCAGCCTGCCTCTGAAGGCAATGGGAGCTCTGTTTTGTTGGGAACCTCTGACAAGTGTTCAGATCCTCCCAGAATTACCATCCTACAGAGCGGGAGGCTGAAGTTGGAGCCACAGACCCCAAACCTCTTCCTTCAAAGACTGTCCTAGGGGTCTGTATGCATCTTTACTTTCTAGTTGCTCCTATGCATGGACCAAGAGGGCTCCTACAATTTTAAAGACCTCTGAAGTAGAAAGGAAAAAAAAAAAGAAAAGCTAAGCTTGGAGCAAGATGCCTTTAGCAGAAGCAAGTAAGAACTTGCAGTAAATTCCGCTGCGTTGCAGCCAAATTCAAGAGTTGGCCGAAGGGGATGGGACACAAAACCTGGGCTGGGATAGGTCTTTAACTGCTCAAAGGAACACATACATGTAGTTTAAAAAAACTTAAGTAGAGAAGAGTGTCCAGATCTTCCTGGACTTACAATGGGTTATAACCTGATAAACCCATTGTAAATGGAAACTGTCATAAATTGAAAATGCATTTATGCATGTAACCTACCAAACATCACAGCTTAGCCTAGCCAAACTTCAACGTGCTCAGAACATTGCCCACAATTGGGCAAAATCATCTGACACAAAGCCTATGTTGTAATAAAGTATTGAATATCTCATGGCACTGATTGAGTACTGAAAGGGGCAAACAGAATCGTTGCCTGGGTGCAGAACGCTTGTAAGTGTATCAGTGGTTCACCCTGGTGAGGGCAGGCCTGTCTGGGAGCTGCCGCTGCCCAGCATCACAAGACAGGATCGCTCGGCGTAGCGCTGGCCCAAGAAAATATCAAAATTCAAAATTCGAAGTATAACCTCTACTCAATGCATATCACTTTTGTCCCATTGTTAAGTCAAAAATTGAGGCCTAAACAAAAGCCTAAGTCTAAGAGCCCCTGGGTGGCTCAGTTGGTTGAGCATCCAACTTTGGCTCAGGTCATGGTTTCATGGTCTGTGAATCTGAGCCCCGCATCAGGCTCTCTGCTGTCGGCACAGAGGCCACTTCAGAGCCTCAGTCCCTGTCTGTCTCTCCCTGCCCCTCCGGAGCTCATGCTCTCTTTCTCTCAAAAATAAATAAATATTAAAAAAAAAAAAAAACTAAATCAAAGCATCATAAATCGGGGATCACCTGAATAGTAAAAAGCAGGAATTTAATACTTCCTTCCCCTCCCCAGGCCAAAGCCTCCTTCCCAGAGTCACCCCCTTACAACCATTACTGCCTTTTCTGAGAGTTACCTCCAATGACCTCCGTTTCTTACTCTTCCGCCAAAGAAATGTATTGGAATCATCCCTCGTCTCCATACCAAGGATTTCTCATGAAGCTTTGGGGTTTTTTTCCCCCCAATCTACCTTTTTGCCCAAGGAATCACAAATAAGATAATGAGAGAAGGATTTGACCCAGCTTAGCTCTTCACATGCAGTCATTTATGCCTCATCAGGGTTGGGAAGTACTTAGATTCACACAGTTTTATTTCCATGCCTGAGATGCCTACGGGAAACATACAGAGCTGTGGTGATGCCAAGGCAGAATCCCAGAGCAGCAAATAAATGGAATTACGTATCTGGAAATTGGTGCCACAAATATGCAAATTGCTTTGGGTGAGCATTGATTCCAACAAGAATTGAATTTCGGAAAATACTATACCCAACACAAGGAAATATTTGACCACGTGACAGGTTTTCTGTGAAGACTCAGACCTTCTCTTTATCCAGACAGCCTAGAGCATCATCTCATCGTGTGACGAAGGTGATGTGTCTGCAGCACAGGTATACTCTGAATTTGCCGGGACAAACACAATTGCAGATATTCTATCCAAATGGCTCATGGGGGCCCTTGTGAGACCACAAATATGGTGTCACAAGATATTAATGATCAAAAGAGGTGAACCTAGCCCTAGCATAAGAGTTCAGCCCAGCAGCTGTGTACTAAACTGTCTTGACACACTCTCAGCATTGCCACACTTAGCATACATTTATGATTCTGAGCAAATTACTTAACCACTCGGTGCTTGGATTACTCATCAGTAAATAAAGGGTAATAGTAACATCTACTTCAAAAGGTCATTATAGGGGCACCCTGGGTGGCTCAGTTGATTAACAGTCCAACTTCGGCCTAGGTCATGATCTCGATGATCCTGAGCCCCACATCAGGCTCTGTGCTGACAGCTCAGAGCTTGGAGCCCGTTTCAGTTTCTGTGTCTTCCTGTCTCTCTCTGCCCCTCCCCTGCTCATGCTCTGTCTCTCTCTCTCAAAAGTAAATAAACATTTAAAAAAAATTTTTTTTAAAGATCATTATAAGGATTAAGTGAGATAGCACAATACTTCTCCATCCATCCTGGGTGAAAGAACATATTTCTAAAATTTTCAATCTGATGTGGACTAATACTCTTAAAAATACAATAAAAATAGCCACCATATAGCAATGACAAATGCAAACTGCGAAACACAAATACCCAGTTCCCACTTCCCTCATGTTAAACAGGTTACAAGCTTTTATCAATCATCACCAGTCTGAGGACCACACTTAGAGTAACACTGCAATCAATCGCATCCATAAAGGGCTTGGCATCGTGTCTGGTATGCTGTAAGTGTTCGACAAGTGTTGGCTTTTTTAATTAATATTACCTGAGATATATCCAATTTTATGGTAAATGCTTTTGCTGATGTGAACCATGTTGTCAGAAGCTGTCTCTGCTGAGCAGGAGGAGAGCAGGGGAGAGCTGAGCTGTCTGAGTAGCAAATTAAAAACAACAAGCCAAAATGAAATAAGAGTGAAGCCTTTAATCACTCACTGTGATAGCAAAAGCAAGAGGCTAACCTGCAGGAAGCAGCCAACTCTCCCATTCCATTCTCCCCCCACAGAACAGTGCTCTAGTTGGAGAGACAGGCGAATCAGCACAGATGGGGGGTGGGGGTGGGGGTGGGGCATCTCACTGCCTGGGGAGCCCAGAACAAAAGTCTTCTGCAGTTTAATGGACCTGGAGTTCACAGGAGAGGGGAGGGCTGGAAGTTGAAAAGAACAGGGTATTGAATCTGAGTGCAGAGGACAGTATCTTCAAGGTTTCCCGATTAGAAGACCTCCAAATGCAAGTCCTGGCCTAGGAATGCAGGCCTGCGTAACAGCATGGCTGGCCAAGAGGCCCTGAGTCCTGACCGTAACTCCCCACACAGACTGCAGTGCACTGGCTGTACATCAAGTCTATGTGGGAAGGGTATATCAGTCGGGATTCTCCAGGGAAACAGAACAAAATGGATGTGTTCACTACACAGCAATGCATAGCAAAAAAAAAAAAAAAAAATGTGTTTATACATATTTACATAAAGAGATTTATTTTAAGGTACTGGCTCATGTGATTTTGAAGGCTGAAAAGTCCCACTGTCTGCTGTATGCAAGCTAGAGTCCTAGGTAGGCCAGTGGTGTAAGTTGAAGGTCTGAGAGCTGGAGAACCCACGGAGTAGATCCCGGTCCAACCGGGAGCCCAAGGCAGGGAAGGATTGATGTGGAAATCCAACCAATCAAGCAGAGAGAGAATTCAACCTTCTTCTGCCTCCAAGTTTTATTCACACCCTCAAGGGATTGGATGTTGCCCGCCCACATGGGGAGGGCCATCTGCTTTACTCACTCTACCAATTCAAATGCTAATTTCTCCCAGAACCATCTTTGCTGATGTATCTAGAAATAATGTTTAATCTGATATCTCTGGGCAGCCCATGGTCCAGTCAGGTTGACACACAAAATTAAACATCACAAAGGGTAATTTTCCTTCCCAAAGCCTCCTAGATAAAGCCTTTGTAATTGCCTGTGGTCTAGCCTGAAAAATATCACACATAGGGTTTTTAGGCCAGGAACTGAGCTCCTCACTGTGATCAAGGTTCTGACCCAAGAAAGGACAAAATTTGAATGACAAACACTGCTCTTTGAGGTAGCCTTTTTAGAAGAATACTCTGACTCAACAAATGACCTTGTTTTAGGATAAGTCTTTCGTAACACAGGTGTTTGAAAATCAACAGATAACACCATTTAGGAATTTCAACTAGAAAACAAATGCAAATTCTAAGAATAATTTGAACAAAATGAAGTTTTAAATTATGATGAGAAGGACATAGCAAAACTCTGCTCTTTATTCCTTTCTAAGGAATAGTTCTTAAAAATCATTCCATGAACAACCAACTTGGTTATTATAACTTTCCAAACAATATTTCTAATTACAGGAATCTCATTAGGTTTGCCCAGTAATTTAGTAGCAATGATTCTATCATTGCCTACTTCTTCAGTCTCTTCCTATGATTAAGATATTCTTTTTATTTTTTTTTTAATTTTTTTTTTCAACATTTATTTATTTATGGGACAGAGAGAGACAGAGCATGAACGGGGGAGGGGCAGAGAGAGAGGGAGACACAGAATCGGAAACAGGCTCCAGGCTCTGAGCCATCAGCCCAGAGCCTGACGCGGGGCTCGAACTCATGGACCGCGAGATCGTGACCTGCCTGAAGTCGGACGCTTAACCGACTGCGCCACCCAGGCGCCCCAAAGATATTCTTTTTAAGAATGACCTCACCCGGTTGGGTGAAACTGAAATGTATGTCATAAAAGTAGTAAGCAATAAAAATTGGGAAACTTCACCTGGGAAAAGAAACTTAGAAGGACCAGGAAATGATGACACAACAGCTATCTTTAATATTTCCTGTATTAGATGTATTCAAAGAGAAATTAACTGGGACCAACGAATAAAAGTAAGAGAGAAGCATTATTTGAGCTACACATACACAAACACAAATATTTTAATATAGGACCATTCAAGAGTTTTTAAGAACAGGCAACCTAATGAGAAAACCATATATCTGCAGCTCCAAGAATTTTTTATGATAACTGATGAAGTTCTGGGGTGATGGGAGTTTCTTGGGGTCCAGAGCTGACAGCCAAGAAAGAATTCTTGAAGACATCTTTGGTGCAAAAGGAGATTTTATTAAAGTATGGGGACAGGACCCATGGGCAGGAAAAGCTGCATGGGGTCTTGATGGGTAACTCATTATATACTCTCAGGTTGGGAGGGGGTCAGGGATACAGCAAATCTCCAAGGTATTTTGGAAGCAAGGTTTCTAGGACCCTGAGGGGCTTACTGTTTCTAGGGAAACACCATTTATTACTGTTGAATAAAACTTCAGTCAAGAGACCCTTCAGACGCCTATGGGGGGCCATAAGCTTGGAGCAAGATTGCCAGCATACATCCTAAGGCAGTTGAGATAAAGGAGGTAGATTTACTGGATCCTGCAGGTTGGGACAATATTACACCAAGGTTCTCTTTTGTACCTAGCAAAGTGTCATCATTGAGGCAGCTGAGCTCCTACTTGTCAGTGGGCCGTAAGCAGTAAGGGTATTTAGTTTTTCATTTGCCTTAGTTTCCCACATCACCATGGCAAGCACTTAACCTCTTTCCTTTGTTCTTGGGTAGCCAGGAGCGTCCAAGGAATATCGCATGTATTCCACATGGGGAGGAGGGGAGGTTGTGCCAGCCTGTCCCATGCTCCCTCATCAAAAACAATGGTGATGGGTGGATTAAAGCATGAATACAAAAGCAACACACACCAAAGGCTTTATCAATTTTATTTGTCCAAAGGTCATCATAATATTGATCAAGTTGATGAAACAAGGAGAAATAACAAAAATAAACTGGTCTCAAAACAGTTGAGATCTCTCTGATAGGGAAAAATTATGTGATAAGATGGCCGACGGGACTGATCTGGGAATTCCAGTTCCTGCCCAAAGACTCTCCTGCCGGGTTCTTCTTCCTGCTCCGCTTGCTGCGTGCACCAAATTGCCACTAATGTGGAAGTAACAGACTATAAATTGTCCCCCATGCTTAAGTTCAGGGATCAGACCTCTGGAGAATGATCTCCTCTGAGCCTGCTGGTGTGAAATAAACCTCCTGCCTTCCGAGATCTCCAAGTGCCGCTTGGTTCTTCCGCCGGCTGATCCAGACCAGGTTCCATAACATATTCAATACTCATTTCTAAATTTAGACTCAGGATTTACCTCATAGATAGCAGCTCTTAACTGGTATGTCAATTTGTATTTAACTTGTATTTGAACACTTACATGAAAAATATATTTTCATAAAGTTAGGCAGAAAAGAATGTTACCCAAACTTTAGCTATATGAATTTCATAATAGTTCTAGAATTACTGACTTTTAGCATTACAGAGATTCTGTATCACCTTGAAAGTCTTAATTATCCCTCAGCATCATCAAATCCCCTCCAAACTAAGCCAAAGAATTCATCACATCCTGAGGCTTGCATTTCAAAGACTATTGCAGAAACTTAATGTAAAATTCATATGCTTCAAATGTCTGTGAGTTTGTTCTGAAATTGGGTCTTCATTTCCATAAAATAACTCTGGAATGCCACAAAGCATGTGATTCTACTGAGCTGAGGGACAGTTCAGCAAGAGGAAATGAGCATAGTCTCCAACTACCATCTCTAAAAATCACTCGTGCACCAGTTAGAATGTTCTCAGTAGCTAGAAACAGAAAACTCAACTTAAACTGGCTCACACATTGAACAAGACTTATTGGCTCACATAACTTACAACTCAAAGCTGGCACATTTCTTAGGCATGATTTGTTCAAGACTCCAGCTCAATATCTCTGCACTTCTCTTTATGGTTATCTCGTGTGTGAACTTCAAGATAGCTTCACAATAGGACACAATGATGCCAGGAATTTCAGTCTTTATATCCATATTCTTCATCATCCACGAGAGAGAGAGAAAGGGCAAGAGAGAGAGAAGAGAGAAAGAGAATGGGTTTTCCTATGTCCTGGAACTCTAGTAAATTTTCTAAGGGTCACGTTGATTAGGCAACCTCTGAACCAACCCCTGGGACTATGGGAATGTCACGCACTGAATGGCTTAAACCAGGTGGTCTGAAACAATTGTGGGAGCAGAGGGGGCAGGGCAAGTCCTGGATTTGCAGCATTTGCCAATTTCGGTGGTATAAGTGCTTCCTCCCCAGCCAATGTGATGAGAGAAAGAGAGAAAATTTTAAAAATTAAAAAAAATAAAATAAAAAGAACATGAAGAATGCCAGTGATACTGTCAAAGAGAAGGAAGAAGTAACACTTTGAAAGCCCTGGGGGAAAAATAATGCCTTTTCCTGATGGTATCCTACTGAGGTAAATCCACTTGACAAAATGGTCACATACATAAAGACTACAATAATAGATTCCTAAAATATTAACAGTTGTTTTTTCTTGGTGGTGGAATTACAAATAACCTTCATATTTTGTGAATATACAACATACCATTTTTACAATAGAAAAAAAGCAATAAGTTCTTAATATTACTTGCAAAACAAAACCAAAGCTCATCCAGGAACAGATGCCAGAATGCAGCACTCCCACTGCAGCATTTTCTATTAAATTACATGGCATCAATCAACAAGCATTCCTTTCATGCAACGGAATAGAATGAAATTGTTTAGGAAAGGAAAGGCTGCTTTGCCACATTATAAATTTGCTTTTTCTGCAATAGTCATGCAAATATTTATAGATCACCCTTTATCTGCCGTAATAGTTTCCACGAATTGTTCCAAAACAATTTAGTTGGCATTCATCTTTTTAATAATATCCTAAAATTTTAATTGGAATAAAAATCATCAAAACGAGTATGTTTTACAGATTAATCATCTCACTCAACTATCACAGCAGTGCTAACTCGGAACTGCAAGTCACAAAAGATTAGGAAAAAATGATGAAGTTGATGGACCAGCAAAACTATTAATTATATGGAGAATTTAAATTATCAAAAACTAACTCGTTCTCCTTGCTTAAAAAATTATAACGTCTGAGTGGCAGATGAAATAAGACAGAAATTCATCTTTCTTCCTCTGCCCCTCATTCATAAGCCTTTTTGTTAATTTCACAATGGAGAATATGAAAAATTAATGAGATTTTTGCTTAAAGCATATCCCTCGAAGCTTACATTTATTTAAATTAGAAATTCACCAAAACGATGTGTGCTTTTTCAGACTCCTGAAAAACAATTCGGTAGCCTTCAAATAACAATCTCAAAAGATAGAGAAATTATACAAATATATTTAAGAAACAAGTATCTAAATCTCTATTTTTTTTTCCTCTGGAGTCTTTTTTCAAATCAAAAGCTACAAAGTATTTAAAGTCATTCAAGTGTACGTGCTTATTTCTGCATCTAGCATAAGATTGTATTATTTTGTCGTGTCAGAAAAGCAGCAATTATAGGACCGTGACACTGGAATTCATATGCCATAACACAAATGTCCAAAGGATTTACAGTGACATGACCTTGAGAGTAGAAGATGATCTTTCTCCCTAGATATATGTCTTCCATACCAGATTAGTTATTCCTGACGCAAAGGATCTTCTTTGTGTCATCGGCACCTTTACATACCGATGGACATTTAAAAGGTTTTCAGTGAGTGTTGAATAAATGAGTCAGCAATTAAATGAGGCTCTGTTTTGTCCCATGCCTCAAGTTCACTAATCCAGAAACCACTTTAAACTTAAATAAGCAGAGATATAAAGCTTAGTGAGGGACACAGTCACAAAGTAGCTTCTCAAGTCAAACATGGTCCATCCATTCTCAAAACCTCAAAGAGACCACTTTCTCATTTAAGGAAGCCATAGTATCTCCACATTATTTACCAGAATCCAATGACTAATTCAGGTCTCCAGGAGCCCTTCCAGCAAGCTATGAAGACAAGCACCAGGTGTCCTTTGGAACTCTGAGTCCTGGGTTTGGGCGCCTCTCTGTCAATGAACTCTCCCCTATCTAGTCTTACATTCCTCCCCTCACAGAACCAACATTCTCAAGATGTGCCCGCACATGTGTTTCCCCAGTTTCTCTAGGTTCTTTTAGCCAGATTCTGTGATTCCTTTGTGAGGACCATTTCTTCCTGAAGCCAGACCCATACTTCCCTCTTCAGGCTGAGCAGAGACCTGAATCTGGTTATTGGCCTAATTAGGTAATGAGGGAGGGTGGGAGCAAAGAAGTTACCCACTTCACATGAGGCTTTGCATGGGACCCAGGCCACTGGGGTAGGGGTGGGGTTCCTTTGTAAAGGGCAAAGGAGATGCTTCTGCCAAATAAGGATCCAGAGCAACTGGAGTTTAAGGTTACCTATTGCTTGCCTCAAAATCCCCATCTTTCCTTATCAGGGTCCTAACATTGACATAGGAGATCTGTTGCAGTGTTGCATATAAAGCTTTACACTCCTACCATCCTTAAAATTAAACCCTGATGTTGATTTTTCGGCACAGTCTGTATGGTAGCTACACTGGCTAGCAGAACATGGCTTAAATGTGTCTGTGACTCTGTTTACAAAGCTGCCAATGCCATCAACAGAAAAGGCCCCATGCCACAATCCTTATAAATTTTCTTTCTCCCATAACATCCAAGTGCATCAGCAATAGGTCTTCCAACTACACTTCTCAATAAACCACAAGTGAAAACTTTCGTAACCGGCATGTGTATTAGGCAGAATCATGCCCCCACAAATGTCTATATCCTAATCCCAGAAACTATGAAATGTTACTTTATGTATTAACAAAAGAGATTTTGCAGCTGTGATCAAAGTTAACTACTTTGAGATGGGAAGTTTATCCTGGATTATCAGGTGGACCCAATCTGATCACACGTCCTTAAAAACAGAACCTTTCCTATCTGGATTAGATAGCTCTCTATGTGAGATGTGACCTTCGAAGAAGGGTCAGGGAGATGCTGCATAGCTGGCCTTTGAAACAGAGGAAGGGTCCACAAGCCAAAGAATGCAGGCAGCTTCTAGGAGCTGGAAACAGCAAGGAAATCGATTCTCTCCCAGACCCTCCAGAAGTAACGTAACCCTACTGACACCTTGATTTTAGCCTACTGAGACCCAGGTTGCACTTCTAACCTACCAGACTTTAAGAAAAGCAACCAATACATTTGTGTTGTTTCAAGCCACTAAAATTACGGTAATTTGTCACAATAGCAATAAAAATCTAATTCAGGATGCTGTTGCACGCCAGGGTTATTAACACTCCACTCACCACCAGCAATGGAGCTCCTATGGCTTTGAGACAGATAGGCAGGCATTATGACTTCAAAATTGATCTTGAGGCTCTGCTTTCTAGGTCCACTCCTGTTTCAGTTACCTCCCCTAGAAAACAGTCTGTGACAAAATTCCTATTTCATGAGTTTCCTAAACACAAAATTTCATCAGTACACATGCACACACAGCCCTAATTCAAAATTACTATATGTTAGTAAACAAACTGTAGGCTTGATTAGCCACAGTTAGCCAAAAATCAGTGGATTTTTGGACTGCCTTAGAGAAGTTCCTCTTTTCTGAGTTCTTGTTACTAAGAACAAGAATAGGGTCTGTACTAGATTAGCACTGCTCTTGCTGGGCAATCCTGATGTTGGATAAGACCAGATATCTCACCTAGGTCTTATTGAAAGGTCTGGGCCAGCTGTCCATTGTGCCCTTTGATTCTGGGATATCTTAGTAGTCGATGGTGCTACCAGAGATCTTAGGTCTGGCTCTGGGTAGCTCCCCCCATGGAGCAATGTTCTTCAACAAACATGTCTATTAACATTCTTCCCTGTGATTTCTACCTGCATGCCTTCTTAAACACACATTCCTCTCCTTATTGACCTTTTCACTCTAAAACTATATTTGTATCACAGATATACCTGTTATTACAATTAACTTAGTATTTATAGCTATTGAAATCAAAATGAGTTACAATTAAGTTCACTGCACACTACCCCCTTTCTTTTCCTGTTGGCTTTCACTAGGTTCTCTCTGGGTTTGAATTCCAGGAAAAGAAATCCAGGGTAGATCAAATGAATCATTTACATTACTGATTCTGAGGCTTACAAACACAGGTATGGGACACTGAGAGAAGTCACCCTTTCTGTAAATATACAAACTACCTAAAGGAATTGACTCCCCCCTATGTAGGACAGTATGAGGGTTGGTATAAGTCTCCAAATTAAAAGCAAAATACAAAAGTGAACTCACTGACCATATATCCTCATAAATTTAGGAGTCTGGGGAATTAAGTCAAGGCCTCTTTGCACCCTATGTTCAAACCAATGAAGCTGCACAACAGTTTTCTCCCTGAACAGCCTCGGCCTGTTGGGCAATGTCCAGGGAATGGAGCCCTGAGGCCACAGAAAGCTGGTCCTGTTCAACTAACTTCATGGTTCCAGGAACATTCATAAAAATAATGGGTGATGACAAAAGCATGTATTTATAAGAGCTATTATAAATGTTGTTAAATGTGCTCAAGTATCAAAAGCAGCTTCAGTACTTTCATTTTAAGTAAAATATAGTCAATGGATTGAAATGTAATAGCCTGTCCAGATTCTTAAAATAAATGGAGCCTGGTAGATAAATTGCTTTATGTGGAAATTACTTCAGAGTCTACTCTGATACATACTGTTTTTGAACATGTAGAGCAAGATTCAATAAAGTTAACTCTAATAGGATCTGATATCCTATGTTTTCCTGGTGGTTCTTAAAGTTTAATACGCTTAAGAATTGCCTGGGCTGATTGTTAAATAGGCCAATCCTGGTTCCCAGTCCCAGAGACTTGGAATTAGTGGATCTGAGGTGGGACCTAGAAATCTGTCTTTTTAACAGGCGTCCTCTCCCTTCAGAGGATTCTGACACAGGTGGGTGACAAAGCTTTCTTTTAAAATAATCTGTGTGAGTCTATTGTTGGACTCCTACTCTGGAATCTCAGTGAGTCCAACGACCCAGCAAAGAATGCAAGGAGGGATGTGATAGATTGTAAGCACAGTGTATCAGAAACCTCTTACTGATCCTCTTAGGTCTCACCTGTCACCAGTATCTTTGACCTAGCAGCCAGTGGCCCATTCTTCATGGACTGTGACCAACTTGATGGGGTTACAATCCATCAGGACTTCCTCTCATGTCTGTGTCTCCCATTCTCACTTCCTGCCACAGGGCTTCACTGTATGACACACTGTGGGACTCACCTGCACCCACACACATGTAACCGGTAAGTACTGGAGGAATTAATGTCCCATGAAGCAAAACTTGGATCTTGGGAAATGGAGGGGGCAGAGAAATTCTTCACCATCCTCCCCCAATGGACAATCCCAAGAAGCAGCCATTTACATGGTATCTTGGAAGATGGTTCCACTGAAAGCAAGCAATTATCACACCTGATACATCAAATGGCTCTCTCATTCCCTTTCTCCCCTTGTCTCTCACCTGTGTTCGTTGGTATTGCACTCATCGATAACCTAAGAGCACATAAGCCTTTGCCTCCAGCTTTGCTTTCTGGAGAACCCAGGCTAAGATATATCATATAATTAAGTTATTTAACCGTAGTGTAGCAAAGAATTATAAATCCAGGAGCTCCCCTGACCTGATATATTCCTCCCTCACTGAAGATTGCTGAGATCTCTGAACTTTAGACAAAACATCTCCATGAGGGACACAGGAGGTACTGAGAAGCCACATCCACTTACACCAGCATGCAGCCTCGATCTTGTAGGTATCATTTACATCACTTGGTAGGTAGAACCCTAACCAAGCCCAATATAAGTTGCCATCCTCACCAATCCCAAAGTCTGGACTGACCAATTTTTATAGCGTAGCATGACTCACCTGGGTTACACAAAATTCATCTAGATTAAAAGATTTATCTGTTCAATAAGAACGCCATGTGAGTTTGACATTCCGAACTTTTATCCCAACAAAGCTAAGTTCCGTTTCTCTGCTGTGTCCTTTCGTGACCTACACTAGGACACCACACCTACCACATTCCATTCAGCAGAAGCAAACCACCTGTGCAGCTCACATTCATCTTCGCATGGAGGGAAAGGAGACTTCCCTTTGGCATGGAAGAATATCAGAGTCTGCAGATGATCAGGAAACTACCACCCGGTTTCGCCCCAGAAAAGCTCACTAGCGTATTCACATCACACAATCCCTAGTTAAGCTGCAGCTTTTTGAGGACAGAATTGTGACCATCACTTCCTAGTGCAAAGTTGTATGTGCAGTAGACCACAAATATAGGCTAAATAGATACACTCAAAAGCAAAGGACATTATCTTCATGGTTCCCTGCACTTTAGTTATTTCAATCATTACTAAAACCAGGTATTTACATTAAAGCCCTCAATTGACATGCCAGGTGGAAAACTGAGGCCGTTAGATGAGTAACTGGAGCAAAAGTCCCTTTCACTTCAATTACTTCAAAAGACGATGCAGGAGTTTTTGCCAATAGTGAGATTTTTCTCCTCCCCTCTGGAGGCAGCAGACTTTCCCCTCAAGTTTTTCTGTCAACTTCTAATTTCTCCCTGGTGGCTCTGGGCAACTCAGAGAAGCAATTTTTCACCAATCCTTTTTATTGAAGATAGAAGTCACCCTTCTAGTCTAAACTAGTCCCAGGTGAGCAACGTGTTAACAAGCACTAACTCCTTCATTAACTTCAAACGGGCTGTCATTCGTGGAACATCCAAGGGAGTGAGAACTAGATTGTTACAGTGAGAGGAGATTGGTCCCAACAATAGAATCAGAAGCCCGTTGAGAATTTTCAACAAAGAAAGCATCAAGCATAGGAAGCTAAATGCTTTAGATCTATAGTACCTGAAGTCAAAAACAAAATTGAAAAGGAAAAAAGATTCTCCCCACCACCCATTCCAGAGGAAGTTATGCATATTCCTAACTACATTTAAAAAAGAGAAAGAAAGAAACTTCTGCCAAAATGCTTCCATTCACTCCACTAAGATCAACCAAAGGAAAAAAAAAAAAAGTATGTTCTCCAAAAGAACCTGAAGCATAATTTATCCAATTTGCATTATCTCGTTATAGCCAACATTCAAACTGACTTTCAAGTGATAGTAAACCTTTTATTATATATGGCAATGGTTCAAGAGTATAAATTCGGTCTCTTTGAAAAGACTCTTACTCCCCTTACCATGAACTCATCTGTTGCTAACTTAAGAAATATGCCATTTTAATTACAGAGGAAGTGACTGTGAAAAGTCAGGTTTTGCCTATTTTTGTAAACTGAAACCTCGTAGGACACAAATTGCCTGTGCGGCCCACATGTGCTGTACTAACTATAGACCTGACCAAGCAGCAAGACAGGAACATCACCAGACACAGATATAGAGCAAAGAGGATAGTGGTTCCTAAGAAACAAAGCACTACGCATCTGGCCTTTTTTTTTTTTTTCTTACAACTCCCACCACTGTGATAGTTACGAGAGATGCACTCATTTCTTTTATTAGCACTTAAAATGGGTAGGTGACACATTACTGAATTTATTTGCTAGGATACAGGATGCATCATTATAGAAGATGCCAAGACTACCTTCTAATGGCAAATGGGTAAGTCTGGCTTTTTTAAGCCACCCCTTATAGGCCAGCCATTACAGTGGTAACAGAATATACAGGTGCTTACGCTCAGAGGCTGAGATTAGATGTGAACAGAATTCCAGGGGCCTGGGGGATAGAGCAAAAATGGAACAGGACATCGTATAAGATGCGACTCCAGCTTAATAGCACAAGTTGCCAAGTATAGCAAGAGCCAGTGGTCTGGGTTAGGCCAGACCCACAGAATGAACGAGGTGAAAGGAAAGGACTGTGGGGCCAGGAAGCACATCCGTGAGACAGAGAAGTTGGCACTGGTATCATTCTGGTGTGCCTAGACTTCTTTTTAGCCCCAGCCCTGGCAGGCTGGGAAGTGTTCTACGCTGAGTCATCTGAGAACACCCATTTTTATGTTTCTAAACTGTCACACGGGCTTCATCACTCTGCCACTGTAAAGCTTCTATCCAGGGCCATGCAAAGTTGCTGTCCCCAGAGGTCTTTGAGAAGGAGGAAAATGAGAAAAAGAGAGTAGAAGTGACAAGACGAATTCACAGACCCCTCCAGGTTTCTGCTTTCTAATAGACCTCAAATGGAATAATCCTCCTAAACCACCACATGGGCTTTGCAATCTGAAAGCCTTCTCAACAGCAACAAAGCTGAAGATCGATTTCACCCAAGCAAAAAGTAAAGTAAGCAAAGGGCATCAGAGAGAAGGAAAGCACAGAGAGGTGGAATTAGCAGCTTCTAAGATTTTTTATTTTTTTCAATTTTTTTTTTTAATCTGTTTTGAGAGACAGAGAGAAAGAGTGAGAGGGGAAAGGGCAGATAGGAAGGGAGAAAGAATCCCAAGCAGCCTCCCAGCTGTCATTGAGGAGCCCAATGTGGGGTTCAAACTCCCAAACCGCGAGATCATGACCTGAGCTGAAACCAAGAGGGACGCTTAACCGACTAAGCAACCCAGGCGCCCCAGGCAGCTTCCAAAATTAAGTGGTGAGTATTCAGGGATTCTTAGATCAGTGTGAGATCGTGTCAGGGATTCATTCATTCCTTGGTCACCCTCTATCTGTCAAGAACTTCTTGGGTGTGGAGAAGGTGAAATTCATTTATGACTTCCAGGGGCAGAAATGGAGACTTTACACCACAGCGGGCTACTTGCTATAACACTGAGCAAATGCTGGAGGTGCATGGAGGGGCAAATGCCAGGTGAAGTAACAGTGCTCAGCATGGAGGAGGAGAAAAGCTGACCAGGGGAGGATGGGTACTCCAAAAGAAGAGCTGGCAGGTGACAGGTCTATCATAGAAAAAGTTCTCTGACAAAGAAAGCCTGTCTCCCTGCAAAAAGACGGCAGGTGGGAGCCAAGCAAGGTCAGCTACTTTCCTGCAAGTGAAGTAATTTACAACAAGCATGAACCTCGGGGCTTTGAAACGTTCACGATTTCAGGCACACCAACGCGATAAAACAGGTGATCTTTCTTCTCCTTTAACATCTGTAGTCACTAATGTTGGAGAAATTTGCCATGCAACTCATTGAATGCTAAAATTAGTATTTACACGTTTGTAAGCAAAAGGCTAATACTTGGTGTTTCTGTAATTTTAAGATGTGGATAACTGTTAAACATGGATGACTGTGTTAATTGCGTTAATTTAGAATCTTAAAATAAATATGATTAATAATTAGCATCCACAATATTACTTCACAAAAATCACTTCTGAGCGAGTGTTCCCTGCTGTGGTGGGTCTGAGAGGAGTCCGCCTCCTTGCCAATCTCTGGCAAATGTGGACAATGGCAAGCAGACACTGTCACCTCATCTCCCTAGAAGCCTTTCCCCTCACCAAGGTGGGGGGCACTCGATCCTGGCAGAGACTTCGATGGGTCTTCAAATAAAAAGCAACAGGAAACAGCCTCCCCGGATGAGGGCATAGGATTCTTTTTTTGTTATAATTTGCTGGTATGAGCAAAAACATGCATCTTGAATTTGAATAGAACATGATGCAAAAAATGCTATTTTTGTCCTTAAAACTTTATCTGCCATGAAAACTAAATTTAACATAATGATCCTACTTTGGATCCTGAGCCACCAAAACACAAAGCAAAAACAAAAACCATATAGATATTGGGACAATTGGAGAAGTGGAGAAACTTAAGTTATAGATCAATCTTGTATTGACATTAAATTTCCTGGTTTTGATCATTGTACTGTAGCTGTGTAAGAAAACGTCTTTATTCCAGGGGCACCTGGGTGGCCCAGTCGGTTGAGCGTCCGACTTTGGCCCAGGTCATGATCTCACAGCTTGTGGGTTCGAGCCCCGCATCGGGCTCTGTGCTGACAGCTCGGAGCCTGGAGCCTGCTTCAGATTCTGTCTCCCTCTCTCTCTGCCCCTCCCCCTCCCTCCCTCCCTCCCTCTCTCTCTCTCTCTCTCTCTCTCTCTCTCTCCTTCAAAAATAAACATTAAAAAAAATTTTTTTAAAGAAAATGTCTTGCGGCACCTGGGTGGCTCAGTCGGTTGAGCGGCCGACTTAGGCTCAGGTCATGATCTTGCAGTCCGTGAGTTCGAGCCCCGCGTCAGGCTCTGTGCTGACAGCTCAGAGCCTGGAGCCTGTTTCAGATTCTGTGTCTCCCTCTCTCTGACCCTCCCCCGTTCATGCTCTGTCTCTCTCTGTCTCAAAAATAGATAAACGTTAAAAAAAAATTTTTTTTTTTTTAATAAAGAAAATGTCTTTATTCTTAGTAGGTACACATTAATGTATTCAGGGGCAAGTGACAGGACTTCTGCAAAGTATTCTCAAATGGTTCAAAAATAACAATATGTAGAAAGTGAAAAATGATAAAGCAAATGTGGCAAATTATTAGCAATTGGTAAATTGGGGTGAGAGGTATGCATGAGTTCTCCGTACTGTAGTTACACTTTTTCTCTCGGTTTGAAAAATATTTCCAGATAAAATTGTAAAGGAGTTCTACTTCTCTACCTTTCACAGAGTGCTGATTGCCTATTATCTCCTATCATCACACTGTCTTCCTCCCAGCTGCCCTCCTCTCGTGTGATTTTAGTTATCACTTGGGGAGCACTTATGTCACAAACACTGTGCTGGGTAGTCTGAGGGAAATACGGAGATACAGAGTAGTGAGGTGCAAACCCTACAAGAGTGGACACACATAACCATCCTGTGAGAAAGAAGCTACCATGAGGGGAAAGGACAGAGGAGGACATCAGAAAGCACTGGGGCTGGTTTAGGCTACAGAAGGCTTCATGTAGAGCACATCTGATCTGAGGTCAGCTCTAAGGACAGGTAGGATTGTCACAGTATAACCCTAGAGTGCAGGACAAGTAGCAGAAGGCATAGGGGTAGTTGGAATGTCATGAACAAAAAACCCTGACACGAGATGGGCGTGAAGTAAGGTCAGAAAGGAAAGACAAAGTCAGAGGCAGAGTAGCCTTAAATGACAAGAGAAGTATTTTGAATTTTGGTTTAGACACCAGGGAGTTAAGATCTTTGAGAAAGTGGTTGTTTCCATCTGAGACTGGGAACCATGTCTTGGGTTTCCTTTGTGGAATTTTACTTCACACACAACTGACATTCAGTAAATGGTGGTGGTGTGATATTTGTAAAAAAAGTAAACATTTACAACGTAATGCAATTTTCTTCAAACTCAAGTCTCAGGGACACCTGGGTGGCCCAGGCGGTTAAGCATCTGACTCTTGGTTTTGGCTCAGGTCATGATTTCATAGTTTGTGAAGTCAAACCCAGGTTGGGCTCTGTGCTGATGGCATGGAGCCTGCTTGGGATTCTCTCTCTCTCCCTCTCTCTCTCTGCACCTCCCCCGTGCATGCACACACAGTGTTCTAAGTAAATAAACATTAAAAAAAAAAAAAAAAACAAGTCTCAGAGATTTCTATCATTAAAATATGAAATCTATTCTGAAGTGGGAAAAGTTGTTGGGTGCCTCCCATGTACCAAATGTTTTATGTATTTTCTTATTTAACCTGCCCAATTCCCACATTTAATAAGTGGAGCAAAAAAAAAAATTAGGCAAACACCCAATATTATAGGGGACAAGACAGGCTGCTTCAGTTTCAAGCAATAAAAAAAAAATCAAAACAAAACAACAAAAACTAAAAAACACATTTAACTCAAGCATTTAAGAACTGAACAGAAAGTTTGGAAATCAGATTCAAAATTTTCAGTTAGGAACCAAAGCAGTGGCTACCGAGATGAATTCACCCCAGCTGTTTTTAATCTCTTGGTCACTCTATCCTAATGCAAGTTCTGGCAGAAATCATTCATAGCCATCCTTAGCTAAGGGGTGGTAGGGCATCCCAACTGTTATTCCCATCATACTGTATCCATGGTACCATAAAAAGAGAATACGTTTTCAGAGGCTGGGGTGGCCATGGATATGAGGCACTCTTATCTCCTGCTACAAGGATATCTCCTGGCCAACAGTTGAACAGGGTAGGGGTGAGAAGTGAGGAATAATAAGGGGTCATTCCAGCAAGACACAGAAGTCCTCCAGTGGACACCTTTGGCTTGAAGATTCCCCATAAACTTAGACAAACTTTTTTCAACACTGCATTTCAAGACGTCCCACACAACCTTCCTTGCCTCTCTCTCTCTCCAGGTGTCAGACCTGCCTGTGATCTGAAGGTCTGTTCCGTTCCACCTACCTCTGCTCCCTCTCCCAATAAATCTCTGAATATCTAATCCTGTCCTGGCATCTGCTTCTCAGCAGACCAGAACTAATGCAGCAGTAAACCAAATGTTGAACTCTAGCCTATGTAACCTCAAATCTATGTTCTTTTCACTATCCTCACAGGAGCAGTTATAGGCAGGAAAAACGTGGTTACCCTAATAATCACAGAGGAGACTCCACTCTTATTTAGGTGACAGAATAGGGGATAGATTTATCCATAATTTAAAAAAAAAAGCTAATTATGAAATTCATTTAAAAAATAAAGACCAGTTAGGGGGTAATGTTTATATTTCCCAAATTATGTGACTCTTTAGGGGATTGTTTCAAAGTGCAGAGTTCCATTGGGATGTTTGAAATCTACAGTGACTTACTGCAACCCTCCTGAATGTCTGTCCAGTGGAAATTCTATTCCTATACTTGATAACAGGGAAAGAAAAGAGTCCCTACATCTCTCTCCCAAGCTCACCTCCCAAACTGGAAACAGCTACAAGAATCAAGCCCCATTGAGGACAGAGAAACAAAATGGCAGGTGTCTGGCCACCTCATCCCTGCTTCCACTGTCAGGGTGGAGGTGAAAACTGTCTTTGAGACAAAAAGAACCATTATATTGTATCTCCAACAGTTCAGCCAAACCCCAGCGAGAACACAGTGCCAAGAGACTGCAGGGACATCAGTCAGAAAAACCCAATACCTGATCATTTAGCTCAACAGGGTGAAAGCCTCCAGAAGGGAAAATGATCTTTTATGAGTCAACTGGGAACTACAATGAAGTGACACATTTTAATTTGTCAGGCCTTACCACAATACCCGTAAAAGATATTTTTATATTACTGGAGCTGTGTTTGAGGGAAAATGGAGGTATTCATAGCAACAAAATCTAGATGTCTTAGGAAAAAAACCTTGATTTATATCAAGAACCTTCCATGCACCCATTTATGTAGTAAATATTTAGCTAATGCTTCCTAAGTACATAGCTGCACAAAGACTCCTTTCTTCAAAAATTTTATAATTTAAATAAAGACCTGGGGGATGTTAAATGAAACATTTATTGCATATGTATGTGTGCCAGACAAGATATATTCATGTGAGAACTTCATAGCAGTATGGGAAGAGAGGTCTCCTACTCTGAGACATTGACAATTAAGTGCAAAACACAAGGTGGATGGATAGATGGATCTTGAAGGACTGTACTGGGCACAGCAGCAGCACCTGGGAACTTGTTAGCCATGCAAAATCACCAGCACCACCCCCAGGTCTCCTGGATACTCTAGAAGTGAGGCCCATAAGTCTGGATGATTCTGGTGCACAGTGAAGTTTGAAAAACACTGGTAAAAATGATGACTCTGAGACTCCAAGAAGGTGGACCTCTGAGGGCAGAAGAGGTCAGAGAAGACATCTCGGGGTCTAAGTGAGATCTGGGAAATGGGTATGGGAGGGGAGAATGAGACACCAAAGCAGGGTGTACCCATTGTACTGGGTCCTCAACACATTTTTCCCCTGGGTCTTGGAGGCTTCATGCTGATGATAGGGGCAAATCCTCTCTAACTATGTCTGGTTTTATCCACTGGATAACCCAGTCTAGGATAACCCAGTCTAGTCCCGGGCACTGATATCTGATCCAATTTATTCTTTCAGTTTAAACAGTTCAGGCAGTCCTTAGAGTCTTACCAAGACAACATTATTAATTCCTCACCCTACAGGTGAAATTCTCACCCCAGCCAGTCCCTTTCAGGCTATTGCTACCTCTGTTATCTTACAAACTTGTGTCAGTATCTCTCATTCTCCCCAGTACAAATGGAAGTGAATTTTAAAAAGGAAAATGCCCCCAAGTATAGAAAATAGCATGAATTTTAATCTACCATCCCATGGAGAGTTGCACATTTTAAAGGATTATTTAAAACTTGGATGGCAGCTTGTGCCACAGTTGCAGCTGCAACTTAATAGCCAATCACAGCAAGCACTCTGCAGAAATGTCTAGCGGTTTTGCAAATGGTTCGAAGGCTCATCAACCTGTTTCTCAAAAATGCCTCTTTATTTTCCCAGCAAATTTGCATTTCATCTGCCAATGTCCTTTCCTCCTACACACCCATATTTCTTTCTAGCGCTCCTCAAGGTCCCAAGTACAGTGAGAACAAGTTACAGTTAAAACTACATAGTTAATTAAAACTATACACTGTGACAGAAACACATCTTCCATTCCAAGCCACCCAGTGAAATCAGATGAAGATTCCCCACTTTAAGCAGAGTGCACTATTCTTCTTATTCATTCAACAGCACCTCCTATTGGGAAAGGCCACCCACCCCGGGGTGGGGGGGCGGTGAACATTCTGTACGTTCTTGCTTACTGTACCAGAATACAAACCTCTTCCATCTCCTGATACTGAAGAAGATGAAGGTGTGGCCAAATGTAACTACCATGTAACTGTTGGCCCAAGGAGGGGAAATTAGCTTGTTTCTTGCTGCCATGTTTGCTGCTTGCTCAGAAAGTTGCTGGGCGTTGGGCCCGGGTTCCTCTGCTGCAATGTACATAACGTATAGCACCCAGTGGACTCATTGTGCCCTGCAAGGGGCTCAGGCCTGGGGAACTTGTCCCACCTTGCTGATGCTCCTGCTGTTTGCTCTGCTATGAGTAATAAACTGTGTTGTACTGATCCCTTAAGTCTTGTCTATTTTTGGCACCCAGAGAGTAGCAGTGGGTTTGCTCCTTGCCATCCTCTATGAGATTGGGGTATGTCTTTGACACCCACTATGTGCCAAAGGATCTGTGATAGTCGCTGCTGCCCAGCATCCTGGCATCAAAGGACCACAAACCCTGCACCCTCAGGCCCACAAAGCACCACAAGGGATGCTTGGATGGGACTTGGAATAATACAAAATATTTTCTGAATCTTCAAGCAAGGCCTTATGACAACATAAGTGAGTAGGTGCAATGGGGGTTCATCCTTGTAGGAGACATAAAAATGCACCACCCACATCCTCCTTCAAGAAAAACTTGGTGTCTGGCTGATGGAAACGCCATCAGCACAGCAACTCCAGCTGTTTGTTCGTCAGAGTCTGCAGTCACCTCCTCTGAGGCCACATTCTTCCCAAAGCAGCCCATGTCCAGTGACTGAACCAGACAGGAGTATAAAGGCCAAGCTATTGTGGTCCAACATGGGACAACTGTGAAGGGCAAACTTGACTGCCGAGCTCCCTCACAAGTTGACTAAGACTTTAGTGAACCCAAATTGCGTATTGATTCTCTTTCTGCCCAATTTTACTTCCCCTACTTTTTTTCCACAGGTGTCAATTCCTATTATACAATTCCATCCCAACATTTGCTTCCAAAGAGCCAAGCATTCAAAAGCTGGTCCAGAAGTGGTCCAGGAAAGCAGGCCAAAAGATGGGGTTTTGAAGCCTGACCACTAGCCATCTGGTAGGCCATGAGGACTCAGTGGCTGATACTGGAGC
The DNA here is from genome assembly GCF_014898765.1 of Herpailurus yagouaroundi. NCBI lineage: Eukaryota > Metazoa > Chordata > Mammalia > Carnivora > Felidae > Herpailurus > Herpailurus yagouaroundi. Next base: position 22,787,881 of record NW_024412428.1, on the reverse strand, counting down.
ACAAATAGTCTGGCACAAAGTGTGGGTCCAGTTGTTAAAACACTCACTAATGGTGAACTGTGGTTATGTACAGGAAATGTATTAGCAGGCAAGATGTATGAGGTATATAGAGAAATCTGCGGTATATAGAAAAAATAGTAGCCGTAGGAGAGTGGGACTGGATGATGATCAGTCAATATCACTGGTGCTCTGCAGAAAGATATGGAACACCTGAAAGCCAGGCATGAAAGCCAGAGGGCCTCACATATACAGAAACTCTCACATCCTATAACAGAATACTCTGAGTGTTGAACTTCAAAGATGGTTAAGGGTCAACCAAGGCTGGTCTGTTATATCAAGGTCAGGCCCTGGTTGTGAACACCTGGGATCCTAAACATGGAGTAGGGAAATCTTGGTGGATTCCCCTGAGGATTTTCACTCCCCAGACTCCTCTGAACCCTCTGAGAAAACAGACTTGGTATGTTCCTCCCTGTTAAGAGCTACAACACACTCCTCCTACCCCTATTGCTGGAAGACAATGTGGAGGCTTCTCCCCAGCTAGGCAACAAGTGCCTCCCTCAGAGTCCACAACCCTCTTAGCCATTATTATCAAAGTAGGAAAATATGAGACTAGGTAAGAAAGTGAGTCCTAGCTAAGATCCAGCTTATAATAGCTCCACTGAGTCCAAGAACCCATCCAGGAGCTATTTCCCCAGTCCTAGAATGTATATTTGGGATTGATACACAGTCAATTCCCATTTTTCACCGTAGTTATACTCTGTAAAGTCACTGCAAACACTGAATTAGTGAATACTGAACCATCACTCCTTAGCGAAATATGGAACTAGGTTCCTACAAGCCTCTGGTCACAATCTTTTCATCAACCAATCAACACATAACCTTGCTTCATATGTGTTTCTGTGTCAAATATCTTATTTCATATATATTGTTGATTCATTAACATTGAACTGACAGTGAGTAGCACTGTAGCTTATGTCTGAAGGAAGCTTATCTAACATACATTTTCTCTGAAAGAGACATCACCACCTTCTTGCTCTGAGGAACACTAGACGGCCCTTTGGCACTATGTCTGGGGGCCATCTTAAACAGCAAAGTCATCCCCAAAAAAGCACAACAATGAAAAACATGGTACTTTACAGACCACAAAAAGGACATTTACTTACAGTGTGAGAGTCGAAACAAGAAGACAGAGCATCACCTTATTTAACCTCAGCTATGACCATGCATGTTGGGTGACTCAAGTCTTTTATGACTCTGCAAATGTCCACTAATGACCATGAAATCACCATGAGTATTGATTTGGGAATTAATAAGTTTTAGCAAGTAGGCGAATTTACAAACATGGAATCCATGAATGATGAAGATTGACTGTACATGATTAATGAATGGCATTATTTTTGTAACCAAAGTTTAGTTTGGTTAACTATGTGATAACCTATGGTTAGCTAACCTTTGTCTGAAGAAATCCTTGATCCCACACAGTTCTGCTCTGATTTGTAGGGAGAAAGCATAGGGAGGTAGCAACAGCTGGACCAGGTGCTTGCCTTGTAAATCTAAACCCTGCATGACAGCAAAGACACTTGTCACCAGTCCTGGTGTGAAAAACACCAGTCTGAGTGATAACTACCCCATACACTCACTCTAAGAATTCACAACAGACTTAATTTCTTTTTGCCTTCCCCACATCACTTACAACAGTCCAAGTTTGTGAAACACAGAGGGGTTTTAATCTTGAGATAGGACTTCCACCCTAGGAGAGTCTAGAACACAAGAAATTGCCAAAGCTAACCTTGCAAGCCTCCCAAGACAGGAGTGTCATTCAAACTGCCTACAAAGGAGAATGCTGTTTGATGCAGCCAGGGAATTAAACCCAGGCAAAGACAGACCAGAAAATTTAACCTGGTCTCCTACCCAAAACATCTTGCTAAGATAGAGATTAATTTTAGTCGCCACAACCTAAGCTATTTACTTTCTGGCCCTTTACAGAAAAAGTTTGCCAACCCCCATATTAGATTATGTGGTCAAGGACTTGGCAAATGCATTCTTTTCTATCTAAGAGAGAGGGCCAGAAACAGTTTATATTTATTTTAAAGGAGCAACAGGATACATTTAAAGTTTTGACCCAGGACTCTGTTAAGTCTCCTGCCCCCTGTCATAATAGAAGCCAAGGAGATCTGGGCATCTTTCCAAACATCTCATTACTCCATAACATCAATGATATTATGCTAATCAAGACAGGTGAGCAAGAGAAGATCAGCATGCTAGAGGTTTATGCACTCCTGGGCTTGAGAGATAAACCCTATGAAGATTCAGGGGCAAGTCAATTCCATAAAGAATTTAGAGGTTTAATGGTAAGGGGTGTGCTGAGTCATTCTTCAAAATAAGATGCAAATTATTGTACTTTGCAACCCCTTCCATGAAGAAAGAGTAATACTTGATGAGCATCTTCAGGTCTTGGAGGCAGTACATTCCACACCTAGGGTGACTGCTCTAGCCTATATACCAGATGACAAAAAGCTTCCAGCTTTAGGTGGATTATCAAGTGGTACAAGCAGTCCTGCCACTTGGGCCATATGACCTGGCTAACCTACGGTGATTGATATTTCAATGGTCAGAAAAGATGCCATAAAGAATTTATGGCAAACCTCAGTGAAAAAAAAATTACAACTCAGGCCCTAGGGTTCTGAAGCAAGGCCATGTCATCTGAAGTGGAGAATCACACACCTTTTTAAAAAAGCAATTTCTGGCATGCTACTGGGCCCTACAGTAGCATGGAACAGAAATGGAAGAAACGGAACACTTGGTAATCGGCATACCAAATGACCATGCATCCAGAAGAACCATCATAAAATGCATTCTGTCAGGCCCAACAAGTCATAAGATAATGCAAGCCCAGCAATAACCCAAGTGAAATGAAAATGTCATTAGGAAGTTGCAAGTTAAATGGTAATAAATACCATTACATATTCAATAGACTGGCGAGAATCAAAGATTAAAAACACAAGTCTTGGAAAGGATGTAGAAAATCTGAAACCCTCATACATTGCTGGTGGGAATGTAAATGGCCACTCTGAAAAACTGATTTGGCAGTTTTCTTTAAAAATTAAATATATGCTAACAATATAGCCCCTCATCATTATAAAATATTTCTCTTTATCCCTAGTCATCTTTCTTGTATGAAGACTACTCTCTGGTATTAATACAACCACTTCAGCTTTCTTAAGGTTAATGTCTGCATATTTCTATCATTTTCACCTTTAACTTATCTGTTATATTCAAAAATGGGTTTCTGGTAGATAGCATATAATCAAGTCTTGTTTTTTGTTTTTTGTTTTTTGTTTTTTGTGTCCAGTCTGATCATCTCTACCATTTAACTAGAATTAGACCATTTACATTTAACATAATCAATATTGTTGGTTTTTTTTTAATTTATTTATTTAGAGAGAGAGAGCACGTGCACGCACACACAAGCAGGGGAGAGGCAGAATAAGAGGGAGAGACAGAATCTTAAGCAGAGAGCAACATCACAGAGCCCAATGTGGAGCTCAAGCCCATGAACCATAAGATCATGGCCCGAGCTAAAATCGAGAGTCAGACGCCCAGTCGAGGCCCCCATTATTGTTGGTTTTTAAATCTTCCATCTTGCTATTGTTTTCTATTTATCTCAACTCTTCTTCGGTCATCTTTTTTTCCTTCTTTTGACTTAATTGAAGGTTTTTTTGTCTCTGTATTTATGAATCTATTTATGATTTTTTGTTTGTTCATTTGCTTAGTTTTTTTGGATTCCACATATAAGTGAAATCATGTCATGTTTGTCTTTCTCTGATTTATTTCACTTAACATAATACCCTCTCGGTCCATCCATGGCTTTTTTGTTAAACTTGTTTGTTTTTAGGATTCCTTTCCCCCCCCCCCCCCGCTATTGACTAGTTATCTATGTCTCTTTGTTTTTTGTTTTTTATAGTAGCCTTAGGGTTTTAAAATACACATCTTCAAGTTGTCACAATCTATTTTCAAATAATATTCTGCTTCACTTACAATGTAAGAACCTAGCAGCATTCCCCCATAGTGTGTGCTATAATTGTCATATATTTTACTTCTACATGTTGTAACTCCACAATTCATTTTTTACTTTAAATAGTTAACCATAGGGGCGTCTGGGTGGGTCAGTGGGTTGAGCATCTGACTTTGGCTCAGGTCATGATTTCACAGCTTATGAGTTTGAGCCCCGTGTCAGTTCTGTGCCAACAGCTCAGAGCCTGGAGCCTGCTTCAGATTCTGGGTCTCCCTCTCTCTCTACCCCTCCTCTGCTCATACTCTGTCTCTGTCTCAAAAATAAACATTAAAAAAAATTTTAAATAAATAAATAATAGTTAACTACAATTTAAAGAAATTTTGAAGTGAAAATAAAAGTTACTTATATTCACCCAAATATTTACCACTTCCAGCACTCTTTATTCCTTTGAGCAGATCCAATTTTATATGTAGCGAACTTTCAAAGACCTGAACAAGTCTTTAAAATTTCTTATAATTAATGTCTGATAGTAATAAATTCTCCTAGCTTTTGTTTGAAAAAATGTTTATTTCATCTTCAAATTTTAAAGATACGTTCTTTGGTTGTAGAATTTTAGGTTGGCATTTTTTCCCAGCACTTTAAAGATGCCTTTCCAGTGTCGTTTCACTTTCATAATTCCCCCATTATCTCTGATAATTTTTATTTTTGCTCCTTTTTTATGCAAGTTATTTCCCCCCCTGACCACTTTTAAATTTTCTCATCTATGGTTTCAGAAGGTTGATTTCAGGAAGATGGTTTTCTTTGTGCTTATCATTCTTATACTTTAAACTTCTTGGATATGTTGAGTTATAGCTTCATCAAATTTAAAATTTTTCATCTATCTTTTCTTCAAATCTTTTTTCTGCCCCACCCATCTCCCACCCCTCTTTCTTTCTAGGATTCCAATTTTATGTACATTATATAACTTGATACTGTTCCATAAATTTTATTAGTCACTAGTGCTTAGTTCTATTTTATTTTTTTCTTCCTTTTTTTTTCCTCTCTGTGCTTCATGTTGGGTATTTTCTAGGGTTATTTGTTTGCATTTACTGATATCGTCTTAGACAATGTCTAATCTGCTATTAATGCCAAACAGTAAATTTTTTATCTTAAATACTGAATTTTTCATCCCTACCAGTTTTTATTATCTTTCATTTCTCTTTTCACAATGTTCATTTTTTAATATATTGATTATAGTTATAATAATAGCTGGATGTTTTACTCTTTCTGTTAATCCTACCAACTCTCATTTCTCAGTCCGTTTCTGCTGGCGGATTTTTCTTCTGGTTGTGTATTACATTTTCCTGCTTTTTGGTACATTTAGAATTTTTTGTTAGATGCTAGACATTCTGAGTTTTACATTGTGAGAATTTGTATTTTGTTCTCTTCCTTTAGATACTGTTGGTCTTTGGGCAGTCAGTAAATTGCAGTATAGTTTGGGTTTGTTTGTTTTTTAAGTTTTGTTAGAGCTAGTATGAATGAGTCCTTACTTTACAGATAATTTATCATGCAAATAAGGCATGGTCCTTCTAGAATCTCTGTTGAACGGTCCAGGTAATCAACAAGGATTTTCCAGTCTGGCTAGTCACAGTTCAAATACCTCCCAGCCCTGTGCAAGGTCTGGCAATTGTTCAGCCCACAGCAACCTGGGAACTCTTTGCTCTACTTCATGGAGTTCCACTCTATAACCATACATCTTAGTATTCGGCAAAGACACAAGAGGATCTCATGCAAATATATTGAGTTATTTTTCTGCATTGCTCTTGTAACTTCTAGTTTCCTCAGCATTTGTCAACTCTGATCACTGTCTCCTGAACTCAGAAAAATCATCATTGCCTGCTTAGGATCAACACACAACCACTCAGCTTTATGAGGAGGAAAGAGCCTCCAGGAAAAAAACTGCAGTGATCACAGGGCTCCTCTCATCCATTTCCCTTCTCTTAAGCATCACAACCCTGTGTCTCCTGTTGTCTAATGGCTGAAAACAAGTGTTTCATGTATTTTTTTTCAGCTTTGTAATTACTTGGGAGATGGTCTCAAATCCAGTCCCTCAATTATGGTCAAAAAAGGAAGTCTATGAATGAGTTCTGAAAAGTTATAACCTCCATCTATCAATGTACAATTTTACCACTTTTAAATTTTTTTTAATGTTTATTTATTTTTGAGACAGAGACAGAGCATGAATGGGGGACGATCAGAGAGAGAGAGACACAGAATCCGAAACAGGCTCCAGGCTCTGAGCTGTCAGCACAGAGCCCGACGTGGGGCTCGAACTCACGGACCGCGAGATCGTGACCTGAGCCGAAGTCGACCGCTCAACCGACTGAGCCACCCAGGCACCCCTCGCCATTCTTTTATTACGCATCATTTTCAACCAACTATATATATTGAGCACCAACTATATATAACAACACTATAATGCACTACGGAGGACATACAGATTAAGAAGACTAGGACCTGCCCTTAATGAGATTCTAATCTCTTTGAGGTGATACACTACACACTGATGACTAGGCAAAATATGTTAAGGATTATAACTGAAGTGTCAAAGCAGTACAGAAAAGGGAAATAATATCAATAGCCTTAAAGATGGCTTCAAGGAGAAGGTGGCATGTGGACTGACCCAGAAAAATGTGTAAGATTTCAATAAGAGGGCAGATCAACAGATGGTAAGTGTAATGAGTGCTTGGAAGACAATGTCTTGGTGAGCAATGTAGCCAAGTCTCAGAAAGAAGAGGGAGAATAATTTGGGAAATGAGTCTAGATAAAAGAGCTAATAGTAAGCTTTTGAACTCTTCAATGACATTCCAAAGAACTTGAACATTGATATCATTTGTTCAGGCTACCAACATGTCTATGACACACAAGGAGTTGCATAGCAAGAATACTCAGAATTTTAATACTAGATTCCTAAACCCTGATATTACCCACTTATCGCTTAAACCCTTACTCCTTTCTTGCAACAGGTTCAATTAACAACTGCTGCCCACCCTCCATTCATGCTCTTAATTTCTCTTAACCTTTCATCTCAGTTGCCATTGACAGCTGACTATTTCCATTAACAATCTGTTAAATAAGAACCCTTCCAGCTGGAGTCAGTTCCCATGACAGTCTCTTCAGGAGGTTCATTCATTCATGTATCATTCTATGTTTAATTAGCCACTATTAAATGCCAGGCAGTGTAATAGGCATGCAGTAGATACAATAGAAGACTAACTTCATAGAGTTTGTATTCAGTGGGGGAGACAATAAACCAGTAAACAAATAAGGAACATAACTCTGGAATGTGAATAAACAAGATATTACAATAGAGGCAATCGACAGCAGAGTGCTCTCCCCACTGGGTGTTGTATGGAAGCCAATAGGACAATACATTCATATTAAAACAAATCAATAATTAAATTTTATAAAAAAAAATGAAGAACCCTTCTAGACCTATTGGATCAGAGTCTGTATTTCAACAAAAAGAATGCTGGCCTCCTTGGGCTTGCTTCAATTGCACTACAAGAACTCACACATCACTAGCCAATATAGAAAAAAAGGGGGAAGAGGTTTGCAGTTGAAACGTAGATCGTGACCTCTGTTGGAGACAAACATACATCCATAACTCACAAGAGACCCCAGAGCTAAAGTTGTAGATTTGGGAGCTAACATCTCTAGAATGAAGCCAGGTGCAGAGTTTGATCTTGAGATAATTAGCACAGCTTTATAATTTTAAAAAAAGAATTAGCAAACAAAAGTCCTGACAGTTTAAGTTTCAGTCTGCAGAATCTTTTTGTAGGGAATTCCTGTGCCACCAAATGGGGGCTGTGATTTGGCTATCACAGGCAAATAGAACTTCCAACAGCACCTACTTGCAAAATAGATTTATATAGGAACAAAGAGAGAAAAGGAAGAAGGGATGGAAGAAAGGAAAGGACAGAGAAACGAAGGATGAAAGCCTTAAAAAAAAAAAGGTCATTTATAATGCATGAGAAACAGCTGCCTGATTCAAAAAATCTATCAGAAAAAAAAAATCGTAAGGTTCAGCTCTCTATTCCTATCACCACTAAAGCAATCTCATCTACCTGCACAAAGAGGTTCTTAGGAGAAAAGAAGGCTTCCCTTTAAGCAGAAAATCTCTCTCTGGGTCCTGGTATCCTTCTCTGTTAGAATGGCAGCATCTTCTAAATTTGGAAGCTATTAAATGTAACAGAACCATGCAGTATAATTATAAAGTGACCTTCAGATATCACCCAGGGGTGAGGAGCAAAATAAGGGGAAATGGTTCTGAAGACTTCCAGGACCTGTCCCAGTTCTAGTCAGGTTGGGGTGGGGGGGTGCAATTTAAAAATCTATGCTGGTGTCCCATTATAGGAAATATCTTAACACATGAAAATATAGTTGTTTTTGTCCTAAAATACTTATAAAATTAATAAGACTTCTGAGTGCACAATTTTTCCAATTTATTAAATTCATAATTCATGCTAATGATATACAAATTTAGAAAGTTCAAATGCAACACAGTGAAAGACCTCCTTCCCATCTCTGTCTCCCAGGAACCCTCCTACTCTCCTGGGAGATTTTGTCCGTGAGCTTCAGGGATAGACTATACATCTGCAGGCAACAATGGGCATATGTGTGCATATTACATGGATAACACATTCTTAAAGTGGAAACATGCTCAACAAATTGCTCTGCACGTAGTTTGTTTTTTATTTTTATTTTTCCTTAACAATATATTTTGGAGCGTATTCCATATCTGTATATAAAGATCTACTTCATTTTTTTAAAATTTTTAATGTTTATATTTTGCGAGAGCATAAGTAGGGGAGGGGGAGAGAGAGGGGGACAGAGGATCCGAAACAGGCTCTGTGCTAACAGCAGCGAGCCCGATGTGGAGCTCGAACTCAGGAACCATGAAATCATGACCTGAGCCACTCAGGCGCCCCAAGACCTACTTCATTTTAATGGTTGTGTAATGTTCCATTGTACACATTTGTAATATTTTATTGAATTCATCTCCTTAGTAGACATGTAACTGCTTTCGATATTCTCTACTGTGCTGCAATGAGGGATCTCATATATCTGTCATGCTATACTTGTATTGAGTGTGACTATAAAGTTCTAGAAGTGGCACACGCAGACCAAAAGGCACTTACACTTGTACTATACATCCATGCTTGCAAATGGGTCTCCATGGAGCTTCTATGCCCACCATCAATCTAAAAGAGTGTCTATTTCCCATGCCTTCTCTAACAGCCTTAGCAAACATTTTCATACTTTGCAGTGTAATAGGTGAAAAGTTATATCTTCGTGATATTTCAACTTGCATTATCTTATAAGAAGTAAGGTTGGGCACTTATGTTTGAGCCACTTCCATTTCCTCTACCTTAAACTATTAGTTTATGACTTTTGCCCATTTTCCTATGGGTTTGTTGCTCTCCCATTGAATTATAGGAGCTCTTCATATATTAGAGACATCAGCAAGTCTATGATATGAGTTGCACATTTTTTTTCTCTTTTGTGGTCTTTTGACTTTGATTATAAAAGTTTTACCTTGCAGGAATTTTATACTTTCATTTATTTAAATACATTAGCAATATCTTTTCAGCTTCTTGGTTTTGTGTCATGCTTAAGTCTTTGCCCACCAAGATGATATTTTTTTTAAATTCTCCCATAGTTTTCTTGGTTACTTTCATTTTTTTTAATTCAGGTATAATTGACAATATTACGTTTCTTTCAGGTGTATAACATGATTCAATATTTGTATATACAGTAAAACCTTGGTTTGTAAGCAAAACTCATTCCAGAAATATGCTTGTAATCTAATTCACTTGTATAGCAAAGCAAATTTCCCCATAAGAAATAATAGAAACTCTGATGATTCCTTCCACAACCTAAAAATATTCATATAAAAATGATTACAATACTGTAATACAAAATAATAAGGAAAATACAAAATATAAAGAAAAATAAAAACCTGCACTTACCTTTTAAAACCTTTATGGCTGGTGTGAGGGAGACAGAGAGAAGGGTTATTGTGTAGGACAACTTTCACTATCACTAATGGAATCACTGCTATCTATTGTCTCAATGGAATCTTTTTCTTTTCATGCAACTTTAACAAGGAACCTGTCCAATAACACTTGTTTTTGCCTCCTTTTGAGGATTTTGCAGAAATGTGACATTGCATTGTCGTTAAACAGATTCATCACTCACATTGCTACAGAGTTATCCGGGTGGTGCTTTTCCATAAAATTTTGCACTGTCTCCCACATTTTATACATCTCCCTAATCTTATTTGAAGTGGGGGATTCTTCTTTTTCTCCTCCTCCTCTGCAGACAAGATGCAGATGCAGACTTCTTATAAAATCTTGCAATCTTGGCCACCTGCATACTTTGTTCGTACTTCTCAATGATTTCCTTCTTAACTTTCACCACGATCATCTCCTTCTTACCACCTTTCTTTTCAACCTTTTTCTGCATGGGGGCCATCATATATGCTCGCACGGATGTTGACTACAGTACAGTATTAAGAAACTCTTGTCATATACTGTATTTAATGTAACTGGCAATAAGACAGCAGAGGGAAGGGTCTATATCTGCAGGCAGCCTAACCTAGAATGAAGCAAAGCATTCCTAACCTTACTCTTGTATGGAAAAGCAAAGGACTTCAAAGGGGCAAGCAAAGGGGCTTTGAAGTGACAAAAAATACACTAGTGCCAGTTGTGGTCACCTTCCAACGTTCTGAAAAATCACTGATTACTGCCAAACACTGCAGCTTGAGACCAAGCATCTGAGTGTGGGAGACCATCACCCACAATCCCACAACAAGCAAGAGAGAGGGAGGGAGGGAGGGAAGGAGGGAGGAACCATTGGCTCAGTTGTGATCATGTGACAATCAGCCTCACGTACTACTCATATTGCAAGACATCACTTGTTTATCAAGTTAAAATTTATAAGAAATATTTGCTCATCTTGCAGAACACTCGCAGAACAAGTTACTCACAATCCAAGGTTTTACTGTATTGTAAAATGATCACAAGTCTATTTAACATCCATCATCATATATACAGAACTTTTTTTCTCATGATGAGAACTTTAAGATCTACTCTTTTAGCAACTTTCATATATGCAGTATAGTATTAATTATATTTTCCATGCTGTACATTACATTCCTAGGACTTATTTTACAACTAGACAGTTGTAGCTTTTGTCTTCCTCACCCATTTCACCCACCTCCCCACCACTTTTTGCCTCAGGGAAACCACCAATCTGTTCTTTTTATCTATGAACTTGGTGGCTTTTTTTCCAAGTACTTTTATGATTTCATTGATCAGATTTAAATTGCTCCATCGTGGATTTGTTTTTTTTTTTTTTCAAGTTTATTTATTTTGAGAGACAGCATGAGTGGGGGAGGGGCAGAGAGTGAGGGAGAGAGAGAGAATCCCAAGCAGGCTCCACACTGTCACTGCAGAGCCTGATGCAGGGCTTAAACTCACAAACCATGAGATCACGATCTGAGCCGAAATCAAGAGTCATACACTCAACCGAGAGAGCCATGCAGGTGCCCCAGTGAATTTATTTTTAGTTAGTATAATTCAACACCATTTATTGAATTAACCATCTTTTCTCCACTGATTAAAAATAATCACCATTTTGTATTATAAAAAATAATGATTAATGTTTTATTAATTTTCTAAATATTTTAGGACAAAAATAATTATATTTTCATGTGTTAAGGTATTTCCTTATGGGACAATCCAACCAGAAGATATAATAATTGGAAATATTTATGCATTCAACATAGGAGCACCCAAATACACAGAACAGTTAACAACAAACAAAAAAGAAACTGATAATAATAATAGAAGACTTTAACACCACACTACATCAATGGACTAATCATTTAAACAGACAATCAACAAGGGAACAACAGCTTTCTTTTTTTTCTTTTTAATTTTTTTTAATGTTTATTTTGAGAGAGAGACAGAGTATGAGCAGGAGAGGGGCAGAAAAAAAGGGAGACATAGAATCTGGAGCAGGCTTCAGGCTCTGAGCTGTCAACACAGAGCCCAACATGGGGCTTGAACCCATGGACTGGGAGATCATGAATGAGCAGAAGCCAACGCTTAACTGACTGAGCCACCCAGGCAACCTGGAAACAGCTTTCAATGACACAATGGACCAGATGGATTTGACAGATGCAGTAAAACCCTGGTTTATGAGCATAATTCATTCCAGAAACATCTTGTAATCCAAAGCAAATCATGCTTTGCATATCAAAGCAAATTTCAAGAACCATTGGCTCAGTTATGATAATGTGACATTCAGCCTCACATACTACTCATGTCACAAGATATCACTCGTTTATTAAGTTAAAATTTATTAGAAATGCCTTCTTGTCTTGCAGAACACTGATAGAACAAGTTACTCACAATCCAAGGTTTTATTGTATATTCAGAATATTCCATCCTAAAACATAATACGCATTCATTTAAGGTGCACATTTAACATTCTCCAGAACACATTACATATTAACCTCAACAAATTCAAGAAGATTAAACTCATGCCATGCATCTTTTCTGACCACAGTGCTATGAAACTAGAAATCAACCACAAGAAAAAAATCTGGAAAGACCACAAATACACAGAGGTTAAATTACATGCTACTAAACACAAATAGGTCAGCCAGAAAATCAAAGAAGAAATTGAAAAGTATATGGATACAAATGAAAATACAATGGTCCAAAACCTTTGGGATATAGCAAAAGCAGTTGTAAGAGGGTAGTTTATAGCAATAAAGGCCTACTTCAAGAAGCAAGAAAAATCTCAAATAATCAACCTAACCTTACACCTAAAGGAGCAAGAGGAAAAAAGAACACAAATAAAGCCTAAAGCCAGCAGGAGGAAGGAAACAACAAATATTAGAAAAGAAATAAATGATACAAATACTTAAAAAACAATAGAAAATATCAATGAAACCAAGAGATGGTTCTCTGAAAAAAATCAATTAAACCTCTAGCCAAATGTATCAAAAAGAAAAGTACCCAAATGAACACAATCACAATGAGAAAGGAGAAATAACAACCATCACCACAGAAATACAATCATTCAGAGAATATTATGAAAAACTACATGCTAACAAATTGGACAACCTAGAAAAAATGGATAAATTCCTAGAAACACCTGAACTACCAAAACTGAAACAGGAAGAAATAGAAAATTTGAACAGACTGATAACCAGCAAATATATTGAATCAGTAATCAAAAGACTCCCAACAAACAAAAGTTCAGGACCAAGTGAATTCTATCAAACATTTAAAGAAAGGCTAATACCTGTTCTTCTCAAACTTTTTCCAAAAAATATGAGGAAGGAAAACTTCCAAATTCATTCTATGAAGAAATATTTCCCGGATACTAAAACAAGGTAAAGACACCACTGAAAAAGAGAACTACATCTCTGATGAACATAGATCCAAAAATCCTCAATAAAATATTAACAAAGAGAATCCAACTATACATTCAAAAAATCATTCATCACGATCAAGTGGGATTTATTCCTGGGTTACAAGGATGGTTCACTATTTGCAAATCAATCAACATGATACATCACATTAACGAAAGGTTCTTAATATGGTTGTTAAGAACCATACGATTATTCCAATGGATGCGGAAAAGCATTTGGCAAAGTACAACATCCATTCATGATAAAAAAAAAAAAAAAAACCCTCAACAAAGTAGGCTTACTTTACACCTCTACATAACAAAGGCGATATATGAAAAAATCCACAAAAAACATCATCCTCAATGGGGGAAAAACTGAGAGCTTTTCCCCTAAGGTCAGGGACAAGATGAGGCTCTCCACTCTCACCACTTCCATTCAAAATAGTACTGGAAGTCCTATCTATAGAAATCAGACAACAAAAATAAATAAAAGGCATCCAACTTAGCAAGGAAGGATCCATTTACAGTTGACATGATACTATGCATACAGAACCTGAAAGACTCCACCAAAAACTGTTAGAACTGATAAATTCAGCAAATTTGCAGGATACAAAATCAATGTACAGAAATCTGTTGCATTTCTGTTGCACCAATAACAAAGCAGAAGAAAGAGAAATTAAGGAATCAGTTCCATTTACAATTGCACCAAAAGTAATAAGATACCTAGGAATAAACCTAACCAAGGAGGTGAAAGACCTGTACCCTAAAACTATAAAACACTGATGAAAGAAATTGAAGATGATACAAAGAAATGGAAAGACATTTCATGCCTTGAATTGGAAGAATATTGTTAAGTTTATACTACTCAAGGCAATCTATACATTTAATGACATCCCCATCAAAATACCAAGCATTTTTCACAGAGCTAGAACAAACAATTCTAAAATTTGTATGAAACCACAAAAGACCCCAAAATAGCCAAAGCAACCTAAAGAAAAGCAAAGCTGAAGGCATCACAATACTGGACTTCAAGTTTCGTTACAAGGCTGTAGTAATCAAAAGAGTATGGAACTGTCACAAAAACAGACACCTAGATCAATAGGACAGAATTGAAAACCCAGAAATGAACTAACAACTGTATGGTTAATCAATCTTTGACAAAGCAGGAAAGAATATCCAATGGCAAAAGGACAGTCTCTTCAGCAAATGGTGTTGGGAAACGTGGACAGCAACATGCAAGAGAATGAAACTGGACCACTCTCTCACACCATAAACAAAAATAAATTCAACATGGATTAAAGACCTAAACGTGAGACCTGAAACTTTAAAAATCCTAGAAGAGAACACAGGCAGTAACTTTTTTTGGCACCAGCCATAAAAACTTCTTTCTAGATAGGTCCCCTGAGACAAGGGAAACAAGTGAAAAAATGAACTCTTCTGAACTCTGCACAGTGAAGGAAACAATCAACAAACCTAAAAGGCAACCCAAAGAATGGCAGAAGGTATTTGCAAATGACCTATCCAATAAAGGGCTAGTATCCAAAATATATTTTAAAAACTTGTAACACTCAAAAAACAAATAATCCAATTAAAATTGGGCAGAACACATTAATAGACATTTCTGCAAAGAACACTGAGATGCCCAAAGGACACATGAAACGATGCTCATCATCACTCATCAGGGAAATACAAATCAAAACTACAATGATATATCACCTCGCACCTGTCAGAATGGCAACAACACAAGAAACAAGTGTTGGTGAGGATGTAGAGAAAAAGGAACCCTTGTGCGCTGTTGGTGGGAATACGAACTGGTGCAGTCACTCTAAAAAACAGTATGGAGGTTAAAAATAGAATTACCCTATAATCCAGCAATTGCACTACTGGGTATTTACCCAAAGAATACAAAAATATAATTCAAAGGAGTATATGCACCCCAATATTTATAGCAGCATTATCAACAATAGCCAAATTATGGAAAGATCCCAAGTGTCCATCAACTGATGAATGGATAAAGAAGATATGGTATACCAAGGGATACAGGAGTACTGATGCATAGGGGCACTTGTACCCCAATGTTTATAGCAGCACTCTCAACAATAGCTAAATTATGGAAAGAGCCTAAATGCCCATCAACTGACGAATGGATAAAGAAATTGTGGTTTATATACACAATGGAATACTACGTGGCAATGAGAAAGAATGAAATATGGCCCTTTGTAGCAACGTGGATGGAACTGGAGAGTGTTATGCTAAGTGAAATAAGTCATACAGAGAAAGACAAATACCATATGTTTTCACTCTTATGTGGAGCCTGAGAAACTTAACAGAAGACCATGGGGGAGGGGAAAAAAAAAAAAAGGTTAGAGAGGGAGGGAGCCAAAACATAAAAGACTCTTAAAAACTGAGAACAAACTGAGGGTTGATGGGGGGAGGGAGGGAGGCGAGGGTGCGTGATGGGCATTGAGGACGGCACCTTTGGGGATGAGCACTGGGTGTTGTATGGAAACCAATTTGACAATACATTTCATAATAAATAAATAAATTAATTAAATAAAATAAAAACTAAAAAAAAAGAAGATATGGTATATATATACAATGGGATATTATACAGCCATAAAAAAAGAATGAATTCTTGTCATTTGCCATGACGTGGATGGAACTAGAGAATATTATTCTATGCAAAATAAGTCAGAGAAAGATAAATACTGTATGATTTCACTTATATGTGGAATTTAGAAAACAAAGTAATGGGGGGAAAAAGAGGGAGAAAGAGAGACAAACCAAGAAAGAGACTCTTAACTAAAGAGAACACATTGATGGTTACCAGAGGTGAGGTGGGTGGGAGGATGTGTTAAATAGGTAATAGGGACTGAGGAGGGCACTTGTCATAATGACTACCAGATGATGTATGGAATTGAATCACTATATTGCACACCTGAAATTAATACAGCACCTTATGTTAACTGGAATTAAAATTAAAACTCTAAGGAAAAAAAGATACTTCCTTATTACATTTAAACATGTGAACTATACCACAAGTTTCAATATCCTAACTTGGCATTTCTTTACATTTTAAAATACACTAGGAGGGCACCTGGGTGGCTCAGTTGGTTGAGCACCGACTTTGACTCAGGTCATTATCTCACAGTTCATGAGTTCGAGGCCCACATTGGGCTCTGTGCCGACAGCTCAGAGCCTGGGGCCTGCTTCAGATTCTGTGTCTCCCTCTCTCTCTCTGCCCTCCCCTGCTCATGTTCTGTCTCTCTCACCCTCAAAAATAAAAAATATTAAATGAATGAATGAGTGAATGAATGACATACACTAGGAACCTCAAACAGGATACTGGCCAAGATTTTTCTTAACTGTAAGAGGCCCCTAGGAAATATGACCAGTTATCTGGCAGCTGCATTTATACAAGATACCCTAAGTTCCTCTAACTTCCCCAAATCAGAAACATGGAGAGAACGTCTTTTCGTAGAGAAAAAAGCCTTGGCTGCAGACTTTTGAACAAAGATCAAGATGTTCATGTCACAAAGGCAATGGTTATGGTGATCTCAGAGCCAATGATGTCAAGAGGTGACACATAGAGGATTGAAGGGGGCCAATAAAACATCTAAACTGCTTACAGTTATGTCCACCACCAGAAAATCCTCAGATGTCATGAGTAGCAGAAAGGAGATGCAAAGTTTCTGCCAAGCAAAAAAAAAAAAAAAAAAAAAAAAAGAGCCTGACAGAGAAAGTGTTCTACCCACTCCCCTACAACTGGATGGATAGCAGGCCGGGTGCGACAGGCAGGGTAGGGTAGACAGTGCTTTCGTTTGTTTGGAGGTTGGTTGTGATTTGGGGCAGATTTTTTGGTTTTGGTGTTTGGTTTTTCTGTTTGCTCCTTGAAGTGGGTTCTGCACCTGTCTTTCTCATTGCCCTGAGTCGTTTTGATTGGATCTCAAGATGCTTTCCCCAGGGTATGTTTTGGGAAAGAGCTCAGAATAGTCACATTGGATCTAGTTCCCCTGATTATTAAGTGACAAGGATAGGATAATAGAAGCTAGCTTTTTATTTCTTGCTCTCTTGAATCTGAAACAAGTTTACTGCCAGAAACGGATGCAGATAAAAAATATATTCAAGTGACTGGGACTTGGAATCACCACAGAAAATATTCTTCTATTTAACATCAGAATGCAAAACAAGAAGTATGCTGGGTTTTTTGGTACTGGATGTTCAGCTGAATTACATCCATTCTCCATAGGGGCAGTTGGGTAAAGAAGACACGATATACACCGCAGTCCTTCCACCCCCAGGAGGAGTCAACATATAGGAGACACTGGTGAACAAAAACAGACAATGCCCTCACTTCCTCTAGCTTACAGTCCAGGGCCTCTTAGAGGCAGAGAGAAGAAATGGCTTTCATTTCTCATAATACAATAACTACAAGGGACGTTGGAGAGTATCCAGGTGAATGGCATCATTTTATAAACGAGAAAATTAAAACCATCCCAAACCCATTCGTGAGAGTGATGAGGCTCCATGCTGAGTGCTCCATTTGGAACACTCATTTGACTCCTCATTACAACCACATGGAGTAGACCATGTAGTTAGGCCCATTTTCAGAAAGGTTCAGTCTCTAGGTTGTGAATAAATAACTGATGGATGAATGAATGAGGAATTCTAATGCATTTACTCTGTTGTTGCATTCTTTCCTGAGGAGCTCTCTGGACAGGTCACTGTTCCCCCATCAAATCTAGTCATTTCCTGGGGTTCCCGGTCTCTGTAAATGGCCCACCACGCATCACTGACACAAGCCAAAAACATAGGACTCTCATTAATATCTTCGTCTCTCACAGGTACCTTGAAAATCCTTCACCAAGTCCTTATAGTTTTTTAACTCCTACCACAGCTCTCCACCCCCCACCACTACTCCCCTCGTCCAAACTGCCATCATCTCTCACCTAATGACCACAGCCTCCTCCTCACTAGGTCCCCACACGCATTCTGGGCTTCCTTCAATCTGCCTTCCAGGGCCTTCCAGCAAGGGTGGCCTTTTCCAAATACGTGGTTTGAGGCCCAAAGCCCCCACATGGGACAAAGTATGGCAGACACCCCAGTTTGAGATCTAAGGAGTTTCCTAAAAAGGGAACCTCCAGGATGGAATACATACTGACACTGGTACATAGGACCCAAACCAACTCCACTCTGATCTCTAACCCACCAGACTGCTGCTGATTTCAGTAGCAATTGAACCTCCTGACAAGGTTCTCAGAGAAGAGACTGCAAAAAAAAAAGTAGCAAAGTGTCTTCAGACATGGGTTTTTTTCAGCCTCAGCTCTTATGTTGTCCATAGGACTGCATCTTGTTTTTCACTTCTTGCCCTTATACTGAGCTCTTTGCAATCTTACCGTCACCTTTTCATCCATCAGAGAGTTGACAAAGCCCACAGTACACCTGTCTTTGGCCCAGCCCCAAGCACAGATATTAGAAGATCATTGAGTTAACACTTATAGGCCATAGTTTATATTATCAAGACCTTAGTCATAGGTGAGAGCTAGTGAACGAGGCAATATATACACTTTTATTTTCAAATACTGGAAGATTATCTAGTGGCTACATCAAGGAGTAGACCTGCTGGGCTGGGAACAGGCATGTGTGAAAACTGTCAGTCAACATTTGCATTGCAAGGACTGAAGCCAATTTAAGTAGGAAAGGAGATTGTTAGGATAGTGGATGGCACTATCCATAGTGGATGGCCTGATACTGCCCGAATCAGGCATGGGGGACTCAAAAGTCAAGGGCAGTGCCCCCAAGCAATTCTACCTTCTGCAGTGAGGAGCAGGAAGGAAGGAGGGAATAACCCTCCCAACTCTGCACAGGGGCTCAGGATCTAAGCACCTAAAAAGAATTACAATCAAGTAATTACACTTGCAGGTACATATTCAAAACACAGAAGGCAGGGACTCAAACAGTTATTTGGTCCAACGTTCATAGAAGCATTATCCACAATAACCAAAAGGTTTCACAAACAACCCTAATGTCCATTGATGGGTGAATGGATAAACAAAAGGTGATGTATATATACCATGGAATATCATTCAGTCTTCAAGGGAAATGAAGTTCTGATTCATGCCACAACATAGATGAACCTTGAAGACATACTAAGTAAAATAAGTGAGTCAACAAAAGGACAAATACTGTCTGATTCCTGTTTTATGAGTAGTCAAATTCTCAGAGGCACAAGGTACAATGGTGGTTACCAAGAGCTGGAGAGGAGGGGAAACCACTGTTTAATGGATACAGAAGTTTTGAAGGAGATATGAAAAAGTTGTGGGTGTAGATAGTGGGGATGTACTTAACCTCGTGAACGCACTCGAGGCCATTGAATTGTATATTTACTAATTGTAATATACTAATTGTATATTTACTAATGGTTAAAATGATAAATATTATGTATTTTTTTACTGCAGTCATAAAAAAGGGTTGCAAACACCCACAACACTCATTTTTCAGTGTAGACTCTTCCATACATTCATATTCATGGGCATGTATTACTTAAAGCAGATTTTTTTTTAATTAAGGGATTTATACAGTTATAGGATATGCTTTCAACTATGTAAAAGTGGATCTACTATATCTTAGAAATGGTAAGTTATTGAGAAAAAAACCTGCAAAGGCCAAAAACTGCATCTGTGTGTAAATGTATTCATCAATGTAAATAAATTCACTCACTGCTGTTGCTCCCACAGACGCAGGGAACAGACTCTCTCCCTTTCCTCCCTCTCCTCCACGTCCAACCCCAGCTTCCTGTCACACACATCGTGAATTTCATAACTCTAGCAATCTCTCAACCAAAAAGAAATTCTTGGCACAAGATTTATCACTCCCCCAAAACATAATGCAAATTATATTTTTAATGCCTGGAGCATTAATTTGAGAATGTGAACAATAATTGCAGGACTGTCACAAAAAGACTTGCAGTCTCTTCCCCCATTCTCCCCCCCCCCCCCACCAAAAAAATAGAGAACAATGGAGGATGTGGAAGCTGTCACTGGCCTGGGGAGTGCAGACAGCCAAAATGGATCTCCAGTAGCGTTCAGATGAAACCACAAAGGATCAGGTTAGTCAGCCTCTATTTCTTGGCTGACGCTTTTGCACCGTGATACCACAGCGTTCATCCATGATGGCAGACGTACACAAGTCAAAATAACTTACCAGCGAATCTTTAAGAAGCCTGCTATGTGCCCAGCACTGTAACCTCAAGTCTCTATTCTGCCAGATCTAAGATGTCAAATGGAAGAGGGAAACTGTCCAGCTCTTCAGTGTCCCCGTTGAGCTTCTTGAGAACGGGAAGCAGGTTTCGTTCACCGCCCAATGCCTGACACATAGTAAGCGCCTAAAAGATGTTTGCAGTGATGCCTGAATGAGGAAACCAAGTGAAGATCCAGGGCGCTTTGCCGCATAGACAGGTACGACAAATAATCGATGGCCTGGCCTCCGTAGACTGACAGCAAGTGGATCAGGAGCCCAAGTCAAGCTGCCATCGTGCTGAGCAGTGGCCAGGAAAGTAGGGACTTCAGTCCTTCCACAAGCACTTAGTGAATGGCTCCTCTGTTGCAGACACTGCACCAAACTCTGAGGGTACACAGGAAAAGGGGATGCCGCCCCTGCACTTGGGCTGCTTCGGTTGCTTTCAGTCTTGAGGGAGAAGATGTGTCCGCCTACAACCACAGCGCAGAGTGGGAAGGGCCTCCTATAGGAGGCGGTGGGAGCCCCATGGAGGGAGCAACAGATGGGGGAACCTCTGAAGAGCCGGAATTTCAAGCAGGGACAGGCGGCCTGTGGTGGAGGGAGGAATAGCAGGAAAGATGCTTTGAAAGGGCCCAGAGAGCAGGCCTGGAAAGGACACCACAGGAAGAGGGGCTGCAAAGGAAGGAGCCAGGAGGAAAGCAGGAGGTGTTGGAAAAAGAAAAAGATAAAGATCGAGGTGCTTGGGGGAGGAGGGTGACTGAAGACAACTTGCCCTCTCTGTTTCCCTGGGAGAGCTCTAAAAGGAGATTGGGCTGGTTGGCTGGCTGGCTGGGGGTAGCACATCAGCAATGAGAGAAGGCTGGGGGCTGGAGGAGGCTCCATTGGAGCCCAGAGAAGCATCTGTATGAAGAAAAGAGTTGGACACCATTGCCCTCTTGCCTCTGAGGCATGGCATTGCTCTGAGCAGGTTTCTGACTGACTGTCCTCTGTCCCCACAGCGGCAGGTAGGGCCCGTAACTTCAGCCTGCGCCGGACCCAAAAGAGGTAGGGTTGTGTGGGAAGGAGTTCAGGATCTTCAAGTTTTTTCTAATCCAGATTTTCCAATTCTGCATCTTGAATTCGCGTCCTCATCTATAAAGTGAGCGGAAAGACCAGGTATCTGAAGTCCATTCCAGTCCTAAGAGTCTCGGACTCCTTGACTTAGGATCCATTCCAGGTATGGTAAACATGGTGTTATGGGCTAAATTGTGTCCCCCAAAATTGGTATGCTGAAGCCCTAACTCTTAGCACCTCAAACCATGGCTGCATTTGGAAGCAGAGCCTTGAAAGAGATAATTAAGGTTGAACAAGTCATATGGGTGGGTCCTAATCCAGTCTGACTGGTATCCTTTTAAGAAGAGGAAACTTGGACAAAGAGACACAGGAGCACAGAGACTCACAGAGAAAAGGCCATGTGAGGAAAAAGTAAGAGGGCTGCCACCTGCGAGCCCAAGAGAGAGGCCCTGGGAGAACCCAAACCTGACACCACCTTGATCTCGGACTTTGAGCGTCCAGAACTAGGAGAAAATAAATTTCTGTCGTTTAAGCCACCAGCCTGTGATATTTTGCTATGACAGCCCTAGCAAACTAATGCATCTGGTAACAGACCAACTGTTAAAAGGTTAAATTGTCCAGGAAGAGGACTTCCTCAACTAAAACAGCCTCTGGTTCTTTTGACACTCAGCCAGTTCGCCTGGGGCTCTGTGCCATGACTAATAAGATGCAACTCAATATAACAAGCTCTGGCTGGATGCCAGCCACTATAAGAGGCAATAGCAGTACACACATAATTCTCCAAGGTCTTGGGATTGAGAGGAGATGGAGAAAGGTCAATCAAAAATCTGACACCAGCCAAAACCCCTAAATCTCTCCTCTCTCCATATGTGACCTCCGCCTCCAACAACTGATGGATTCTCCTCGCCTGGGGCTAGCCCAGTCTCTCCTGGAGGTGCTGATCAGCCACAAGAAAGCAGGAAAAGAAAGCAAAGTATAGAAATCCACAGACTTGGATTAGCCATTGCTACAGAGGGGAAGCCGAGATGGCTCCCCAGGAGGGACTCCTGCTCTCAAAGGGAGAAGACAATTCAGGCAGGAAAGGGATGGAGAAGACTTTCTGGCATTTGTAATCACTAAGGCAGGCATCTCCTGAATGGAAAAGAACAGTATGAAAGCATGTACATCATTTTCTCAGCTATGCCCAGAAAAGCGTGGGAAAAAAAAAAAAAAAGAAATCTCACATCTGAGCTCTTTCTTTGGATAAAAATATGACGCAACAGAGAGAGGCAAAGAGGCCTGGAAAATGGCAAGAGGGAAAGAAAGATCTGGAGGTTGTTTCATTTTTATAATTAATATCCTATCAGAGATGAAGATCTTTAGAAGCCACTCTATTATCACAAACCTCTAAGTCATCAACAGCATTTGAATTAGAACACAGAGGCCAAATATTCTATCTCAGCACCTTAAAAAGCAAAGTTCCACACATTGCCCTGAAGGTTCCTAGTGCACCCACTGGGGACCTAAGGCCTGCCAGGATCACAGGAAGGTGGCCCTCCTCAAGAGAGCCCAGAGCTCTCGCTTTTCAAGTGGCAAAGATCTTTAGCTCAATTCCTGGAGCCTGGTGCTTGCCAGAGAGCAGAACATAAAGGTTTTTATTTCTAAATATTCCTTTTGAAATTCTCTCTCTATTTATACCCTTCCCCATCAGAGAAGGCCAGCTGCTATCCTTCCAGGTCTTCTCTCCTTTCTCAAGAAAAGCTGGCAGTTGCTTCCAGGACCTGGCTGTGCAGACTCCATCTCCTTGCCCCACAGCCCAGGCCAAGACCTCGGGCTAAGTCTTCAGAGCACTCAGCAACCCTAGGCCAAACCGTAGCTCTCACCGTCGATGGCCTGCAGACCAAGGCAGGAAGGGTTCATCTGCCTGAAACTGGGCTTGTCAGCAGCAAATGGACATTGGGATGCTCTGTGGACAATTATCTTAGAGAATCAGAAACAAGGTCTGAGATCTGCATAAATGTGAAGCTGGTGTTTGGGCGTGAAAGAAACCTGATTGTTAAAGGAACATATAACAGACACCATGTGTCCTGAAAGGAAGAGCCCTGGACTCAGAGTCTCTGGGGTCTAGGTCCATCTTTGTTGTGTGACCCTGGACAAGTCACCTAACTTCTCTGGACCTCTGTTTTTAATCACTAGAAGAAAGCAAGTATCAGATCAATCTCTGATCAGATCAGATCAGCCCCAAGTGTTGTCATGGCTTTAGTCTCTTCAATCATTCTGGTTAACGTTCATAGAAAACAATCTTCAGGGGCACCTGGGTGGCTCAGTAGGCTGAGTGTCTGACTGAGGCTCAGGTCATAATCTCATGGTTTGTGGGTTTGAGCCCCGCATTGGGCTCTGTGCTGACAGCTCAGAGCCTGGAGCCTGTTTCGGATTCTGTGTCTCCCTCACCCTCTGCCCCTTCCCCCTTCACTCTCTCTCTCCCTCTCTCAAAAATAAACATTAAAAATTTTCTTTAATTAAAAAAAAAACAACCTTCAGCCCTCATAAGATCATGATTTTTATCAATAGTAAGTTATTAAAGTGTCACAGATTGGAAATACTATTTTCCGAATCTATAGTAGGTATTTTTCATTCTTTTTTGGCTGCCCTTTCTGTGTTGGAGGAGTCTCCTACCTTAAGAGGTGTTATGAGCTGAGCTGTGTCTCCCCTAATGTTGAGGTATTAACCCCCAGTACCTCAGAATGTGGTTTTATTTGGAGATAGGGTTGTTGTAGATGTGATTAGTCAAGATGAGGCCATACATGAGTAGATCAGACCCCCCCCCCCCCCGCCAGTGGGACGGGGGGGGGGATAAAAAGGGGAATTTGACACACACACACGGTGCCAGGTGAAGTTTGGAGACTGCTACCTCAGATGGAGGACCCACCAGAAGCTGGACAGGGCCGGAACAATCCTCCCCTCCTGCCTTCAGAGGGAAGCCCTTGACCTGGGACCTCCAGCCCTCAGATCCATGAGGCAATAAGTGTCTGTTGTGGAAGGCACCCGGTCTGTGAGCTTTATAAGGACAGCTGTAGCTCACGTACACAAGAGGTAAACCCACTTGCCACTATGAATTTGAACATGCCAGTTCCTTGCTTTCCCAGCACCGGCTGGGGTTGGGCAAGGACTTACGAGCAGGATTCTACTGATGTGGCACGCCAGCTAGCAATGCAGAGGCAGGGACCATGAAATCCAGGCAGATGGCACACGGTGGCAGCCACTGCACACAGCTGCAACAGCCACTGGACACCACAGCACCAGCAGTGACATCTGCACGTGAGAGCAAGGGCACCAGGGTCTCTGCAGGACAAGCTCTGCAGCCTGACTTGGTGGGGGCAGTCCTCAGAGGCTGCTGGCCCTTCTGGAGACTCCTGAGTTATCCAGTAGTTTCTCATGAATGTCCTTCCTAATTCGACTAACCAGAGGAGGTTTCTGTTGCTTGCCTAAGACAGCTCCCAAACACAGAGTAGGTCCTGGGTTGTCATGGACTCTGGGTCTGGAGTTCTCTCTTGTCCAGTAAGAGAGTGGATGCAGGGTTAAAATGCGAGAGAGGCTAATGTCTGGGAGGAGACAAGAGCCCCGAGTAAGTGTCCTTACTCCATTTTTATTAGGATCAGAAGGCTTACAAGCATGATGGACGTGCACAAAGAGACAATGAAACCGTGAACATTAACTCATGGGTCTGAGTGGAAGGGGGTTTTGAAGATACGTGGTGTCTGGGGTTTGGGTCAATACAAAACAAAGTCCTGGTGATGGGTAGATGGTTGTTTATGCCAGGCATGAGGTTCCAAGTCTGTTTATCTTAGCTAGCTTAGGGGACCAGACAGACAGAGCATTCTACCTCAGGGTCAACAAGGCATCTTTCTTTTGCTAATTAGCTCCACTCTGGGCAACTTCACCCTGCTGTGGTCAGGGGCCCTGTTTACCTGTTTACCTATTTTGGTCCTTCCTTCCTGTGAAAGCAGATTTCTGTTATTGTACTGAATTGGGGGGTGCTTCCATCCCGAATACCTAATCTTGCTTACCTAGTCTTGGATGCTTTCATCCTGAGGCTTCCTATTCCTATATACCTTGTTAACTCATGGATGCAAGCTCAGGGAGTTCCTAACCTTATTCCCCACACTGAGTATTTGTCAGTGTTGAATAAACCCTGAATTAACATAAGTGGTAATATATAAAATCACACAATTTTCTTTCTAAAATTATTCAATTTAATATACATATACTTTGTGAATATCAAAAATAATTACTGCCATTTAATGAACATGGGCCATACACCCTGGCAAAACTCCTTACTTGTGACATCAACACAACAGCACCTTGCACTAAGTAGGCCTTCCTGACTTTCACAGATGGCAAAACCCATTGGGAGACCTGCCAAGTTATAGAGTGAGAAAATGGCAAATACAAGATTTGAACCCAGGCATTCTATGATATATGTGAACAAAACTCTCCAGAACAATATTTAAAATACTTTTTTTTAGTGTTATTTTTGAGAGAGAGACAGAGTGTGAGTGGGGGAGAGAGAGACACAGAATCCAAAGCAGGCTCCAGGTTCTGAGCTGTCAACACAGAGTCGGATGCAGGGCTGAAACTCACAAATCACAAGATCAAGACCTGAGCCTAAGTCAGACACTCAACCGACTGAGCCACCCAGGCACCCCTGAGAATACATTTTTTTTTTTAATTTTTTTTTCAACGTTTATTTATTTTTGGGACAGAGAGAGACAGAGCATGAATGGGCGAGGGGCAGAGAGAGAGGGAGACACAGAATTGGAAACAGGCTCCAGGCTCTGAGCCATCAGCCCAGAGCCCGACGCGGGGCTCAAACTCACGGACTGCGAGATCGTGACCTGGCTGAAGTCGGACGCTTAACCGACTGCGCCACCCAGGCGCCCCAATACATTTTTTTTTAATGATATAGCAGGGGCGCCTGGGTGACTCAGTCACATCTGACTCTTGATTTCGGCTCAGGTCATGATCCCAGGGTCCTGGGATGGAGCACCATTCCCATTCACCCCCACCAGGCTCAGCCTGTTTAAGATCCTCCCTCCCTTAAGATCCTTCCTCTCTCCCTCTGCCCCTCTTCCTTGTTCATGCATGCACACTTTTTTTTAATGTTTATTTATTATTAAATTATTATAGAGAGACAGAAAGAGACAGAGCATAAGCAGCAGAGAGAGGGGGAGATACAGAAACCGAAGCAGGCTCCAGGCTCTGAGCTGTCAGCACAGAGCCCAAAGTGGGGCTTGAACTCACAAACCACGAGATCATGACCTGAGCCAAAGTCAGACGCTTAAGCGACTGAGCCACCCAGGCACCCCTGCATTCTCTCTAAAATAAAATAAAATGATATGGCAAAGAAATATGCAAAGTTTGATTCTGAATGAGTTACAGAATAAGATTTTAAGTGTGTCTTGATATTTATTTGTCTGGAAAAAAATTACATGTGCCTTTTCCTAGAAGAAGAGAAATAAACTAGAAATCCTTTGCTGTTTTGGTAATGGCCCAAAGGAAATTGATGTAAACAGCTAAGTAATTTAGGGCACAAATTACTGAGACAATGACAAAACTGGGAAATTAATTTATCTGAGAAATTGTGTTGTATCAGCTTGGCTTATAAAACCAAATTCATTTTTTAATGTGTTAGTTAGCCATTATAAATTTTGAGATACTTTGTAAAGCTTCTGTTTGGCAAATGCAAACAGTTGGGAAAATAAAGATGTACAGTGAAAAGAGCTAAAATATCTTGTTCAAAAAAGAAATTACAGGGCGCCTGGGTAGCTTAGTCAGTTAAGCGTTCAACTTCGGCTCAGGTCATGATCTCATGGTTCGTGGGTTGGAGCCCTGCGTTGGGTTCTGTGCTGACAGCTCAAAGCCTGGAGCCTGCTTCAGATTCTGTGTCTCCCTCTCTCTCTGCCCCTCCTCAGCTCACACTTGGTCTCTCAATCTCTCTCTCTCTCCCTCTCTAAAATAAATAAACATTTAAAAAAATTACAATAACCATGAAAAGCAAAGTTTCTGAACCAATGTCCGTTCTCAAGTTTGCCAGAGAGATCACCATCAGAATCAAAGCATGGTTTGTAAAAAAGTACTGATAAGAAGCCCATGGTGTGGGTGACAGCAACAAATAGCTGTTGGAGCCTCTAAAGCAAGGAAAAACCACTTGAGCAGGACCCTGACTTCTCAATCTCAGGGAGAAGGTCTCAAGACTCCCTGCTGGAACTGGGTACTTCCCTATATGTCCATCCAGAATCATAACAAGTTTCACTGATAACCTCCCTTGCTGAGATTGGAATTAAGCCATTGGAGCTCTTTCTGGCCTGTCCTGGAGAAGACAGGTCACTTCTCTGGGCCTTGGCTTTCTCACATCATATGGGGAGCGCTTACTTTACCCCGCCTGACCTTTGATGGATGTCAGTGGAGACTGTAGCTCCTAAAATCCTTGTAAGTTCCCCAGAGACCTTCCAGCAAGGCTCCATTTAGCACCCAGTTACTTCCCTTCCTAGCTTTTCCTGAACCTATGGCTTCAGAAGTATCATGGGGATTCTCAAATTCCACATATGAGTGAAATCATATGGTAGCAGGCTTCTCTGACTTATTTCACTTAGCCTAACACCCTCCAGTTCCATCCATGTTGTTGCAGATGGCAAAATTTCATTCTTTTGCATCACTGAGTAGTAGTCCATTTTGTGTGTGTGTGTGTGTGTGTGTGTGTGTGTGTACATACATTTTCTTTATGCATTCATCAGAACAACTTGGTTCTATTCCTGAAGCCAAGACTACACTGTATGCTAACTAACTTGAATATAAATAAAAGGGGAAAAAAAGTATCACGGGGAAAGGAAGCTGAGGGTTCTGAGGCTCTCCAAGGCAAAAGCTTAAAGTTCAAGGTTCAAATGAGGTTCAGGGAAGAAGTTAGACCAAATCTACTAAAGTTAAACATAGGATTGTCTCATGAACTAGCAATTCTACTGCAAAGTATCATACCCACGAAAAATGTGTGCAATTCTCCTCCAGAAGACTCCTGGAGTCAATCCAAATGTACGTCAACAATACAATGCATTAACTATGGCATATTCATGTATTACACAGCAAGAATAAACCACTTTTATATTCAACAATATAGAATAATGTTGAGTGAAAAGAAGCTAGATACCAAACGTACATACTGTCTTGATTCCATTTATATGAAGTTCAAGAACAGGTAACACAAATTTGTGGTGAAAGAGGTCAGAAAAGAGGTTACTTCTGGGGGAGTGGGTGGATATTAACTGGGTGGGAACATACATGAACTTTCTGGAATGCTGTGAATGTCCTAGGTAGTTACCCTAATAGTGATTACACGAGTATATACTTAGGTAAAAATTAAAATAATTTGTGTACTTTATATGTATATATATTTAAGTTTAATTATTTTGCAAGAGCAGGGGAGGGGCAGAGAGAGAGGGAGAGAGAGAGAATCCCAAGCAGGCTCCACACTGTCTGGTCAGAGCCCAATGTGGGCCTTGATCTCATGAATCATGAGACCATGACCTGAGCTGAAACCAAGAGTTAGACGTTTAACCAACTGAGCCACCCAGACGCCCCTATATATTATATCACTAAAAAAATTTTAAGGCACAGGCTTTTGAGACTCAGGACTTCAGTCTTAAATTAGTGAGAAATAAAAGATTTCAATTAGAGGTGCTCAGGTTGGAGCCCTCAGGCTTCAGTGCTCAGCATTCAAGATAGCTCAGGATTCAGAGGGTACAACTGAAATATTTGCAAACAAATAATGATAATCACTACCATCTGTTAGGCACTCTCTAAGTGCCAGGCTCTAGACCAGGCATTTTTACAAACACGACCTCAT
Source organism: Herpailurus yagouaroundi (assembly GCF_014898765.1). NCBI lineage: Eukaryota > Metazoa > Chordata > Mammalia > Carnivora > Felidae > Herpailurus > Herpailurus yagouaroundi. Next base: position 22,758,230 of record NW_024412428.1, on the reverse strand, counting down.
TTAATATTGCAGCAACTTCATAAGGTAGGTGCTGTTGTTATCTCCATTTTACAGAAGACATGTCTTGCTCAAGGTTGTGCTGCACTGAGTGGCAAAGTCAGGACACAAAAATAGATCCACCCAGGCTGAAGGGACAAAATGGTGTCAAGAGGGGCAAAGAAAGATTTCCAGGTTCAGCTGCCATAGGTCTTCACATTTCTTGGTAAGAGACTAATCAAAACTTCAGAAACAGAAACTCCTCTCCTTCCCTAGCCAACCAAGCAACCAACACATTAAAATGAGGAATGCTCTGGGGGGCTTAGTCAGTTGAGTGTCAGACTTTGGCTCAGGTCATGATTTCAAGGATTCCTGGGTTGGAGCCCCACGTTGGGCTCTGTGTGGACAGCTCAGAGCCTGCTTCAGATTCTGTCTCCCTCTCTCTCTGCCCCTCCCCCACTCATACACCCTCTCTTTCTCACTCTCAAAAATAAACATATAGATAGATGTTTATGGATATACCTATGGATAGATGAAAGAATCAAAGAAAGATTGACAGATAGATTGAAAGAAAAGATGGAAAGGAAAGGAAAGGAAAGGAAAGGGAAAGGGAAAGGGAAAGGGAAAGGGAATGGGAAAGGGAAAGGGAAAGAGAAAGAGAAAGAGAAAGAGAAGATTGAAGGAAAGAACAAAAGAACGAGGAATGCTCTAAGAGAACAAATCAGGTCCAGATAGAGTGGCTTCTGCTTTTGTCAGCCAGCACTCGTCCTCCCTTTCTTCTGGAAAAGGAATAGACAGATAGCAGGGTCCCACCACAGTCTCTCCCTTGGGCACCTCAGGCTCCAGTACTGACACACAGAAGTAGAAGGAGGCACGTCACTCAGCCAGAGCCAGAAGCTCCTATGGCCGAGGCCAAAGGGCCACCTGCTCCTACCTTTCCCTTACTTCTTTTGCCAATTTTCCCTCTCTTTTGTGGACTGCCCCAGAGTCTTTTCAATAAATACTGTGCTATTGGGACACCTGGGTTGCTCAGTTGGTTAAACTTCTGACTTCAGCTCAGCTCATGATCTCACAGTTTGTCAGTTCGGGCCCCGTATTGGGTTCTGTGCTGATAGCTCAGAGCCTGGAGCCTGCTTCAGATTGTGTCTCCCTCTCTCTGCCCTTTCCCTGCTTGTGCTCTCTCTCAAAAATAAACATTTAAAAAAAAATAAATCCTATGTTATTTAATAGGGCTCTTGGCTATAGTAAAGGAGTCCAATCTGAACCAGTTTAAGTGAAAAGAGGAGTTCATCAGAAAGACTCATGGTGAGAAGGGAAGGGGGGAAAATAGTTACAAACAGAGAGGGAGGGAGGCAAACCACAAGAGACTCTTAAATACAGAAAACAAACTGAGGGTAGATGAAGGAGTGGGGGAGAGGGGAAAAAGGGTGATGGGCATTGAGGGCACCTGTTGGGATAAGCACAGGGTGTTGTATGTAAGCCAATTTGGCAATAAATTATATTAAGAAAGAAAGAAAAGAAAGAAAGAAAAGACCCATGGTGTTTCACAAAAGTCAAAGATAGAAACATGGTCCCCAGAACAGAGCAGCAGCCTGGACCCCTATAGGAACATGGAGGTCTCTCCACATCACTCCCTGTTTTCCCTGTGCATCTGCTCTCTTCTTCCCAGTCACCACAGACAAGCCTCCTCTACCCCTCTAGTTGGAAGATGACATGTGGCTACCCTGCTTCCAGGATATATACATTCCAGCTCATGCACCCAACAAGAAGCCCATCTCACGCTCTTACTCCCAAAACTAAAATTTCAAGGAAAGGACTGATTGACCAGCTTGGGTAAAATGCTCCAGCCAAGAAAATGTGGGAGGGTCAGGATCATCTAGAAATGGCAACTGCTACCGTCATCACGTTAGATGGATGAGGGAAGAAGAAACCAGTGGAAAAAAAAGATGGTGGACAACAATTTGATGGGTATCCACCACATGGCCTAACTTAAGCAATCCTTTGGCAGTAGTGAAAAGCATCAGCTTTGGAGCTAAAAGGACCAGCTCTACTATCTACCAGCTGATGCTGGGCCAGCCTCTGCTTTCTCATTTGCAAAGTAAGGGTAATACTATCTACCTCATGGTGTCACTGAGAGAATTAAGCAGGGAAGAGAGAATATGTCAAGTACCTCGTACCCTGCCTGACACACTCAAGTGTAGATTATTTCTAATTTTATTTTGAAATCAAAACAATCATAGGAGGAGAGTGCCTTGCACATACTGAATTGTTTTTGCTAAAGTGGAGATTTTCCTATTGTATGCAGTTTGCTAATGTACGGCATTTCACTGGGTTATCTCATGCTTTCGAAAATTTGTTTTGAAAAAATGCATATAAGTTACCTTGTCACAAAAAAGTGAAAGGCAAGAGGGTAACATGCTGCAGGTACCCGGGCTAATCCCTCCCTGTGAAGCAGACAGCAGCAAACGGTGTCCTTAGGATGCTTGTATTTGCTAAGGATGAGCACTAAGTGTGGACATTTATCAGTGAGAAGCTATAAATAAGAAAGTTCTAAAGAGGCCAAAAAGCTGATGGGACTGTGGCAGGAGGGGAACTTTCTAGCTGTCAGGGAAGGCAGGTGGGAAGTTCCTCTGTTTCTTTCTTTCCACAGAGCAAAGAGAACAATGTACTATTTGAGGAAATACTGGCTATCTTAAACATACATCCTTCCAGGACTGATTTAACACCTTAAACTTCATGTTATCAGTATCAAGATGGTATTTTCAAAACACAAACAACAGATACTGACTTTGATCACTATGTCAAGGCTTTGTGAAAGTGTCTTGTTAAAAGAAAAGGCCAGTCTCTTGAAGCTTATCAGTTTGACCTATTATGGCTTAGGATTCCCAGCACAGTGAGCAACCGACTTCTGGCCCCCATGGGTATCTGAGAGAACTCCCCTTCCCTGCGGCTGAATAAAGAAGGCTGGAGAAAGTGCTCCATCTATAGTGCGTGCTGGAAATCAGCAAAGGTTGTGTAGAGTATTCAGATTTAGAGTAGGCTTTTGTTTACAAAAAGTTATAAACAATAACCCACATACAATTAACATCTTATATGGAGTAATTGTTTCTCAGTTATCTGAGAATTTATCTGCATCCTAAAATTTTACCCTACATTTTATGATATGAAAGGACTCAAGTCTTTAAATTAAACCACTTAAAATGGAAAAAGTTCTCTTTAGCAACATGAAAAATACAATGTGCTCACATGAGAATCATAGCAACCCTCCCAGCAGAGGAAACTCCTTTACAACAGTCCTGCAAATGATCATCTGGCCTCTCAATACTTTGAGATGAGCTACTCACTAACGTAGGGGGTGTTCCTGCTATCATTTGTCCCATTTACATTTACACCCATTGGTACTTGAGTACAATCTTATTAAGCTTTGAAAGAAAGCAACATGAGCCTATCTTTCATACTTAAATACCCTTTCAAAGACAGGACAATGGTCATCATGCCCAACCTTACCTTCTTTATGCCCAGCTAAACTTTGGCAATACTCTAAACAAGATACTTTTTCCAGGTGCCTTCACATCATGAACACCTTCCTCTAACTTGTTACCATGGTTCCTAAAACTGCATAATGGGAACTGGCAACGTGGCACAACATATGAAGGCAGTTTATGTTGTAGGATGTAGCCAATGGCTTCCGGCGTGGTATGAGCTTTCTTTAGAAACCGCATCGCATCATTACCATTGCTTTCAACACATCCGAAAAGGAACTGCTTTCTGAAAGATGCTTTTCATTCGCAGTCTTATACATTATTTCCATTTTCCTTTAAAGCTGCACTTATTGAAGTAGTTATAGGCCAACACTGACCTTAAACTAAATCGACTGTAAAGGGACCAATTGCTGATGCTGGTCAGGAAATGGTTCTTTTGCTGGCAAGCAGAAAGGTCACTAGAGGGCCTTTATAGGAGTAAACTAAAGAAAATGTCTTTCAAATTGGGCACTCTCTCAAAGAGGGAAAAATGTGGGCAGCAATTTCCTACACTGGTGGAAGAATAATGAGCCATGAAAAAAGGGAAAGTCACAAAATTACATTTGTTGTGTTAATTAGGTGACACATCATGCGAAAGACTGGATAACATCCAAAAGAAGAAAAAGCACCATGCCATTTCTGATGTTAACCCTCTGATTAAAGGTGGGGGCGGGGGCAGCCCAGTCACCCACTCACCCAGAGGATTTGCTGAAGAGAAGTTGCAGTTAGGCAGATGGGTTTTGTAATCAACCTCAGGACAATGTGACGGACACAATCCAGATAATTGGGAGAATATATAGTGAGAAGCATGTTCCAAGGAAATGGTCTCCAATTTTTAAAAAATCTCAAAACATTCTCATTCTTTTTTCTATTTCTGTTTGAATATATTTCAGCTGCAGTTGGTCAAATCGTAGGTAGAAGGATAAGAATTATGCTTCAAGAAGAATAACTGAGGACACACGAGCACAGGGCATGAAAATTAGAAAGGCATGATGGTTGCTGAGTACTTGGCACTGATGATGTCACAGACTGAAAGTTTGTGTCCTTCCCCCTGAAATTTCAGGTGCTGACATCCTAACCCCCAATATGACGATATTGGGAGGTGGGGCCTTTGAGAGGCAATGAGGTCATGAATGGGATTAGTGTCCTCATACAAGAGGCAACACAGAGCCTGCCCCTTCTGCCATGTGAAGATACAGAAAGAACTAACCCAGAAAGTGGGCCCTCACCAGACACAATCTGCCAGCACCCTGATGTTGGACTTCCAGCCTCCAGAGCTCTGAGAAATAAATGTTTGTTGTTTAAGCCATACAGTCTATGGTACTTTTGTTAGAGCAGCCCAAATTGACCAAGACAGATGGTAACCTAGTGTGCTGTGGACATTTCCCAGAAGAGAACCGTGAGGCATGTATTCTCACCACATCCACAGCCCTTAGAGATAAAGACGGTTTCTCTTGTATCATGAGGATAGATTCTGGTTAGCGTACCATCACGTGAATTCTCTTGTTACCATTTGGGTAAATACCTTTGCCCTCTCCCCCACACACACTCAAAACCACCTTTTAACACTCCTGGGAATAATTACAGTCTAAGAAAAACATCTGTACCTGAGTGATTTCAAGACGTATAACTACAAAGCCGCAAGTTTATGCTCTATATCCACTCTGAGAATTCATGGGCCATTGTGGTAGTTACCATCTTCTAATTTTCCCTCCCAAATATCACCACTCTGTCACTTGCCACCAACTTTCAGTCCCCTCCACTCTCCTCTGGGACCAATCTGGCTCTCTGCCTGAATCCCAGACCATTACCTGAAATTTTCTGTTTTCCCCATATATCCTGTAATGTTAAACACAGGTATCCATATACTTCTGAAGCCATGGATTTCAACCCCAGATGCACATCAGAATCACTTGGAAAGCTTTTTAGAAATACCAATGCTCAGAAATTCTAATATAATGGAGGGCACTGACATTGGTGATTCTTAAAAGCTTTCCAGGTGATTCTGCTGTGTAAGCCAAGGTTAAGAATTATAGTTCTAATGCTCCAACATACCCGGGAGCTGTGATATATGCCATCAGCAGTAGGTTCTCATAGCTGTGGTTATTTGTGGGGCAGTAGAAGGGAAATTCCTAGAAATAGATAGCTTCTAACAAGGAGTCCTAGAATGCCTTCAGGAATAAAGAGAATCAAGCATTAAATGTCTGATAAAAGATAATCCTAAAATTTACAAGGAAAAATAAGAACACAAGAATGGGTAAGAAAACACGTGGAAAAGTTCTGAAGACTAGCCCAACCAGATATTAATACATATTGCAGAGCTTCTATAATTAAAGTAGTGTATTATTGGCATGCAAATAGACAAATCAAAAAGAAATACACTGGAAACAGACACAATTACATAAAATAAATCAAGCAGATGATAAAAGTAGTCTCTCTCAAAGCATTAGAGCAAAGGTCATCATTTGAGGTAAATGGTGTTAGGATAACTGAATAGCCATTTGGAAAAAAATTAAATCCATTTCTCCTACCAAAGAACAGCCTAAATTACAAATGGATCAGAGATCTAAATGCAAAATATGAGACTAGACGAGCATGAGGAGAAAATTAACTTTGGAGTACAGAAGGCTTTTCTAATTATGACTCAAAATTTAGAGGCAATAAAAGATTGACAAATTTAACTACATAAAGAAAAAATTACAACTTTTACATGGTCAAAAATACCATAAGCAAAGTCAAAAGGCATGAAAAACTAGGAATAAGTTTTTGCAACATATTTCAAAGATAAAGGGCCAATTTCCCTTTTTTAAAAAAACCTTTAAAATTGAGGGGAAAATGACCAAAAGTTATAAATAAAATGAGCAAAACAACAGATAATTCACAATATAGATATAAAAATGAACTTTCAGCACATGAAAAAATGTTTAACTTCACTCATAATAAGTAAAATGCAAATTTAAACTTTATTGAGATAGCATTTGTCAAAAAATACAAAGTTGCAGTACACTCTGTTGTCAAGACTGTAGGGAAACAAGCACTCCCATACTTTGCTGATGGGAATGCAAAATGGCATAGTCTCTGTGGAGAGGCATTTGGCAAGATCTAAGAAACTACATATACAGTTACCCTTAACCAGTAATCCCATTTGTAGGAATGTATCCTAAAGACATACCTCCAGTAACACCAAAATATGTGTGCAAAATATTATTCATTACAGCATTACTTTGTAACTGTGAAATATTTGAAATTTCCTAAATATCCAAACAAAGGGATTGGCTGCAAAAACTGTGGTATATACACACGAGAGTACCATGCAGCTCTAAGAAGAATGAGGAAGATTTCCTGAAAAGACACAAATACATGGAGGTTAAACAACATGTTACTAAACGATGAATGGGCCAACTAGTAAATCAAAGAAGCAAAAACACATGAAACAAATGAAAATGAAAACGAAATCATCCAAAACTTCTGGAATGCAGTAAAAGTAGACCTAAGAAAGATGTTTATAGTAATACAGGCACACCTCAAGAAGAAAAATCTCAAATAAACAATCTAACCTTACAGCTAAAGGAGCTAGAGAAAGAAAAACCTATGAAGCCTAATAAAGCCGGCAGAACAAAGGAAACAACAAAGAAAAAACTGATATAGAAACTAAAAAGCAAAAAAACACAGTAGAGCATATCAATGAAACCAGGAGTTGGTTCTTTGAAAAAATTAATAAAATTGATAAATCTCTAGCCAGACATCAAAAGGAAAAAAAGAAAGGACCCAAATAAATAAAATCACAAATGAAAGAGAAGTAACAGCCATCACCACAAAACTACAAATAATCATAAGAGGATATTATGAAAACTAGATCCCAATAGATTGGACAACCTAGAAGAAATGGGTAAATTCCTAGAAATAGATCAACTACCAAAACTGAAAAAGAAACAGAAAATTTGAACAGACCTATAACCAGCAAAGAAATTGAATCAGTAATCAAAAAACTCCTAACAACAAAAGTCCAGGACCAGATGGTTTCACAGGTGAATTCTACCAAACATTTAAAGAGGAGTTTAAGGAATTTAAATATTCATTTAAAGAATACCTATTCCTCTCAAACTTTCCAAAAAATGAGGATGGAAAACTTCTAAATTCTATGAAGCCAGCATTACCCTGATCCCAAAACCAGATAAAGACACACTGACAAAGAGAACTACAGACCAGTATCTCTGATGAACATTGATGCAAAAATCCTCAACAGAATACTAGGAAATGAGGGGGAAATGGGTGATGGGCATTATGGAGGGCATTTGTTGGGATGAGCACTGGGTAAGCCAATTTGACAATACATTATTTTCTTAAAAAAAAATACTAACAAATAGAATCCAACAATACATTTAAAAAATCATTCACCAAAATGAAGTGAGATTGATTCCTGTGTTGCAAAAGGGTGGTTCAATATTTGCAAATCAAGCAATGTGACACATCACATCAATAAGTGAAAGGATAAGATCCTATGATAGTTTCAATAATGCAGAAGCATTTGACACAGTACAACATCCATTTGTGATAAAAACCTTCAACAAAGTAGATTAGTGGGAATATATACCTGAACATAATAAAGGCCATATATGAAAAAACTACAGCAAATATCCTCAATGGGGAAAAACTGGGAGCTTTTCCTCTGTGGACAGAAACAAGACAGGGAGGTCCACCCACATCACTTCAATTTCACATAATAATGGAAGTCCTAGCCACAGCAATCAGACAAGAAAAAGAAATCAAATGCATCCAAATCAGCAAGGAAGAAGTCAAACTTTCACTATTTGCAGATGACATGATACTGTATATAGAAAACCTGGAAAACTCCGCCAAAAAACTGTTAGAACTGATAAACAAATTCAGGATACAAATCAATGTTCAGAAATCTGTTGTGTTTCTATACACCAATAATGTAGCAGAAGAGAAGTTAAGGGCTTAGTTCCACTTACAGTTGCACCAAAAATAATAAGATACCTAGGATTAAACCTAACTAAAGAGGTGAAATACCTATCCTCTGAAAACTAAAACCACTGAGGAAAGAAATTGAAGGTGACACAAGAAACAGAAAGACATTTCATGCTCTTGGATAGGAAGAAGAAATATTGTTAAAATGTCTATACTATCCAAAGCAATCCACACATTCAATTCAACCCCTATCAAAATACCACCAGCATTTTTCAAAGAGCTAGAACAAACAATCCTAAAATTTGTATGGAACCAAAAGACCCTGAATAGCCTAAGCAACCTTGAAAAAGAAAAGCAAAGGTGGAGGCATCACAATTCCGGAGTTAAAGTTATATTACAAGGCTGTAGTCATCAAGACAGTATGGTAATGGGATTAGATCAATAGAGCTGGATAGAAAATCCAGAAATGAACCCACAATTACATGGTCAATTAATCTTTAACAAAGCAGGAAAGAATATCCAATGGCAAAAGGATAGCCTCTTTAACAAATGGTGTTGGGAAAACTGGACAGCAACATGCAAGAGAATGAAACTGAACCTCTCTCACACCATACACAAAAAATAAATTTAAAGTGGATTAAAGACCTAACTGTGAGACCTGAAACCATAACAAGCCTAGAAGAGAACAGAGGCAGTAATTTCTTTGACATCAGCCATAGCAACATCTTTCTAGATAGGTCTCCTGAGGCAAGGGAAATGAAAGCGAAAATAAACTATTGGGACTTCATCAAAAGTCTTCTCCACAGCAGAGGAAGCAATCAATAAAACTGAAAGGCAACCTAAGGAATGGGAGAAGATATTTGGAAATGACATATCCACAAAAAGGGTTAGTATCCAAAATCTATAAAGAATTTATAAAACCTAACACTCAAAAACAAATAACCCAATTTAAAAATGGCCAGAAGACACAGACATTTTTCCAAAGAAGACATCCAGATGGCCAACAGACACATAAAAAGATGCTCAGGGGGCGCCTGGGTGGTGCAGTCGGTTAAGCGTCCGACTTCAACCAGGTCACGATCTCACGGTCCGTGAGTTCGAGCCCCGCGTCGGGCTCTGGGCTGATGGCTCGGAGCCTGGAGCCTGTTTCCGATTCTGTGTCTCCCTCTCTCTCTGCCCCTCGCCCGTTCATGCTCTGTCTCTCTCTGTCCCAAAAATAAATAAACGTTGAAAAAAAAAAAAAGATGCTCAGTATCGCTATCAGGGGAATGAAAATCAAAACTACAAGGAGATACCACCTCACACCTGTCAGAATGACTAAAATCAACAACACAAAAAACGACAGGTGTTGGCAAGGTTGTGGAGAAAGGGGAACCCTCCTGCACTGTTGGTGGGAATGCAAACTGCTGCAGCCACTCTGGAAAACGGTATGGAGGTTCCTCAAAAAGTTAAAAATAGAACTACCTTATGATCCAGCAGTTACACTACTGGGTACTTAACGAAAGAATACAAAAATACTATTTCTTTTAATGGTTCAATTTTGACTTTATTTTATATTCAAGAAATGGTTAAATATTCAAATCAAACCCTGAAGTGAATCCTATTAGAAGTTCAGTTGAAGAGGGTTGATGGGGGGGTGGGAGGGAGGGGAGGGTGGGTGATGGGTATTGAGGAGGGCACCTTTTGGGATGAGCACTGGGTGTTGTATGGAAACCAATTTGACAATAAATTTCATATATTAAATAAATAAATAAATAAATAAAAGAAGTTCGGTTGAAGAAAAAATATATAAAATAGAGGAAGAAAAAAAAATCCCGCATCCCTTTGTAATTAAACAGTTCTAATCCAAGGAGAAGGGGGTGGGGGTGGGGGTGGGAAAGTAGGGTAGAAAGAATTAGAGGTTTAACTTCACACTTCTCAGGATTGGATTTCACAGGCATGCTATATAGTTTTAGTCCTACCAGTCTTTACTGGTAGGTGGTAGTTGACATGCCATAAACTTTAATCCGGAAGAAGGATAGAGCACATGTCACATGATATAGCATCCTCAAAAGTGTATACATTAATGAAAATGAATTGGATTAACCATCTGTGTTCCCATAACTTCCTAGAGACATTTAACTGATGCATGTTTTAAGCAACATTTAATCATTAGTTTCTTGAAACAAATGTGAGAGGAGTATTGGCTTTCTCCCCATACTGTTTCATTTTTTTAATATAACTTACTGTCAAATTGGCTAACATACAGTGTGTGAAGTGTGCTCTTGGTTTTGGGGGTAGATTCCCATGGTTCATCACTCATATACAACACCCAATACTCTTCCCAACAAGTGCCCTCCTCAATGTCCATCACCCATTTTCCCCTCTCCGACACGGAGGACAGATTCCATATGTTTTCACTCCTATGTGGATCCTGAGAAACATCAGAAGACCATGGGGGAGGGGAAGGAAAAAAAAATGGTTAGAGAGGGAGGGAGCCAAAACATAAGAGACTCCTAAAAACTGAGAACAAACTGAGGGTTTATGGGGGGTGGGGGGAGGGTGGGTGGGTGATGGGTATTGAGGAGAGCACCTGTTGGGATGAGCACTGGGTGTTGTATGGAAACCAATTTGACAATAAATTTCATAAATGAATGAATAAATAAATAAATAAAATCAAAAAAAATAAAAGAATGAGGACAATTTCTATAAAATGATATGAAGTGATTTCCAGGAGGCACGGTTAAAACAACAACAACAACACTGAACCAAACTGCAAATACAAGACTCATGCTTCTGAGAATAACTTTTTGTATAGTTTTGACTTCTGAAAGCATATTGATGTCTTGTTCAAAAAAAAAAAAAAAAACATTGAATCAATAAGAATGGGAAGGGAAAAAAATCCCTGAAATTGAAAGCAAACTGAAACAAATAAATCTAATTGTATTTCAAATGAAAAATACAGCTACACTGAAGGGGGAAAAATAAACAACGAATGCAGGTGGTTTATGAACACAGTCTGGCAAAGTCTTTGTTATAGCCCCTCAGTCTGAGGCAGGTTAAGGTTAGGATACCCGGTGAGGAAAAACTGCAAACAAATTCTCCACTTTTTTTTTCAATGTTTATTTATTTTCGAGAAAGAGAGACAGAGCATGAGCAGAGGAGGGGCAAAGAGGGGGAGACACAGAATCCGAAGCAGGGTCCAGGCTCTGAGCTGTCAGCACAGAGCCCAATATGAGGCTCGAACTCACAAACTGCAAGATCATGACCTGAGCTGAAGTCGGAGGCTTAACTGACTGAGCCACTCAGGTGCCCTGAAATCCTCCACTTTTTTTTGTAGACTTTCTTATGGTAGTGGTGACGGCAAGACACTACTGAAACAGTTTTGGATGTATTATCCGACTCATCAAAAGACTAAGTATGTTCATATTGTTGAAATACAGGATCCTCATTGTGGAAGGAAGGACATACAAATATTGATTTGGACCCAAAACAGGACTCTGAGGACACCTGAGTGGCTCAGTCGGTTAAGCATCTGGCTCTTGATTTCTGTTCAGGTTGTGATCTCACAGTTCAGTGAGATGGGATTCTGTGCTGACAGTGCGGAGCCTCTTTGGGACTTTCTCTCTCTCCCCCACTCTCTCTCTCTCAAAATAAATAAACTTTTAAAAAATGCTCAAAAAAGCGTTTTCATTCCTTTCTGTTGTCACCTTGAAGAGGTACATTTTGTTGGGCCACTTATGCTTTTCATAGGTCACTTTACGTCTATGTCACCGTTCGACTTAGAAAATCTAAAGCTTAAATCGAAACCTACACCTTTCCTGATGTCCCCAGGGCATCTGCCCACCTCACCACACCGTGCCCTAACCATAGCCTCATCCATGTGGAAACCACATTCTAGTAGAAGTAGAGACTTTTCCTCACCTTTTCCTCTCTCAGCTCTTAAAATGGCAGGGATCTTGGTCCTGCTTGTATCCCCAGTTCCCACTAAAGAATCTAGAACTTGACAAACGTTGGTTCGCTTAAACCGTACTGCACGTCTTTTGCCGTAGGCCACCAAAATCCTTCTGTGGGATTATAAGTCTGAAATATGAAATTCAGTAGGCAGTAGGTCTACCTCTCAAGAAAAGGAATAATCCTTGGGGCGCCTGGGTGGCGCAGTCGGTTAAGCGTCCGACTTCAGCCAGGTCATGATCTCGCGGTCCGGGAGTTCGAGCCCCGCGTCGGGCTCTGGGCTGATGGCTCAGAGCCTGGAGCCTGTTTCCGATTCTGTGTCTCCCTCTCTCTCTGCCCCTCCCCCGCTCATGCTCTGTCTCTCTCTGTCCCAAAAAATAAATTAAAAACGTTGAAAAAAAAATTAAAAAAAAAAAAAAGAAAAGGAATAATCCTTGCAAATGCCCTTTGGTGAATCTGAGGTGGCACGGTAGAAACTAGGGGAGGGATCTCTAGCCGGTAATGAACTAGCTGCTCTGACTTGTGGGAAATAAACCTCAGGTGCTGTCTTTCAGGGTGACTGAGATTTTCACGGGAGAAAAAGCAGCCAATTATTGGCTGCTTAATTATAAGCACGGTCTTGTTGAGAAACAGAAAAAAGCAGCATATTGAGCTATGTTGACCTAATGTGACAGCTTCCAGGAATATTTAAGCAAATTTTAAACACAAATCAGATTCTCTGTAAGTTATTTACTACCGAAACTTGTGTTCTTTGCTGATTAAGGGCACAGCAGCCATGAACTGAACTGCTGGAGTTACTTCCAGGAAAGACAGAAGACATCTCTTATCCTTGCAAATTCATGCGGAGATGCTCATTTGATTCTGCCACCTGTGAGGGGTTCCTGCCTCCTTCCTTCTCACAAGTTCTGATGTTCTTCCTACTTCTATGAGGTGCTGGCAGCTTTGGGGGGAATGTGATTATAAAAGCACTATCCAACGATACATTTGGTGTCGGAGTCCTTAGCCAGTATTCCAGCTTTGCTAGAGCTTACCACGCAGCATATTTTCCTTCGCACGAGTTGTTTTCACCACCTACTACCTCGGGGCATAAAATCTACTGCTGGAGCAAATACATTTCAGTTTGGAGGCTTGAGGAGCACGCTCATCATCGTGGCTCCTCTGCAGATTGAGACATACTTTGAGTCCGCCCTCGGCTCCTGCCAACATCAGTGAATGCTTGAGGTCTCAAGTCACAGACCTTTCCACTCTGGGAGGTTAAAGCCTGTGCATCAGCAGAGAAGAGCAAAAAGAAAGTTGAAGAATAGAGAGGAAAGGTAGGCCACTGGAAGAAAAGAGGGGAAGGAGACGTGTCCCAGGAGCTGCCCCTGCCCAAGTCCTCCTGGAGAGGGGACGCTTCTGAACTGAGTTGAGGGTTCTTCCAGAAACTATTATCAAATGACAGAATATTCTAAAGCCTAACATCACTTCCACTTTGAGGTCAGCGAGGTATACAGAAGGTATGTACAAGTGTGGTATGGATAACACAGGTTTGAATTACAAGACCCAGTTCAAGAAACCCATGGGGGAGGGGAAGGAAAAAAAAAAAAGAGAGAGAGAGAAGTTAGAGTGGAAGAGAGCCAAAGCATAAGAGACTATTAAAAACTGAGAACAAACTGAGGGTTGATGGGGGGTGGGAGGGAGGGGAGGGTGGGTGATGGATATTGAGGAGGGCACCTTTTGGGATGAGCACTGGGTGTTGAATGGAAACCAATTTGACAATAAACTTCATATATTGAAAAATTAAAAAAAAAATAAAAAAAAAAAAAAAGAAGACCCAGTTCAGGGAATAGGACTCCGACACCTTACTTAGGCCACTCGGCCTTCTTTGCATCTCCTTATCTGTTCATTGTCCTCATCTGCTAAATGGGGACAACACCTGCCAGTGACATTGTAGTGAGCACCGGACAACGATACACATGAAAGAATTCTGGAGACTGATGTACCAAGCAAGGGTAAGTTTTCATTTCAACCATGGGTGGAGGGCTGGTTAACAGCCTTCTACTTCAGGGATTCTGAGAACTAAAGAACAAATACACATGACAAGCACAATCAAGATCCCACTGATTTACATTGTTAACTTACATCCACACTCTCATGAATCTATGCATATTTCTCACATCGAATAACAAAATGGGGAGCCTTAAAAGGAACGTGAGCAGTTTTCAAATATTTGAAGGGCTGCCATGTGAAAGAGGGTTTAGATGTATCTAGAGTGGCTCAAAGATAGACCCTCAGACTGGCAGAAAAAAGCTATAGAAAAACAGATTTAGGATCAATACATTTCAAATATTTAGGACTGATTGAAAACGGGATGGCTCCCAATAAGGGAAGGAGCTCCCTGATGTTCAAAATGTTTAAGCTGAAAGGAACCTAAGTGAACTCATCATATCTGCTTTGTTGGCTTATGTCCCTCCTGTGTCCAGAACAGCATCTGGCATGAAGAAATCACCCAGATATGTTGCACAAAGGCATGAGCATACCCTGTGATCACTTTGACTCAAAGACTACGATTTTGTGATAGATGTTCAATAATAATTCTCCATTCTGCCTAGTCTATGTCGGTTCAGCAGCTCAGCTGGGAGTTTCAAAAGCCATAATCATTTAAAGATTTTCTTCAGGTCAAATTCACAAACCCAGAAGGGCAGCTCTGTATCTTCAGACAAATGGGTACCAAAAGGCCTGAGCTCATTGTTACACCAAGAGTATGGGATGGAAAACAGATAAAATAATCAGGCCTACACAAATATACCAACAAAATCAAATGAGATTAAGGAGAGGGAGAGGCTGCTATTCAGGTACAGTTCCAAGAGACTCTGCAGTCAGGAACATTCTCCTGCCCATCTCTATATCTCTAATACTCCACACAGTGTCTGGGACAAAGTAGGCACTTAAAAACCATCTGCTGCATTCAGTTGAACTGGAATTTATATCTGACCATGATTAAACTCTTTGTCATCTCTTTTCACATTAGATTCACATTCAGTTCTATGTTTATTCATATGCTTATTTTTATTTCATTGTATAATGTCTTTCTCCCCAGCTACATTATGAAGACCATGAGGGATGATGCCTTTTATTTATCGCTGTAGGCCATAGGAGGTGCTTGATACACTGTATGGCACATAGGAGGTGCTCTATTAATATCTGTTGAAGGAACTGAATACTGGAAGTAGATCCCTGAAATAATCATGTAGATGAAAGAATTCTAGAATCAAAGAATCTTTCCATTAGAAGAGACCATGGCAATCCTTTCAGTTACTTATTATCAAGTATTCCCATTTAAGCCGAACAATTTAGGAAATGAAACAATTTAATCTATGTAAAGTAACACTTAATGCAATAGTAATTAATATCAAGGATATTTCTTCTTTTTAAAAAATAATTTAACATTTATTTATTTTTGAGAAACAGAGACAGAGCATGAGCAGGGGAGGCGCAGAGAGAGAGGGAGACACAGAATCCGAAGCAGGCTCCAGGCTCCAAGCTATCAGCACAGAGCCCAATGTGGGGCTCGAACTCACAAACCTCGAGATCATGATCTGAGCCAAAGTCAGACTCTTAACCGAGTGAGCCACCCAGGCGCCCCTCAAGGATATTTCTTCTATAATGACATTCAAAAGTATTCATTAGGGTCCCAGCAAAAACTCAGCTTCAAAGTTCCTTGAGGGAAACATTTGACTCGTCTACACTTCCATCCTCAGATTTCAGTCAATCCAGGAGTTGCAGATTAACTAAGTTAGTCCTCTTCTCTGGGCAACATATTTTGGGTTTCTCTTCTCATTGCCGCCTCCACTGGAGGACAGGCTACGCAAGGAAAAGAAACCAAGCCAATCACGAGGCATGAGTTTCGGCAGCTTTTATAAAAGCCACTGGTGAAGCAGTGTTGGTATTTGGTTCCTCTGCGGTTGTCTCTTGGGAGCTTTTCCACTCAGAGTCTTATCTCTTCACTCAGAGTGGTTTGTTTTTACCCCCCGAAGGTTCAAATGTCTATTAAGGCAGCGCTACTCAAAGTATGGTCCCTGAATCCATTTGTTACCAGCAGGTGACAAGTTAAGAACTTACACCAGCTCATAAATCAAAACACTGAAACTTCCTTCATTGGAAAAATATTGCTGCCAAGACAAAAATATTTATCAGGAGAACTAGACTGTGTGCGTAGTCACATAATTGACTTAAAATCCTGGCAGAAGATCCTTACCTGGTTGCAAATCAGTAACAAATAGCTCAGAGACTGGCACTTTCAATAGCATTATGGTAGGCATCAAATGATGGCTTTTTCCTGGGGTATCTAAAGGACAATAGGAAACTTCAAACCAAAAGGGACAATTCCCTAGGTATGGGTCCTAACACACACATATATTATTTCTAGACCGGGTGAACAGTATTTGAGGTTTGGGAGGGAACCACCGAAATGAGGTATCCTGGCATGACCAAGTCTGGTACACAGTAGGTGCATAAAACAGTATCAACTCATCTTCTCCTACCCCTGCCCCAATCCATTGTTTTTCAAAGGGCCACCTGCATTAGAATCACCTAAGGAATTTATTAAACCTGCATGTTGCCAGGTCTCCTGCATTAGCATCTCTGGTTAGGAGACCTAGGAAACCACCTGCTTAACAGGCATCCGAAAGATTTTTTTATGTACACGAAAACCTGGGAACTACTGGACGAGGTCAGCTGAGACTGCAAAAAAAGACCTTATTGTTCACACGATTTTACAGCTGCCAAAAAAACAAAAGCCAAAAGTAGGCATTAAGAATTTTTGTCCTTGCCGTGTTTTCAGAAAGCATATAACCACAGTGTAGCTGATCAACTAAAGCCAATACTGCTCATATAGTAAACAGGCTTTGCCCTCCAGTCTGTCTGTCATTTACTGTTGAAGCAACCCAGTGTGTGGTGTAGGGAAGAATAAATTCTTCCTCTATCCTTCAAGGTCTTCCAGCTGGACTGAGAATTAAATTGACATGAGACAGATTAACAGAAATTAAAAAAAAAAAGCTTTATTGCATGTGTGTGGAGCCCTAATAATGAAATTGAGACCTCAAGAAATGACCAAGGCATGCAGTTTTTATACTTTTTAGAAAAAGAGACGATAAATTTGCGAGGAACTGACCTGATAAAGAAAACAGGTGTTTGGGAGCTTTAATTAGTAAGAAATTCTAAGCAGAATTTGAGCTGTAGATTAGTTTAAAAAAAAAAAAAAGTAGCAAGGTTTGTTTCTACAGCTTTCTTGGCTTTAAAATTCCTGTCTCTGGCAATAAGGATGTCTTTTTTACCACTTAGTTCAGGGAGGGTACATTTCATATGGAAAATTGATTTTTGCTTTCAGGGGAACAAAAGAATATCTAAGGGTCTCTGCATGGACGGTTTCTTAACTTTCATTTACAATAATCAATATGCCAAGGTGGCACATTTTGGGGCAGCCTGCCCTTGGCCCCTGTTTAACTGCCATTAACCTCATAGGATTCTTGCCTCTGGGTAGCCCATTGCTCAGTACAATACTGAATTTTCAATTATGTTGACTTGAGGAACAATGGGTCCTTCGGTTTTGATTTCTTATTTTAACAGAACTTTCTCATCTTAGAAATAGCCGGGATTTCAATCAACATTTTTCTCAGTGAGGAAATTTCAACATAATGGACTTCCTTCGAATGGCATTTCTCTCACAATCCCGTAACTGACTGGCATGCCAAAGCCTGGTTCAAGTAAGCAGGTTCGGGGACATGGCTAGAAGTTAAATCACCTGGCACTCCAGTGACAAAGTAAAATGGGCTATCAGTTTTTAAAATCCCCTCACTACAGTGCCTTATCAACAACGGTACCTCTAGGGGCGCCTGGGTGGCTCAGTCGGTTAAGCGTCTGACTCTGGATTTCAGCTCAGGTCATGATCTCACGGTTCGTGGGATAGAGCCCTGAATCCAGCTCTGTGCCTACAGTGCAGAGCCTGCTTGGGATTCTCTCTCTCTCTCCCTCTCTCTGCCCCTCCCCTGCTCATGCTTCTCTCTAAATAAGTAAATAAACATTTAAAACACAAACAAACAATGATACCTCTATAAGATGGGCACTAGGCCAGGTGCTGTACCGTAAAAATTACATTTGTCTGTTGTGGCATTAATGCTCAGCCAAGCAACTGATCTCAGTACACAGTCAAGTACACCAGAACAGGCATCAAGGGCAGAATCTAAACCACAGGGTGAACGCCAAGGAGCCAGAATAGGCACCACAGGTCAGGAACGCTGGGTCTGCCAGTGGAGAGGAGTCGGCTACAGCCTCTTACCTGGTCAGCGGTCTCCACAAGGGTGAATGTTTCACACTGACACGTATGATACCAAACACATGAGAACCGACAGCCTGGGCAAGTGAAGTCTCTGGTTTTTAAAAAGTTGGCTCATAATGAAAAAGCTCTCACAAGCTGAAAACATGGTCCATATCAGTTGAATCACACTTTTGAAGAAAGCCATGACCCACTTGTTTATACCGGTCCTTTGGCCGTCACTCTTCAGCATCCTTCCCAGAGTAAATGGTGGGTCACAAACTGACTCCCAAACACAGAGGGACAAGGAGAGCCTGAAGAAAGGGACAGGCCACTCCAGACTGGTAGGTGGCTGTCTCAATAAGCAAGGGGACTTACTTACGAGGTTTATCTTGGGCAAACGAGAGACAAGTAGATGTTCACACCTGCCCGCCATAATCTTAAGTTTATATAGAGGCTGGCGCTGGGTTCGGTCACATATTTAGTCCAGATGGTCTCAATTACATGTTACGCTTTCACGGCGGCGTCCTTGAAAATGGCTCCAGCTGAGGGAATGGCCAACAGGCAGAAGGTATCTTTCAAAGATGGGGAGCAGGTGAGGAGCCTCTGATGGCTTAGATCTAGTTCAGAGATCAACCAGTGGTCATGTCCTTTTGTTGACCTCCTCCAGCAGTAAGAAAAGATCAGATAAAAAGACTCAGATCTATGCCTTCTCACTTCACAAGAGTTATGCCACGCCAGACACAAAGTGGATCAACACTCAGACCAATTATTTCCACTTCTTCCTTATCAGCCCCCACTGTCTTATACATCTGATGTACTGTAGCTTAGTTTTCCTCCAGTAGAATCTGAATCATCAGAATGAGGAAATTTCAATTTTTCACACACAAACGCCGATAGCTTTGATAGCTAAATGACTGAAGGGGGAAACGGGCTTCCCCTGCCACACCCTGTTATGGTTTCAACACTTTCCTACCTCCTAGCCCAAGTAAAAGTTAAATAAAAAGTGTCCCTGCAAATGCTAACTTCATATACACCTAGGAACATACAAGAAATTGGTACCTGAAAAAGATGGCACTCCAAAACTGGTAGGGAATGGGTGAAATAGCAAACAGTGTTTGGGAACTGGCCAGCCATGTAGGGAGAATTAAAATCTGCATTCCCATAACTCAAGCTCAGAACTAATACCAAAATAAGTGCAGCCTTTTAAAGTATATCATGAAAACCATAAACCATAAATGTTGGTACATTTGATTGCATTAAAGATGACATATGTGAAGGACAAATGCTATATGATTCCACTTAAATGAGGTATCTAAAATAGTCAAAGTCATAGAAACAGAGATTGGAATGGTGGTTGGCAGGGGCTGGAGGGGAGGGGAAAATGAGGAATTGCTACTCAATGGGTGTAAATTTCAGTTATGCAAGATGAGTAAGTTCTACACATCTGCTGTACAACCCTGTCCTGTAGTAAACGATGCTGTATGTGCACCTAAAAATCTGTTAAGAGGCTAGATCTCATGTTAAGTGTTCTTACCACAATTTGTAAATATCACATATAAGACATGTAATATATAATAGGCAAATGGTTAATCTCAAATGTGCAAAAAGTTCTTAAATATCAATAAGAATGAACAGCCAATAAAAAAATATTCAAGGGGGAGCGCCTGGGTGGCTCAGTCGGTTGGGCGTCCGACTCCAGTTCAGGTCATGATCTCACAGTTTGTGAGTTTGAGCCCTGCATCGGACTCTGTGCTGATAGCTCGGAGCCTGGAGCCTCTTCAGATTCTGTGTCTCCCTCTCTCTGCCCCTCCCCTGCTCATGCTCTGTATCTATCTCTCAATAATGAATAAATATTAAAAAAAAAATACTCGAGGAACATGAAATGGAAGTTACACACACACACACACACACACACACACACGCTCCTGCACAAATGACTAGTAAACAGATGAAAGCCTCATCAACATTAAACAGGAAAGACCTGTCTTTTACCCATTGGAATTAGCAACGCACTGTTGTCAAAGACGCGGAAAAACTGTTATGCACTGTGAATGGGAGAGTAACCAGTACAGATTTCTTGCAAAGCAGTTCAGCTACTGCCAGAAAATGGTAAGTAGAGTTATGCTTTTACACAGCTAACCCACTTAGGGGTTTTTATCCGAAGGACAGTTTATGCACCAGAACCTTCACCTCTTTCATTCAGAACGTTAAAAATGTGGAAAACAAATTTCAACAGTGAGAGATTGGGTATGTAAAACAATGGTACACGCATTCTCTTGTGTGTGCGGTCATGAAAAATGATGTAGACCTGTATTGGACGTGATGGAAAGATGCCCAAGTGTTTACTGAAGAAAAGCACGTGGTATAGAATTTGATCCTATTTATGTAAAAGTACATTCATATATCTGTGCACATATGTTCACATGTAGAGAAGACCAGAATATTTACCAAACTGCTAACAGTTGTTATCTCTGGGTTCTGGTGTTGTGACTGAACTTACTTGTCTTTGTATTTTATGTATCAGTGGGGTTTTTATTTGTTTTTACAATGACTGTGTGTCATTTTCACTGAAACGATGGTCTCTTTTTCCAAAACGAGGCTGGTTTCATCACACACATATATCAGAAACAGAATAAAAAGATGCTTTTCTGCTTTTAGAACTGAGCATAGGAAAAATTCTAAACCATTTAAGGTTTGTCTCTAGTTCCCAGATGATGAAATGTCCATCCCATCACCCTGGAACTATCACTCTGAAATCCTTGACTGCAAGGTCTGAAGTGGTGGTCGGTCAATTCCTCCCAAAGACAGTGACCATGTTACTGTTCAAATTAGCAACATACAACCCAGACATGAAGCTCAGGCCACCCTTTCATTGCATACCCCAACTTGCCCAACTGATCTTCTGTATTGGCATTGACTAGACGCACCAGGGCACACAGCCATCTGTGGCTTTTTTGACTGATGGCAATTGCTTCACAAATTTAGAAAGCTGTGAGTACTATCGTATTGACTACAAACTATTCACTGCTGAGCCTCTCAACCCTAGATGTGTTTACATCCTCCTTCCAATTCGAATGTTTACATCCTCACAACTGGATGTGAGGGAGCTTTTCTCAGTCCTACTCAAAATGTAATCTGTGGACTGATGCTGATCTGGTCCACTAACAGTTCACAAATCTGCAAGAGAAAAGCGGTTAAGACTAAACACTTGGACACTTTTTAGCAATTTGAAGTTTTATGCTATCGAATAAAAATAAAGAATTGGGGCTCATGTTTTGTAGGTAAAAAATTCATTTCTTCTAGTAATTGATTTTATTTTATAAAAGAATCAGTACATGACAGATTAGAAAAATTTAAATTTCTAATTTTTACAAAATGGCCCTTCACCTCAGTTTGAGAGGAGTTCTCTTTTATAACTAATATGTACTAGTATGAATAGGTTAGCATATTAAGTTTCCTACTGCTGCTATAACAAATTACCACCAATTTAGCAGCCTAAAACAACACATATTTATTATCTCACAGTTCTGTAGCTCAGAAGTCCAGATAGGCTTTGCCTGGTTTCTCTGTTCAGTCTCACAAAATCAAAATCAAAGTGTCAGCCAGCTCTGCTGTCATAAGGGGGCTCTGGAAAGAAGCCATGTCCAAATGCATTCCAATTGTTAGCAAAATCAAGTTCCTTTTAGCTGTAGGACTGAGATCCTCATTTCCTTGCTGGCTGTCGGCTGAGGGCTGCCCTCAGCTGCAGGCCTCTCTGTGGTCCTGGCACATGGATTCCTACATCTCAGAAGCAGCAATAGTATACTGAATTCTCCTCATGTTGGAATCTCTCAACGTCCCCTTTGGCCACACCCATCTTGCCTCCAGCTGGAGAATGTTCTCTGCTTTTAAGGACTAGCGATAAGATTGGGCCTTGCTATAGACTGAATATTTGTCCCTCCAAAATTCCTACGTTGAAACTTGATACCCAATGTGGATATTATGCGGATGTGGGACCTTTGGGAGACGCTCAGATCATGAGGGTGGAGCCCTGAATGGTATTAGTGCTCTTTTAAGAGACCCCATGGAGTTCCCTAGCCCTTTCCTTCTACCATGTGAGGATATAGTGAGAAGGCATCGCCTATCAACTAGGAAGCACGCTCTCACCAATCACCAAATCTGCCAGTGCCTGGAGATCTTAGACTTCCCAGTCTCCAGAAGTGTGAGAAATAAGTTTGTTGCTTATAAGCACCCAGTCTCTGGTATTTTGTTGTAGAAGCCCAAACAGACTAAAACAAGCCTACAGGGATAATCCAGGATAATCTCCCTATTTTAAGGTCCACAGCCTTAATCACAGCTGCAAAATCCCTTTGCCATACAATGTAACGTACACATTGTTCCCGGGGGTTAGGGTGTGGATAACTGTGAAGGGACTGTTATTCTGTCTAATGGACAGGGTCAGGTGAAGTCCAGGAGTCCTCACATATTTGCTTGTTCATGTAGGTAAAGCCTAAAGCCAGAGGAATGAAAGCAGTAACAATGGATGACACAGGAGGTGATGTGGAAGTTTGCTGCTGACTGCACCATCAGTGAGAAGGTCAAGAGAAGGAAGGGAAGTGGGGGTGGCTTGCACGGCAGTTCCCCCTCCCCACTAAACATTTAGGGAAGCAATACACAGGAAAGCCACCGCGTACACACAAGATTGAAAGACACGGAAAAGAGAAACGGCTGGTTACTGGGGAAGAAACAGAAGTTGTTCATAGTCATCTCCTTCTGAGGCCAGGTCATGAATAACAAAGACCCTCAAATTTCCTCAAAGTGGAAAAGGAAGCTGACAGAGCTAGATTTTTTTTTAAAGGAGAACAGAGACTGCCCTAGAGTCCATCCTGAGAACACTCAGGCGGGTAGGGGCGGTGGGGGGAGGGGGAGGAGGAGGGCAGAAAATGCTGGTGCCCCGGGATGCCTGGCTTTATTACCTCAAGTCCCTCCCTTGCCCAGTCCTCTCCTCGGGCTGTCACTTGGGACACCAACTTTTAAATAATTATTATTTTATCCCTTCGCCTTCACCTCTTTGTTTTAAATCAAACTTTAGACAACTGAATTACCAACCTTTTGTTCTTTCCTCATTTTACAGTGCAGACCTCTAAATGTTTAGATTTTCTACTACCACCCAATAAATCACACAAATCTGGTAACTGATTTTTCCACAGGTCTTCTCTCACCCGCTTCCTTGTGTTTCAACAGGACAAAAGAGCATGATAGTAATTACAGTACACTTGCCCCCTAGCCTGCTAACATTTACGCCCATGCTCTTAACATTTCTTTAAACAGAATTCTTTCTGAGTGCCTGGGTGGTTCAGTCAGTTAAGCGGCCGACTTCGGCTCAGGTCATGATCTTACAGCTCGAAGGCTTAGGAGTTTGAGCCCCACATTGGGCTCTGTGCTGACAGCTCACAGCCTGTGTCTCCCTCTCTCTCTGCCCCTCCCCTGCTCCCGTTCTGTATCTCTCTCTCTCAAAAATAAATAAACATTTTTAAAAATTTTTTAAATAAAATTCTTAGCCAGGCAGAAACAACTCACCAAAATATTTTTTAAAAATTAAAAACTTCAATGTCCTGCTAAGGTTGTTGGGGTTGTACTGTTTGCCTGCCTTCTTTTTTCTTTTTCTTTCTTCCCTCCTTCCCTTTGTTTTTATTGTAACATGCCCCCCCCCCCCCCCCCCCTTAATGTGTGGATTTCTAAAATCCCATCTGCTACAAAGTACGAATATCTATCAGGCTTGGTATCCTAGGTTCTGCTGTAAGGCTGATATCATAGTCAAAATTGGTTATATTCTTTGTAGAAAGTAGTCGTTTATATGGATTTACTCAACTGTAACAGAAAGAATTCACATGTTAAAGTAGGCTTTTTTTCACGCGAAGCAGGTAGGGCTGTAGGGACGGAAGTATCAAGCCTGTAAAAAGAATATTCAAGGGTGAAGTGATGCTTCGGGGAAGCAGTGGGAGGGTGTCCAAGTAGCTACCAGGCAGTTGTTTCAACTCCCACATCCTCCACACCATTACACTGCAGTCATTCTTACCAAGCTGTCACATCCTGTTTCAGTTCCACTAGATACTGTTTCAATTCCACAGACTTCTTGGCTGTATTTGCCACCATTGATCACTCTATCCTAGAAACAGTTCATTCCTTGCCTTCCCTGATAAACGTTCCTGTGGTTCTCCTGGGACCACCACTGAGGCAGGGTTTCCCCATGCCAGCCAAGGCACTCTCCTTATCAGGGCCGCAAGCGCCAGAAGCCTTCCCAGCTCCCAGATTCTCCTCACTACCTCAGTCTTAGCTCCAAGTTAACTCAGCAACCAACCTGCTCTTTCAGGTTCCCAGCGTTAAGTGGTGATGGCTTTAAAATATGTTGATAAACTCTTTGATACTTCTCCCTTCAAGAATGGAGCTGAACTACCCTCCTCTTGTGGGCTGGACTCAGTGACTCATTCCTAACAAAGAGGGTGGCAGAAGTGACAAGGAAATGAGAACACAAAAGGGGGACACCTTGGTGGCTCAGTTGGTTAAGCAGCCAACCTTGGCTCAGGTCATGATCTCCCCGTCTAGAGCTCCGCATCAGGCTCTGTGCTGACGGCTCAGAGCCTGGAGCCTGCTCCAGAATCTGCATCTCCCTCTCTCTCTATCCGTCTCCTACTCATGCTCTGTCTCTCTCGCTCTCAAAAATAAACAAACATAAAAAATTTTTTTAAAAGAACACAAAAGGCACCGTGGCTTCCAACCCTTGTTCACTTGGATCACTTGCTCTGGGTGAAGCCAGCTGCCATGTCACAAGGACGTTAAAGCAGCCTTGTCAACAGGCCCACATGGGAAGAAACTGAGGCCTTTGGCCAACAGCCATGTGAGTGAGCCATCTTGTAAGTAGGTCCTCCAACCCTAGTCAAGCCTTCAAATGACTATGGCAGCAAAACCACCTAAACTGCTTCCAAATCACTGACCCACTGAAACTATGAGGTAAATGTTGTCTGAAAATCACATTTTAGGGCCATCTATCATGCAAGTCTAGATAACTGAAACACTAGTATTACCCACAGCCTATGTTATATCCTCTCCAAAATACCAAGCATTGTTTTAAATTCCTGACTAGACCCCAACTAATACAAAATGCCAATCTCTTCTCATCATTGGCTAGCATTCTTTGGAATATTTTTTTTTTTAATTAAAAGCCAAAGTTTTGGACTTTTAATTATAACTTTATCACAACTTTCAATAGTTTTATGGCTCTAATTTAGTCTCTTAATATATGAGCAAGAAAGACTAATAGATAATGATATATGTATAGTTGACTTGAATATATTACCTATTCTCTTTATATAATTTTTCTCCTTTCTCCTTCCCCCTCCACCACCCATTGTCCTTCTCTATGTCTCCCTTTCCCCACTAAATAATTCTAGTCAGGATGAGAAAGGAGCTAAGGAAACTGAGATACACTGAAATTTAAAAACTTGTCCAAATTCTTATAGGTAGTAAGTAAGGGAGCCAAGATTCAAACCAGACAGACTGCTTTCAAATTCTGTGCTCATAATCGCCATGCTATGCAGTCTCTCATAGTGTGTGAGTGTAATGATCACATATTAAGAACATCAAAATAGGTAGAAGTCCTTATATTCACCAGTATGGTTACATAGTCATTGCTGGACTGATTTTTCCTTCCATGGTATCTACACAGTTAATCACATGATATGAACACTGTTAACAGTTAAATATCAACTGTTCTAAGCAATGAACAAAAGCCTGATACATACACACACAAGGACACAAAGGAAAACATGTTTGTGGGTTTTTTTTAAAGAAAGTACTAGATGATTCACACATAAATATCAGAATTCAAGGGAAATATTTGTAGGTAGCTCCATAATATGTAATGTCATGCCCCAGTACGTGATCTACAAATCAGTTCCTTGGAGATGTTTAGTGCAATGATGAACACATCACCGTCTACTGTGTTTACTTAGAAAAGGAAAAAGAAAAAAAAAAACATTAATCTGAGTTACACTGAGAGATTTTTATTAACTTAAACTGACATTATTAATTTTGTCTGCCAAGTCCTTAGTGAATATACCTTTTATTTGATATAAACCTACAGGTTCTTATCAATACCACAGGATCATGAAAACTTACAGTAATCAGTGTTTTGTAATGGTTAAAACAATGTTCAAATAACAAGTTACTTCACTGAAATACTTAAAAAGAATATTTTGGGGAGTGTTTGAAGGCTCTGTTTATAAATAGTAATTGATATATTTAGATAGGTATTTGGTTCTGAAGATAAACGCTTCTTATAGAAAACATTGTTTTAATACATTGCTCTACTAATACTAATGAGGCTAAATTACATATATTTCTAGAGCTAAAGAATAAAGCTTTATCTTCATATTTATTTTATTCATAGGACTCGTATCAATGAAGAATGTTGTATCTAACAATAAACGGGCATACTGCGAGTGACATTCCATAGAAGTAAAAAAGAAGGTTGCAACAAAAAAAAGAGATCACTGCGTTACACATTCTTTACACAAAGAGCCCACTCTGAACAGAGAATTAAATGCAGAGCAAATGCTTTTAAAAGTTTTTGTGCCGAGCTGGCAATTACAATCTCCACACAATCAAGAGAAAAGGAACAATGATAATACAGAACACAGTATTTTTAATGATCATATCACATTTAAAACCTTCAGCCATCCTCTGGGTTCTCGGATCAGATCGGCAACTGAAATTTCACGTCCACTTGGGCTTGCTTGGCTAAGGTCACTATTTCAGAGAGCTTTACAACCTGAAAGGAAAACACAAAGCATCTTTTATCTCTTCACGAAACCATAAAATGAGAACTACTGATGAATGTGAAATTAATGCACATTAAGTCTTTTTCATTTAAAACATCTGGGCTATTCTGACATTGTTATAAATCACTTCACACTCTTACAAGCATTTGCCACTCTTGAAGTATAGTCAAATCTGACACTATTCACAACTCATGCCTCAGTTCAATACTTACTGATTTTATATATATTCTGATTGAAGATGTATATATATTTTATACATATTCCAATTGAATATATATGTGTGATATATGTATATAAATCTTTTTTATTGCTTAAATTTTTTTCTCTTTTAAAGATAGAAACTGTAATTGTCTTAGCTGGATGCCACACAGTGCAAAGCACATCTCAATAAAAATCTGTTTAAATAATATGTACACACCTTAACTTGCAATATTGGGATAGGAGCTTGGGTGGAGTTAGTTAGTATTTTACTTTTCATCAAGCTGAATTGCAATGTTGTCTCTATAATCTAAGACTAACCAGCTGGTACCATACAAAACATTACACAAAATAAACATGTGAAAAAACAAACAACAAATTCAGCTTCTCTCCTGCCCAAGAGAGTAGTAAAGAGAAGGTTTTGAAGTTAGGCCCCTTGGGTTCAGATCCCATTCCGATACATATGATGTGATCTTGATGAATAATTTATTTAGCCTCTGTTTCCACATCTATAAAACCAGAAATTATATAACCACATTTGTAATGAGATAATACCTGTAGAGGAAGCTTAGCATTGCATGCACAAAAAGCAATAAATGGCAGCAGCTGCTACTATCATCATCATCACCGTATTATCATCTATACTATTATAACCTCCATAATCTCATAGTCAGAAGAAAAACACTAGTCACAAATTAAACCACCTGCTCACTTTTATCTGTCAGGGGTCTATTTAATCAAGATTCTATTGATTCTTCTACTTTCTTTCCATGTCCACAAAGCTTTCTGGAACACCTTCTGTCTACCATTTCTTTGCTCAAAATCTTAAACTCAAGATTAAGTGTAAGTCCCTGTGTCACTAAAGTGCAATTGATTTTTATTTACCAGTGAGTACTTTCCCAAAGTATGTCCCAAAGAAGGACAAAAGACCTTTATTATTTTTACAAAATTGTAACATACTAACTTAGCAAATCTCAAAAGCCTATTGCTGATTAAACCATATAGCCCCAGAGTATTCCATAAAATGTCTATAAACAAAGGTAGGAAAGAATCAAAAGTTCTCATTTTCAAAACACCTTTATGTCTACTATGGAGTGTGCTTCAAGATAGGTTATTAAGTAAAAAAAGTGAGGTAAAATACATATTACCATCAAATAATGTGAGAAATGTAGACAAACACACACAGATACATACATACACACACACACACACACACACACACACACACACATTATTTGCTTATCATTTTAAAAATTGGAAGGATGAACTAAAGACCTCTTTTATTTTTTTATTTTTTTTTTAAATTTTTTTTTCAACATTTTTTATTTATTTTTGGGACAGAGAGAGACAGAGCATGAACAGGGGAGGGGCAGAGAGAGAGGGAGACACAGAATCGGAAACAGGTTCCAGGCTCCGAGCCATCAGCCCAGAGCCCGACGCGGGGCTCGAACCCACGGACCGCGAGATCGTGACCTGGCTGAAGTCGGATGCTTAACCGACTGCGCCACGGAGGCGCCCCTAAAGACCTCTTTTAAAAAGTGGTTACGCAATTTGACAATAAATTTCATATATTAAAAAAAAAAAAGTGGTTATGTGTGGGGAAAGAAGAAACAGGGAATGAGTATAAAAGCTAGATTCTCTGAATATACCTTGTTTTATAGTTTTGACTTTAGAACCACGCAATATCTATATAATATAAAACAAAAAATCCTTTAAAAATAAATTAATTATGGGTGCCTGGGTGGTTCAGTCAGTTAAGCATCCAACTCGACTTCAGCTCAGGTCGTGAACCAGTGCTGTGGGATTGAGCCCTGGGCTGGCTGAGGCTCAGTGCTGAGCGTGGTGCCTGTTTAAGACTCTCTCTCTCCTACTCCCTCTACCCCTCCCCACCCCCACCTTCCACGTGCATATATGTGCGCACTCTCTGTCAAATAAATAAATAAATAAATAAAACTTAGATTCTAAAATGAACAGGCTAATATTGCTAATAATGAGTGTTTTAGCTGCATATTAGGAGCACTGGACCCCTTACACCTATCATCCATCTTACACACTTCGCAAATCTGTCCCTAGATTATCATAGCCTGCTTACCATTTTAGCAGCTTCATCCAAGTCATCACAAGCAAGAATTTTAAGTCCACTGTCTGTTATCAGGGCCTTAGCATCATCAACTCTTGTACCTGGAAATGATTTATGCAAATATAAAGATGTTTTAAATATTTACACAAAATCATTTAAAATGTCTGTCACAATATGAAATTTCAACATAGGAGTACTTCCATTATTTAATATAAATGCTTCTAAAACCAAAGAAAGATATAGTATGGGAGGGAGGGAAGATGGCGGCGTAGGAGGACGCTGGGCTCACCGCGCGTCCTGCTGATCACTTAGATTCCACCTACACCTGCCTAAATAACCCAGAAAACCACCAGAGGATTAGCAGAACGGAGTC